>NC_086452.1:372986381-373324714 GCF_028390025.1 Pseudophryne corroboree
TTTAGGACTAAAAATAATATTGTGAGGTGTGAGGTGTTCAGAATAGACTGAAAATGAGTGGAAATTATGGTTATTGAGGTTAATAATACTATGGGATCAAAATGACCCCTAAATTGTATGATTTAAGCTGTTTTTGAGGGTTTTTTGTAAAAAACACCCGAATCCAAAACACACCCGAATCCGACAAAAAATTTTCAGGGAGGTTTTGCCAAAACGCGTTCGAATCCAAAACATGGCCGCGGAACCGAATCCAAAACCAAAACACAAAACCCGAAAATTTACGGTGCACATCACTAATTTTATCACAGCCACTGGATACAAAGACGCAGCTATCGTGCTAATGCGTCCATCTCTGAATCAGGCTCTCTATGCTAATTTAAAGATCTGCTGCTCTGGACCAGCTAGCCTGTACAATATCTATGTATCCAGCATCTGTGTGTTCTCTTGTAGCCCATTGTGATTATGTACTATATCGTGCTAACTTATATTACTGTAATTAATCATGACCATGGATCTGCTTTCCTCCAACTTATGTAAGCCTATGGCAGTAACTATGTATACCAGCCTCATAGGAGCATTCTCACATGACTTTCACACATCGCACTGATTTTATATTGATGACATTTCTGAGAAAATCTATTATTAGCAATCAATTTAATGGAAAGCTACACGGGTATTTCCCTTGATTATTAATGTTCATTTACTGTACTTGCATGTGCACACAAAATGACAGAGCAACAGATAAGTGTAAAGCTAATTAGCTTATCATTTAACTCCTTCATCTCCAGGATTGCTGTTTTGTAAGTGACCAGACAACATATTAAATTTATTCCGCAAAATAATATATTTTTTCTTCATTGGCTAAATAGAAGCATTAATATTATTATTATTATTATTATTATTATTAATTTTTCATATATCAAGGTTTAATAAGAGGTAACTTTTAAAGCCTACAGAATTAGAAGAGAATAATATAAATTAGGAAAAATAAAAATGGTAAAGTGCAGTTGATCACAACATAGTGTTCATTATAGCACCCTGCCCCTGTCACAACCAATGCAGTTCCTCTTTCCTACCTAGAGTGTCGCTGTCTGATCTGGTGCTTCTTTCACACTCTGGTCTGTAGTCAGTGCTGAGATACAGACCAGAGTGTGCTAGAAGCACCAGAGCAGAGAGCAACACCCCAGGAAGGAAAGAGAAACTGCACAGGTTGTGTAATTACAGAAAAGAAAGGACATTTAAAGAATTACATTTTTAAAAACTGGTAATTTTCTTGGAAGTTAAAGGCAACTGGCAACCATAGGCGTGCGCAGAACATTTTATTTGGGGGTGCACCGTCAGAGGGGTGTTTAGCACCACCTACTGGGCGTGTCTAGCACTGCCTATTGGCACTCAATGCAATAAAAATCACATATAACAAGAGGCGTGACCATTGCAAATGGGGGGTGGGGGGGGTGTCAACATGACACGCCAACTGATTCTAATCACTCTGGGAGCATTCCTTTCCATTCCACATGCACCTTACCTACAGTATACGGTGGTTTCTCACAACGGGGAACCTCTGAAGAAATATCCTCCCTGGGCAGACACCGACTGCAGTCTGTAATCATTTTACATGTAGGAAATTACATGGCCCGGAAAATATCTGTCTGTTTAGGAATATAACCAAGATCATCAACAGAGGTTCAACCAGACTCGAGTCACCTCCTGGTTGACTAGGAAGGCAGAAGTGACAGGGAGAAAGTAGTGTAGGTGATTGGGGAGGCAGAAGTGACAGGGAGATAGTAGTGTAGGTGACTGGGGAGGCAGAAGTGACAGGGAGATATTACTGTAGGTGACTGGGGAGGCATGGGTGACAGGGAGACAGTAGGTGACTGGGGAGGCAGAAGTGACAGGGAGATAGTACTGTAGGTGACTGGGGAGGCATGGGTGACAGGGAGACAGTACGTGACTGGGGAGGCATGGGTAACAGGTAGATAGTAGGTGACTGGGGAGGCATGGGTGATAGGGAAACAGTATGTGACTGGGGAGGCAGGGGTGACAGGGAGACAGTAGGTGACTGGGGAGGCATGGGTGACAGGGAGACAGTAGGTGACTGGGGAGGCAGGGGTAACAGGGAGACAGTAGGTGACTGGGGAGGCAGTGGTGACAGGTAGACAGTAGGTGACTGGGGAGGCAGGGGTGACAGGGAGATAGTAGGTGACTGGGAGGCAGGGTGACAGTAGGTGACTGGGGAGGCAGGGTGACAGTAGGTGACTGGGGAGGCTGAGGTGACAGAGAAAGTAGGTGACTGGGGAGACAGGGAGAGAGTAGGTGACTGGGGAGGCAGGGATAACAGGGAGAAAGTGGGTGACTGGGGAGGCAGTGGTGACAGGGAGACAGTAGGTGACTGGGGAGGCAGGGGTGACAGGGAGACAGTAGGTGACTGGGGAGGCAGGGGTGACAGAGACAGTAGGTGACTGGGGAGGCAGGGGTGACAGGGAGAGAGTATGTGACTGGGGATGCAGGGGTAACAGGGAGATCGTGGGTGACTGGGGAGGCAGGGGTGACAGAGACAGTAGGTGACTGGGGAGACAGGGAGACAGTAGGTGACCCCCCCCCCCCTAGCAGTCCCTGCTGCTCACATTCAAACTCATCTTCCTAGGAAGAGGCAGCGCTACATGATTACAGTGATGCTGACCTCAGTACAGTAGAACGCAGCCACAGGCTTAGGAGCAGGGTCCTGGAGGAGTTCACTCTGCAGCTCTGTTGAGTCCACACACCAGCAGCTGAGGGCCATGCTCTGGATGAGATGGACTCAGTCTCTCTGCATAGCTCCACACAACAGGAGTAATCATCTTAGCACAGAGGGTGTAAGAATGAGTTTGGTCTTCAGGGAGGAAGTAGTGCCAGCACAAGGACCCTGGTGTCAGTCTCTGTGGAGGGCAGAAGCACAGCTCCGTCAGTTCAGGGCCCCCAGGAATCTTCCTCCTCTGTCACTGACTCCTCTGAATCCAAAGTACGGCTGACAGCAAGGAGCACTGGTTGGTGTCAGTGCAGGGCTGCAGACAGTCACAGGCAGGTGTCAGTGCAGTGGGCAGCACTCACACGGTTTCCTGCAGCACATCGCATGCCCCCCATCCTGGCTGCGGAACATGCTGAAGTTGTGTCCGCCTGTCCGGCATGCTCACCCTGGTGGAAGCACTCTGAGTCCGTGCACAGCTACATTAAGGGGGAAATGCCGCACATTTAGCAGCGGTAAACCATGGACAGGGTGGCGTTATTGGAGCGCACACCATGGCAAAAGTCCTCAAAGCTGTCCTCCCTTGGCCAGCAGTAACCAGCACCAGTTCAGGGCCTCCCCCGCCGGCCGCTGCGCACACAGCACGAACTTGCACTGCTGGGTTTTACTGGTCTCCACACACGGGGCTGGGTTCTCACACGAGAAGGGGAGGCAGCGGGTTAGCGTTTAAATCCCCTTCTTGGAGAGGACCCCTTTGGGAGTACAGGAATCGGCAGGGGGGGAGGAGGACAGGTATCGGCAGTGAGAAGCGGGGAGGACAGGTATCGGCACGCATCACTGCAGCTGCAGGCGTGATGGGTGTGTGAGGGGGTGCCGGACATTAGGGGGTGCCTGTGCGCACCAGGCACCCCCCGTGCGCACGCCTATGCTGGCAACTATACAATCACTATGCAAGTTATTGCTTTACAGCTGTTGACAGAGAACAGAAGACTGATGTCACCTTTCAAGTGCTCCCTTAAAGGACAAGAACTACATCTTCCCCAGTATTAGGATGTTTAGCAGGTGTATAGGGGGTCATACCGAGTTGATCACTAGCTGCATTTGTTCGCAGCGCAGCGATCAGGCTAAAAAAAATGGCAATCCTGCGCATGCGTATGCGGCACAATGCGCACGCGCGCCGTACGGGCACAACGAATGATGCAGTTTTGCACAGGGTCTAGCGATGCATTTCTGTCGCACTGGTTACCGCAGAGTGATTGACATGAAGTGGGCATTTCTGGATGGCAACTGACCGTTTTCAGGGAGTGTTTGGAAAAACGCAGGCATGCCAGGGAAAACGCAGGTGTGGCTGGGCGAACGCTGGGCGGGTGTGTGACGTAAAATCCGGAACTGAATAGTCTGAAGTGATCGCAAGCGCTGAGTAGGTTTTGAGCTACTCTGAAACTACACAAATTTTTTTTGCAGGCGCTCTGCGATACAACCGTTCACACTTTTGCTAAGCTAAAATACACTCCCAGTGGGTGGCGGCATAGCGTTTGCACAGCTGCTAAAAACTGCTAGCGAGCGATCAACTCGGAATGACCCCCATAGTTACACAAATATTTACAGTATGTTTAGAGAGAATGCTACTACAGTTTGAATTAATTCTAGTGTGTTTAGTCCCAAAGAACATCACAATCTATCTGGAAAAACATACTGTATATTGGCAAAAGAATGCAGGAACTGTTGCAGCAGATTTCTTTTCCCAGGCTTGGATTTGTAGAACAGCCAAATAGATACAGGTTTAGGTATGCAGTATTATAGAAGCAGGAAGTTGGCTCATCATTAAATCATCTTATCACTTTTACTCCTGGAGCATTGCTACTATTATTTTTAAAATATTTTCTGTGTATATTCTTGTTAGAATACATTTATATGTTGTAAGTAGGAAGGTGGTAGTGCTGCCAGATGAGGCTGTGATTTTTTGTGATATCGGAAAGGATGTGGCTTAGGTAGGAAAACATGTAAATCGATGCCCATATTATTACAGTGGAGACTGACCAAACCCATAAACATGGGCCCCTAGCACTGAAATCAAGTGATGTGCACCGGACATTTTTCGGGTTTTGTGTTTTGGTTTTGGATTCGGTTCCACGGCTGTGTTTTGGATTCGGATGTGTTTTTGGCAAAACCTCCCTGAAATTTTTTTGTTGGATTCAGGTGTGTTTTGGATTCGGGTGTTTTTTTACAAAAAACCCTCAAAAACAGCTTAAATCATAGAATTTAGTGGTCATTTTGATCCCATAGTATTATTAACCTCAATAACCATAATTTACACTTATTTTCAGTCTATTCTGAACACCTCACACCTCACAATATTATTTTTAGTCTTAAAATTTGCACCGAGGTCGCTGGATGGCTAAGTTAAGCGACCCAAGTGGCCGACACAAACACCTGGCCCATCTAGGAGTGGCACTGCAGTGTCAGGCAGGATGGCACTTCAAAAAAATTGTCCCCAAACAGCACATGATGCAAAGAAAAAAAGAGGCGCACCAAGGTCGCTGTGTGACTAAGCTAAGCGACACAAGTGGCCGACACAAACACCTGGCCCATCTAGGAGTGGCACTGCAGTGTCAGGCAGGATGGCACTTCAAAAAAATTGTCCCCAAACAGCACATGATGCAAAGAAAAAAAGAGGCGCACCAAGGTCGCTGTGTGACTAAGCTTAGCGACCCAAGTGGCGACACAATCACCTGGCCCATCTAGGAGTGGCACTGCAGTGTCAGGCAGGATGGCACTTCAAAAAAATTGTCCCCAAACAGCACATGATGCAATGAAAAAAAGAGGAGCACCAAGGTCGCTGTGTGACTAAGCTAAGCGACACAAGTGTCCGACACAAACACCTGGCCCATCTAGGAGTGGCACTGCAGTGTCAGGCAAGATGGCACTTCAAAAAAATTGTCCCCAAACAGCACATGATGCAAAGAAAAATGAAAGAAAAAAGAGGTGCAAGATGGAATTGTCCTTGGGCCCTCCCACCCACCCTTATGTTGTATAAACAGGACATGCACACTTTAACGAACCCATCATTTCAGGGACAGGGTCTGCCACACGACTGTGACTGAAATGACTGGTTGGTTTGGGCCCCCACCAAAAAAAGAAGCAATCAATCTCTTCTTGCACAAACTGGCTCTACAGAGGCAAGATGTCCACCTCATCATCATTCTCCGATTCCTCACCCCTTTCACTGTGTACATCCCCCTCCTCACAGATTATTAATTCGTCCCCACTGGAATCCACCATCTCAGGTCCATGTGTACTTTCTGGAGCAATTGCTGCTGGTGAATGTCTCCACGGAGGAATTGATTATAATTCATTTTGATGAACATCATCTTCTCCACATTTTCTGGAAGTAACCTCGTACGCCGATTGCTGACAAGGTGAGCGGCTGCACTAAACACTCTTTCGGAGTACACACTGGAGGGAGGGCAACTTAAGTAGAATAAAGCCAGTTTGTGCAAGGGCCTCCAAATTGCCTCTTTTTCCTGCCAGTATACGTACGGACTGTCTGACGTGCCTACTTGGATGCGGTCACTCATATAATCCTCCACCATTCTTTCAATGGTGAGAGAATCATATGCAGTGACAGTAGACGACATGTCAGTAATCGTTGGCAGGTCCTTCAGTCCAGACCAGATGTCAGCACTCGCTCCAGACTGCCCTGCATCACTGCCAGCGGGTGGGCTCGGAATTCTTAGCCTTTTCCTCGCACCCCCAGTTGCCGGAGAATGTGAAGGAGGAGATGTTGACGGGTCACGTTCCGCTTGACTTGACAATTTTCTCACATTGACATTGGGTACAACTGCATTTTTTAGGACACTGGTGACTCTTTTTCTGAGGTCTGTGTACATTTTCGGTATCGCCTGCCTAGAGAAATGGAACCTAGATGGTATTTGGTACCGGGGACACAGTACCTCAAGCAATTCTCTAGTTGCCTCTGAATTAACGGTGGATACCGGAACCACGTTTCTCACCACCCAGGCTGCCAAGGCCTCAGTTATCCGCTTTGCAGCAGGATGACTGCTGTGATATTTCATCTTCCTCGCAAAGGACTGTTGGACAGTCAATTGCTTACTGGAAGTAGTACAAGTGGTCTTCCGACTTCCCCTCTGGGGTGACGATCGACTCCCAGCAGCAACAACAGCTTTGCCAGCAGCAGTAGGCGTTACGCTCAAGGATGCATCGGAGGAATCCCAGGCAGGAGAGGACTCGTCAGACTTGACAGTGACATGGCCTGCAGGACTATTGGCTTTCCTGTGTAAGGTGGAAATTAACACTGAGGGAGTTGGTGGTGTGGTTTGCAGGAGCTTGGTTACAAGAGGAAGGGATTTAGTGGTCAGTGGACTGCTTCCGCTGTCATCCAAAGTTTTTGAACTTGTCACTGACTTATGATGAATGCGCTCCAGGTGACGTATAAGGGAGGATGTTCCGAGGTGGTTAACGTCCTTACCCCTACTTATTACAGCTTGACAAAGGCAACACACGGCTTGACACCAGTTCGCATTTCTGTTGAAATAATTCCACACCGAAGAGGTGATTTTATTTGTAATTTGACCAGGCATGTCAATGGCCATATTCGTCCCACGGACAACAGGTGTCTCGCCGGGTGCCTGACTTAAACAAACCACCTCACCATCAGAATCCTCCTTGTCAGTTTCCTCCCCAGCACCAGCAACACCCATATCCTCATCCTGGTGTACTTCAACAGTGACATCTTCAATTTGACTATCAGGAACAGGACTGCGGGTGCTCCTTCCAGCACTTGCAGGGGGCGTGCAAATGGTGGAAGGCGCAAGCTCTTCCCGTCCAGTGTTGGGAAGGTCAGGCATCGCAACCGACACAATTGGACTCTCCTTGGGGATTTGTGATTTAGAAGAACGCACAGTTCTTTGCTGTGCTTTTACCAGCTTAAGTCTTTTCATTTTTCTAGCGAGAGGATGAGTGCTTCCATCCTCATGTGAAGCTGAACCACTAGCCATGAACATAGGCCAGGGCCTCAGCCGTTCCTTGCCACTCCGTGTCGTAAATGGCATATTGGCAAGTTTACGCTTCTCATCAGACGCTTTTAATTTTGAATTTTGGGTCATTTTACTGAGCTTTTGTTTTTTGGATTTTACATGCTCTCTACTATGACATTGGGCATCGGCCTTGGCAGACGACGTTGATGGCATTTCATTGTCTCGACCATGACTAGTGGCAGCAGCTTCAGCACGAAGTGGAAGTGGATCTTGATCTTTCCCTATTTTAACCTCCACATTTTTGTTCTCCATTTTTTAATGTGTGGTATTATATGCCAGTAATATATCAATAGCAATGGCCTACTACTATATATACTGCGCACGACAACTAAAATGCACCACAGTTATGGATGGATAGTATACTTGATGACACAGAGGTAGGTAGAGCAGTGGCCTACTGTACCGTACTGCTATATATTATATACTGGTGGTCAGCAAAATTATGCACTGCCCTCCTACTATATATACACCGCACCACTTAAATGCACCACAGGGATGGATGGATAGTATACTTGACGACACAGAGGTAGGTAGAGCAGTGGCCTACTGTACCGTACTGCTATATATTATTTACTGGTGGTCAGCAAAATTATGCACTGTCCTCCTACTATATATCCACCGCACAACAACTAAAATGCGCCACAGGTATGGATGGATAGTATACTTGATGACACAGAGGTAGGTAGAGCAGTGGACTACTGTACCGTACTGCTATATATAATATACTGGTGGTCAGCAAAATTATGCACTGTCCTCCTACTATATATACACCGCACCACTTAAATGCACCACAGGGATGGATGGATAGTATACTTGACGACACAGAGGTAGGTAGAGCAGTGGCCTACTGTACCGTACTGCTATATATTATATACTGGTGGTCAGCAAAATTATGCACTGTCCTCCTTCTACTGCGCACAACAACTAAAATGCACCACAGGTATGGATGGATAGTATACTTGACAACACAGAGGTAGGTAGAGCAGTGGACTACTGTACCGTACTGCTATATATTATGTACTGGTGGTCAGCAAAATTATGCACTCTCCTCCTACTATATATACACCGCACAACAACTAAAATGCACAACAGGTATGGATGGATAGTATACTTGACGACACAGAGGTAGGTAGAGCAGTGGACTACTGTACCATACTGCTATACTGGTGGTCACTGGTCAGCAAAATTCTGCACTGTCCTGTCCTCCTATACTACAATGCAGCACAGATATGGAGCATTTTTCAGGCAGAGAACGTAGATATTTTCAGCACACTCAGCACAGATATTTGCAAGCACGCTGAGCACAGATACTTGCAGCACACTGAGCACAGATATTTGCAGCACACTGAACACACCTGAGAGGACGCTGCTCGTCCTCTCCCTATCATCTCCAATGCACGAGTGAAAATGGCGGCGACGCGCGGCTCCTTATATAGGATACGAATCTCGCGAGAATCCGACAGCGGGATGATGACGTTCGGGCGCGCTCGGGTTAACCGAGCAAGGCGGGAGGATCCGAGTCTGCCTCGGACCCGTGTAAAATGGGTGAAGTTCGGGGGGGTTCGGATTCAGAGGAACCGAACCCACTCATCACTAATAATTATTCTATGACAGTGGTTCCCAAACTTTTTGGAATCACAGTGCCATACAGTGTCAGAATGTTTTTTTACGGCACCCCTAGGCCAAAAGCTACTTATTGAGAGATTTAAAAATAAATAATAAATTAAGTAGAGATGTGTGGCTGGCACTTTTCATGTTTTGTGTTTTGGTTTTGGTTCTAATTCCACTTTCGTGTTTTGATTTTGGCTTGGTTTTGCCAAAACCACAATTTCGCGTTTTGGTTTTGAATCTGGATGATTTTTTTTAAAAAAACCATAAAAATAGCTAAAATCACAGAATTTGGAGGTAATTTTGCTCCTACGGTATTATTAACCTCAATAACAATCATTTCCACTCATTTCCAGTCTATTCTTAACACCTCACACCTCACAATATTGTTTTTAGGCCAAAAGGTTGCACCGAGGTTGCTGGTTGACTAAGCTAAGCGACACAAGTGGACAACTCAAACACCTGGCCCATCTAGGAGTGGCACTGCAGTGTCAGACAGGAGGGCAGATATAAAAAAAAAGGCCCCAAACAGCACATCATGCTAAGAAGAAAAAAAGGTGCACCGAGGTTGCTCTATGACTAAGCTAAGCGACACAACCACCTGGCCCATCTAGTAGTGTCATGCAGTGGCTGAATGTCGAGAGTGGGCCACAATCGTTCGGTACACTGACAGCATCCCAGCATGCTCCAGTAATTTTTAAAAAATTCTGCAATTGGTGGACTTATACGGCAGTACCCCAGGACTAATACAGCGGTACCCCTGGACTCATACGGCAGTGTCAGACAGGATGGCACTTTTCAAAAACTAGGCCCCAAACAGCACCTCATACAAAGATGTCGAAGAGGTGCAATGAGGTAGCGTTATGACTAAGCCAAGCGACACAAACAATTCCAACTGGAATTATACGTCCAAATCAGTGGAATTATACATCCAACTCACTGGAATTAATTGGCAGAATCACTGCAATTAATAATTATACGTTCAAATCACTAGAATTAATTGGCAAAATCACTGTAATTAATAATTATACGTCCAAATCACTGTAATTATACTGCAAAATCACTGTAATTATACGTCCAAATCACTAGAATTAATTGGCAAAATTACTGTAATTAATAATTATACATCCAAATCACTGGAATTATACTGTAAAATCACTGTAATTATACGTCCAAATCACTGGAATTAATTGGCAAAATCACTGTAATTAATAGTTATACATCCAAATCATTGTAATTACATGGCAAAATCTCGGTATCGCCTGCCTAGTGAAGTGGAATCTAGATGGGATTTGGTACAGAGGACACAATACCTCCATCAATTGTCTAAATCCCACTGCACTAATGGCGGATACCGGACACATGTCTAACACCAACATAAGTGTCAAGGCCTCAGTTATAAGGGCTTCCATCGTCATGTGAAGCTGAACTACTAGTCATGAACATAGGCCAGGGTCTCAGCCGTTCCTTCCCACTCCGTGTTGTAAATGGCATATTGGCAAGTTTACGTTTCTCCTCAGACCATTTAAATTTCTTTCTTTGGGTCTTTTTACTGAACTTTGGCTTTTTGGATTTGACATGCCCTCTACTATCACATTGGGCATTGGCCTTGGCAGACGACTATGGCATCTCATTGTCTATGTCATGACTAGTGGCAGCAGCTTCAGCACTAGGAGGAAGTGGTTCTTGATCTTTCCCTATTTTATCCTCAAATTTTTGTTCTCCATTATGTTTCTGGAGTGCGACACAGGAATGACTGATGGCTGATGGCCAGGACACTACCACTGGTCTGATGCAGCACAACACAGCAACACTGTAAGGGACTAGTTATTATTATTATTATTATTATTATTATTATGATACTGTAGCAGTGGACATATAGCAGCATCATACACCACTGTGACTGGCTGGTCACTGGAATGACTGATGGCCAGGACACTACCACTGATCTGATGCAGCACAACACAGCAACACTGTGAGGGACTTGTTGTTATTATTATTATTATTATTATTAATAAAGTCCTGTAGCAGTGGACATATAGCAGCAGCATATACCACTGTGACTGCCTGGTCACTGGAATGACTGATGGCCAGGACACTACCACTGGGCTGATGCAGCACAACACAGCAACACTATGAGGGACTTGTGGTTGTTATTATTATTATTATTACTATACTGTAGCAGTGGACATATAGCAGCAGCGTATACCACTGTGACTGTCTGGTCACTGGAATAACTGATGGCCAGGACACTACCACTGGTCTGATGCAGGACAACACAGCAACACTGAAAAAGACCTATACAGCTACACTGGATATATGGCAGCAGTTGACACCACCACTGTAATTGGTTACTGGACTGATGCTGTACAAGACACTACCCCTGGTCTGATGCAAGACAACACAGCAAAAATGCAGCCAGCAGCACTGAGGACATATAGCAGCAGAGGACACCAACACTGTGACTGGTTGGACTGATGCAGCACAATACACTGACTACACTGGACTGGACTGAGCAGCACAACACAGCACAAGACTCGCCACCCCACTTTCCCGCCCCCACACAGACACTGAGGACGGAGACATGTCCTCTCACTACACTCTCCGAGACTGGAGTGAAAATGGCCGCGATTCGCTGCTCCTTATATGGAATCCAAATCCTGCGAGAATCCGACAGCGGGATGTTGACGTTTTGCCTCGTTCGGGTTTCCGAGTCAGGCGGGAAAACCCGAGCCGGGCTTGGAACCGGACTCTAATGGTGAAGTTTGGTACGGTACGGTTCTCTGAGAGCCGAACCCGCTCATCTCTAAAATTAAGTAAATTTTGTTTAGTATATGTCTTACTTAGGTTCAATCGTGTGGTGAGGTACAAGAATTGCTTCTGTTTGTCCACATGTTTTATGATTGACAACCACCTGCACTGATTTTGCCAATTACATTGACCATAAATAATTTGAATTAGTCCTGGACCACCAATACAAGGCACCCCTGCAAGTGTCCTGAGGCACCCCAGGGTGCCTAGGTACACAGGGGCAGATTTATTAAGCTCGGTGAAGTGATAAAGTGGAAGGTGATAAAGGACCAGCCAATCAGATCCTAACTACTATGTCACAGGCTGGGTTTGAAAAATGACAGGAGTTGACTGGCTGGTCCTTTATCGCCTTCCAATTTATCACTTCACCGAGCTTAATAAATCTGCCCCACAGTTTGAGAACCATTGGTCTGTGAGTACTGTACAAAAAAAAAAATAACGGTATTGATTTTTGAATGATGTGAAAATGTAAAAAACATGGGGGTAAATTTACTAAGATGGGAGTTCTATTTAAGATGGGATGTTGCCCATAGCAACCAATCAGATTCCTGGTATTATGTTCTAGAAGGTGCTAGATAAATGAGAAGCAGAATCTGATTGGTGCTATGGGCAACATCCCATCTTAAATAGAACTCCCATCTTAGTAAATTTACCCCATGGTCTCACCCTAGAACTGAGTAAAACCCTCTACAGCAAAAGGGTTAAACTTTTGTTGGATGATAAGAATTACTTTACAGGTGTCTTTTCTTTTTGATAGCTTTTTCTTTTATACAGAACATGAGGCAAAATGCACATCAAAATGTATTGTTTTATAAACAGCACCCGCAAGATAAAATTAGAATTGATTAACATAATAAGATACTAATGTAATCAGTTTGCAGCTGAATAATGTATTTCTGAAAGATTAATGAGCTGATGATTGGCAAAGTGCCTTCAAATATTATAGTCAAGAGACATCTTTGGTGGCTCGATCTAGTTTCCCTTTACCCCTGGATGGTTTGTACTTTTTTTAGTTTTATTTCACTTGCTTTTGCTAAAGATTATTATTACTGTCCGATAAAATTATATAAGCCATTATGCCAGTAGCCTTGTTTTTGACAAAATCTGTGCTTGGAAAACTAACTTTTCAGTTGAAATAAAAAAAATTCATCTGGCACAACTCCATATGTTTGCTCATAGTCTGCACATGGCGTGGTAATTTAAAACTACAGTATGTGGCTGATTTATCAAAGGACGACTTTGGCCAAATAACCTATTGTGTAATTATTTCTGCCAATTAATAATTTATAGTTTTACAAAATACGAAAGAGGCCACACTTAAGAGGAATTTATTTGTGATTTCCTATCCACTTATTGTTTACTTATGGTCTACACATCATATACAGAAATATATTTCATTCAATTTTAAACAAACGTGGGCCAGATGTAATTACGACCGAGTTGGCCGAAGGCGCAGGTTCCTGGCCAACCGCCAATGTTTATTTTTCCTAAAGCGGCAATCATTTACAAGGTAAAACCATGCCTTGTAAATGATCGCTGCTTTAAAAAAACAGCCAAGTTCGGCCGGGAACCCGCTCCTTTGGCCAACTTGGACGTCATTACATCTGGCCTCTTGTCTCTTACCCTATCTTACCCTATCTTACGGAAATAGTAAGAAAAGTTAAGTTTTAATAAAATAACTAAATTATCATAAAGCGTACCCCTACAAACGTTTAAAGTAGAGTTGTGCGGGTTCGGTTTTACTTGGATTTACTCGGGTCTCGAAATGGCATGGTATTGGCTCACGGATGTCATGCATTTTGGATAGCCAATAAGCAAAACCCGAAAAACCTGAGTAAATCTGAGTAAAACTGAACCCGCACATCTCTAGTTTAAAGTAATCTTTTTGTATTAATTGATATAAATGACACAGGTTGGACATCTTTACTCTAGCCATCTTGGTTGATCGGGTTATGGGAGAGGGATTAAGGGGTATATTCAATTAGGGTCGAAAGCTGCCGTCTGTCGAAAAGACGGCAGTTTTCGGCTTTTTAAGGTCGAATCGTGATTTAACCTATTCAGTCCCCGCTATTTTTTTCGACAAGTCAGGGAATTCGACTTGTCGAATAGTACGTGAATCAGCGGTATAGCTGCCGATTCACGTACTTTTGAGTGAAACAGGGCCAAATTCGACCATCTCAGTCCAACATAAAAAAATGTCGGACTGAGATGAGGGACCTTAGAGGAGGAGAGGGGGGAGAGCCGCGGGGAGACGGGGGAGAGCTGCGGGCAGACAGGGGAGAGCAGCGCTACAGCACAGCGCTGCAGGAGGATGTCTCAGCAGAAATAAATAACCTTTTTTATGCATTTTAGAGTTTGGGTGGATTTAAATTTATAACATTTGGTGAAAAAAAAAGTGCCTCAATAGATCTACTCCTACTATATGACTATTATGTCCTGTGCTTTCCCAGCTACAGTACAAGATTACTATAGTGTAGTGTCTCTTTACTGAACAAGTATATATTGTAAGAACAAATCTATAACTGTTCATATCAATAAGGGGGGAGCCCATATGCAGTGATTTGCCAAGTTTTTTTTTTTTATTTCTTTATCATAACAAAACCACAACATTGCATGCCCAGGCAGCTAAATTCTGATTATCCTTACTCAGTACAATACATTATTTACATATCATAAAACATTAGCAAAATGTCATTTTGATTCTGTTTCATACAATTCAGTATAAAAGTATAAAAGACATAACTTTTACTAATATTGATAAATCTTTCCATGACGGTGATTGCAAGAGTAATTTTTTTTTAAAAACCAACAGTCCTGGCAATAAGCACCAAAAAGCATTGATGAGCAGTGAGTTCAAGCCCAGCGGTGTTAAGTAGTGAGCAGGGAAAACGGCAAGAAAGGAACAGTTGCTATGGAAACCCAGCGACTCTCAAGTCTAAGTCTTTGTCCATTGTACTCTACAGGATAACTTTAAAATCCCCTCCCTCCGAAGGACAATACTCTTCTCTTCTAAACTGTTCTCAGAGGAGTGTATTTTACATACAGTATTTAAATAAGGGGTCAACTGGGTTTTAGCGGATACTGTTGTGATCCGCTGTATTCTTGCTTAATTAGAGAATGCCTAATTGTTACAATTTGTTTCAGTTGAACATATCTAGATTTGATAATATTCAGAATTTTGAGACTCGCTGGCCAAACCTCTTCAACCATCAATAACCACATAGGTATTTGCAACGTATAATAATTAGAGATGTGCACCGGAAATTTTTCGGGTTTTGTGTTATGGTTTTGGATTCGGTTCCGCGGCCGTGTTTTGGATTCGGACGCGTTTTGCCAAAACCTCCCTGAAAATTTTTTGTCGGATTCGGGTGTGTTTTGGATTCGGGTGTTTTTTTACAAAAAACCCTCAAAAACAGCTTAAATCATAGAATTTGGGGGTCATTTTGATCCCATAGTATTATTAACCTCAATAATCATAATTTCCACTCATTTTCAGTCTATTCTGAACACCTCACAATATTATTTTTAGTCCAAAAATTTGCACCAAGGTAGCTGGATGGCTAAGCTAAGCGACCCAAGTGGGCGGCAGAAACACCTGGCCCATCTAGGAGTGGCACTGCAGTGTCAGGCAGGATGGCACTTCAAAAAAATAGTCCCCAAACAGCACATGATGCAAAGAAAAAAGAGGTGCAATGAGGTAGCTGTGTGAGTAAGCTAAGCGACCCAAGTGGCCGACACAAACACCTGGCCCATCTAGGAGTGGCACTGCAGTTTTCTAAAGAGAGGATGAGTGCTTCCATCCTCATGTGAAGCTGAACCACTAGCCATGAACATAGGCCAGGGCCTCAGCCGTTCCTTGCCACTCCGTGTCATAAATGGCATATTGGCAAGTTTACGCTTCTCATCAGACGCTTTCAATTTTGATTTTTGGGTCATTTTACTGAACTTTTGTTTTTTGGATTTTACATGCTCTCTACTATGACATTTGGCATCGGCCTTGGCAGACGACGTTGATGGCATTTCATCGTCTCGGCCATGACTAGTGGCAGCAGCTTCAGCACGAGGTGGAAGTGGATCTTGATCTTTCCCTATTTTAACGTCCACATTTTTGTTCTCCATTTTTTAATGTGTGGAATTATATGCCAGTATCAATAGCAATGGCCTACTACTATATATACTGCACACAACTGAAATGCACCACAGGTATGGATGGATAGTATACTTGACGACACAGAGGTAGGTAGAGCAGTGGCCTTCCGTACCGTACTGCTATATATACTGGTGGTCACTGTCAGCAAACTGCAAAACTAAAATGCACCACAGGTATAGAATCTAGATGGATAGTATACTTGACGACACAGAGGTAGGTAGAGCAGTGGCCTTCCGTATCGTACTGCTATATATACACTGGTGGTCACTGTCAGCAAACTGCAAAACTAAAATGCACCACAGGTATAGAATCTAGATGGATAGTATACTTGACGACACAGAGGTAGGTAGAGCAGTGGCCTTCCATACCGTACTGCTATATATACTGGTGGTCACTGTCAGCAAACTGCAAAACTAAAATGCACCACAGGTATAGAATCTAGATGGATAGTATACTTGACGACACAGAGGTAGTTAGAGCAGTGGCCTTCCGTACCGTACTGCTATATATACTGGTGGTCACTGTCAGCAAACTGCAAAACTAAAATGCACCACAGGTATAGAATCTAGATGGATAGTATACTTGACGACACAGAGGTAGGTAGAGCAATGGCCTTCCGTACCGTACTGCTATATATACTGGTGGTCACTGTCAGCAAACTGCAAAACTAAAATGCACCACAGGTATAGAATCTAGATGGATAGTATACTTGACGACACAGAGGTAGGTAGAGCAGTGGCCTTCCGTACCGTACTGCTATATATACTGGTGGTCACTGTCAGCAAACTGCAAAACTAAAATGCACCACAGGTATAGAATCTAGATGGATTGTATACTTGACGACACAGAGGTAGGTAGAGCAGTGGCCTTCCGTACCGTACTGCTATATATACTGGTGGTCACTGTCAGCAAACTGCAAAACTAAAATGCACCACAGGTATAGAATCTAGATGGATAGTATACTTGACGACACAGAGGTAGGTAGAGCAGTGGCCTTCCGTACCGTACTGCTATATATACTGGTGGTCACTGTCAGCAAACTGCAAAACTAAAATGCACCACAGGTATAGAATCTAGATGGATAGTATACTTGACGACACAGAGGTAGGTAGAGCAGTGGCCTTCCGTACCGTACTGCTATATATACTGGTGGTCACTGGTCAGCAAAACTCTGCACTGTACTCCTCCTATATAATATACTGGTGGTCCCCAGTCCCCACAATTAAGCGGTGTGAGCACAGATATATATAGCACACTGAGCACAGATATAGAGCGTTTTTCAGGCAGACAACGTATACTGGTGGTCACTGGTCAGCAAAACTCTGCACTGTACTCCTCCTATATAATACTGCTGGTCCCCAGTCCCCACAATAAAGCAGTGTGAGCACAGATATATGCAGCACACTGAGCACAGATATGGAGCGTTTTTCAGGCAGAGAACGGATAAAACTGGTGGTCACTGATCAGCAAAATTCTGCACTGTACTCCTTCTATATAATACAGCTGCTCCCCAGTTCCCACAATTAAGCAATAAGCACAAACGGAGAGGACGCCAGCCACGTCCTCTCCCTAACATTTCCAATGCACGAGTGAAAATGGCGGTGTTGCACTGCTGCTTATATGGAATCCGAATCTCGCGAGAATCCGACAGCGGGATGATGACGTTCGGGCGCGCTCGGATTAACCGAGCCATATGGGAGAATCCGAGTATGCCTCGGACCCGTGTAAAATGGGTGAAGTTTGGGGGGGTTCGGTTTCCGAGGAACCGAACCCGCTCATCACTAATAATAATAGACAAAATAAAATACTAAAAGGAGGAGGACCATAACAAGACAACACAATACACTCTATATTAAATTAAATCAGTTACATTCAATTCTATATGTTATAATATATTTAAACAACACTGTATCACCTGTATTCAGGGCCCCCTCCTCTCCACAGTGGCGTATGCTCCGTCATTGTGCCAAAGTCTACTGCGCATGCACACATGGTGCCCACCATGTTCTGGAGACAAATTTCCTACTGTGCATGCACAGCAGCCATTATGGGTGTGATTTTTGCAGTGACTGCCGCGTCTGCGTCGTACGTCGTGGGACTCTGGAAAGGTAAGTGCAGTGGACCCAGGACCCAGGAGCCCGTGTGCACTGCACACATTACACCCATGATAGAAACGCCTATGCCTGCATTCATTAGATCTACATATATGAATAGTAAGAAATAATTTCTTTAACCACCCATTGAGAATGGAAAACAAAAAACCAAAGAGTGCAATGGTGACAAAGTGAGCTTTGCTTCTCCGTGTCGTCCTTTCATTCCGAAGTTACATCTTAATTTCATCACAGGCCCTGTCCTTAGTTTTCTCTACTTAACATGCATTTTTAACTAGCGAGACCGAGTCTAATGCATTCAATGAGGCGCAAGGACGTAGTAAACGACTAATAAACAAAATAAAGAGGTGTAAAGAAAGTCCTTGTGAAAGTGCTAGAAAGGGAACCAGTGATTATGTTTTTAGAAGTAGCCTTTGTTTCAATTTGAAGTGATGTCAAACAATAGTCCTTTAAGGCAAGACTTTCACAATCAACCCAAGATTGATCTCTGTATTCAACTGGAAAATCTGGAGCGCCCCTGAGCTGAATACAGAGTTCCCACTCTTACACTTGCTGGGAGAGGCTGTAAAACAGGAAGAAAGAGATTTCCTCTCTATGGGGTTGTTTGAGCTCTGTGATTAATTCATAACGGTGAGCTGGGGCCTCCGTGTTTTGATGCTTCGGGGGAGATCGATAAATGCAAACAATGCAACAAAGGAAACTTTATTTGATTGGATTTGAAAAATAGGTTCTTCTAAGAAAAATGTTTGAAGAATAAGGCAGAAATAACTTTATTTCACCTCAGTGCAGAACATCACTTAAGAAGAAAAAAATATTAGATAATTATTTATCATTGCAGTAAGCCCATCTCTTTTGCTGGCGGCATTGCATGTAAAATAAGTTGACGGATACGGCAGACTAAAACTAGCAGTACAAAAAGAAGTCGCTTCCACATTACTTTATACTTGGGGAAGTCTAAAGTACAAAATTTCTGAATAAAAAGAAGAACAAAAACCTGAATTACGTACTGGACAGAAGATTGATATGCATTTTAGGTACGGTAATATACTGTAACTCTCCCTTCCCCAGTGTATGACTGAACCAACTATACAGTGCATTTCTGAACAGTAATAATAAGGGGGCGATTCAGAGATGGACACATGCACGCATCTGTACTCAGTGGCCGTGTCCATCTGGTCTGCACACGCACACTGGCAATAGTGCAATAGGGTTAGAGATTGTGAAAATGTACTTACTGGAATGCTGGAGGACTGCAGGTCTGACATGGAAATGACATCACATGACCACTGGGACCCGGAAGACGCGGCTGCAGAGGCAAGGAGAAGGTACGTCACTTCTGGCCTGCCAGGACGAAATGTTGACGTTCTAACTTCGAAATTTTGTATCCAACCACAGTGTATGAGGACAAATCTGTAGTTCTAGAACCTACCTTTAGGGGAAAATATGGCGCTGTACAAGGTAAAATATATAAAAAGGTACAAACAAAATAATTTTAGTTTCCTCTTTGTGAAAACTGAAAAATTATTTTTCAGACTATACTGTACTGTACATCTGCATTTCATGTACCATCATCTTAGAAGGGGTTGAAAATTGTTTTATGTTAGGGAGGTATCAATAGGTGTTTCAGAAAATGTTATGTAAAAATACTAGAGATGAGCGGGTTCGGTTCCTCGGAATCCGAACCCCCCCGAACTTCAGCCTTTTTACACGGGTCCGAGGCAGACTCGGATCTTCCCGCCTTGCTCGGCTAACCCGAGCGCGCCCGAACGTCATCATCCCGCTGTCGGATTCTCGCGAGGCTCGTATTCTATCGCGAGACTCGGATTCTATATAAGGAGCCGCGCGTCGCCGCCATTTTCACACGTGCATTGAGATTGATAGGGAGAGGACGTGGCTGGCGTCCTCTCCGTTAGAATAGATAGAGACACTTGAGTTGATTACTTAGTAATTTTGGGGAGCATTAGGAGTACTCAGAGTGCAGAGTTTTGCTGATAGTTAGTTACTAGTGACTGACCACTTTATTATTTAATATAATCCGTTCTCTGCCTGAAAAAAAATGATACACAGTCACATACCATATCTGTGCTCAGCCTCAGTGTGCTGCATGATTGATAATATCATCTATGTATATCTGACTGTGCTGAGTGCTCACTGCTCACACAGCTGAATTGTGGGGGAGACTGGGGTGCAGTTATAGCAGGAGTACAGTGCACACTTTTGCTGCCAGTGTGACTGACCAGTGACCACCAGTATATTGTCTGCCTGAAAAAGTTAAACACTCCTGTGGTGTTTTTTTTTTTTATTCTATAAACGCATTCTGCTGACAGTGTCCAGCAGGTCCGTCATTCATTATATTATATAAATATTTACCTGCAGTAGTGTTATATTTTTTTTGTTCATCTCTATCATCTTTATCATCTCTATATTAGCAGACGCAGTACGGTAGTCCACGGCTGTGGCTACCTCTGTGTCGTCAGTGCTCGTCCATAATTGTATACCTACCTGTGGTGGTTTTTTTTTTTCTATCTTCTTCATACTAGTAGTTTAGGAGTCTGCTGACAGTGTCCAGCAGGTCCGTCATTATATTATATATACTAGAGATGAGCGGGTTCGGTTTCTCTGAAACCGAACCCGCACGAACTTCACTTTTTTTTCCACGGGTCCGAGCGACTCGGATCTTCCCGCCTTGCTCGGTTAACCCGAGCGCGCCCGAACGTCATCATGACGCTGTCGGATTCTCGCGAGGCTCGGATTCTATCGCGAGACTCGGATTCTATATAAGGAGCCGCGCGTCGCCGCCATTTTCACTCGTGCATTGAGATTGATAGGGAGAGGACGTGTCTGGCGTCCTCTCCATTAGAATAGAGATAGATAGATTAGATAGAGAGAGATTGTGCAGAGTCGCAGACAGAGTTAGTTTACCACAGTCAGTGACCAGTGCAGCAGCTAGTTAACTTTTATTTAATATAATATATCCGTTCACTTCTCTCTGCTATATCCGTTCTCTGCCTGAAAAAAAAAACGATACACAGCACAGTCAGTCACACAGTGTGACTCAGTCTGTGTGCACTCAGCTCAGCCCAGTGTGCTGCACAGTCATCAATGTATAAATTAAAAGCTTATAATTAATTGTGGGGGAGACTGGGGAGCACTGCAGGTTGTTAGCAGGAGCCAGGAGTACAATTATATTAATTAACAGTGCACACTTTTGCTGCAGGAGTGGTGACCAGTGCCTGACCACCAGTATAGTATTGTTGTATACTACTAATATCTCTTTAAATATCAACCAGTCTATATTAGCAGCAGACACAGTACAGTGCGGTAGTTCACGGCTGTGGCTACCTCTGTGTCGGCACACGGCAGGCAGTCCGTCCGACCAGAATTGTATTATTTATTATTATATACCTACCACCTAACCGTGGTTTTTTTTTCATTCTTTATACCGTCATAGTGTCATCCTAATTGTTACGAGTATACTACTATCTCTTTATCAACCAGTGTACAGTGCGGTAGTTCACGGCTGTGGCTACCTCTGTGTCGGCACACGGCAGGCAGTCCGTCCGACCAGAATTGTATTATTTATTATTATATACCTACCACCTAACCGTGGTTTTTTTTTCATTCTTTATACCGTCATAGTGTCATCCTAATTGTTACGAGTATACTACTATCTCTTTATCAACCAGTGTACAGTGCGGTAGTTCACGGCTGTGGCTACCTCTGTGTCGGCACACGGCAGGCAGTCCGTCCGACCAGAATTGTATTATTTATTATTATATACCTACCACCTAACCGTGGTTTTTTTTTCATTCTTTATACCGTCATAGTGTCATCCTAATTGTTACGAGTATACTACTATCTCTTTATCAACCAGTGTACAGTGCGGTAGTTCACGGCTGTGGCTACCTCTGTGTCGGCAGTCGGCAGGCAGTCCGTCCATCCATAATTGTATTATTATTATAATATATACCACCTAACCGTGGTTTTTTTTTCATTCTTTATACCGTCATAGTGTCATACTAGTTGTTACGAGTATACTACTATCTCTTTATCAACCAGTGTACAGTGCGGTAGTTCACGGCTGTGGCTACCTCTGTGTCGGCAGTCGGCAGGCAGTCCGTCCATCCATAATTGTATTATTATTATAATATATACCACCTAACCGTGGTTTTTTTTTCATTCTTTATACCGTCGTCATAGTGTCATACTAGTTGTTACGAGTATACTACTATCTCTTTATCAACCAGTGTACAGTGCGGTAGTTCACGGCTGTGGCTACCTCTGTGTCGGCAGTCGGCAGGCAGTCCGTCCATCCATAATTGTATTATTATTATAATATATACCACCTAACCGTGGTTTTTTTTTCATTCTTTATACCGTCGTCATAGTGTCATACTAGTTGTTACGAGTATACTACTATCTCTTTATCAACCAGTGTACAGTGCGGTAGTTCACGGCTGTGGCTACCTCTGTGTCGGCAGTCGGCAGGCAGTCCGTCCATCCATAATTGTATTATTATTATAATATATACCACCTAACCGTGGTTTTTTTTTCATTCTTTATACCGTCGTCATAGTGTCATACTAGTTGTTACGAGTATACTACTATCTCTTTATCAACCAGTGTACAGTGCGGTAGTTCACGGCTGTGGCTACCTCTGTGTCGGCAGTCGGCAGGCAGTCCGTCCATCCATAATTGTATTATTATTATAATATATACCACCTAACCGTGGTTTTTTTTTCATTCTTTATACCGTCGTCATAGTGTCATACTAGTTGTTACGAGTATACTACTATCTCTTTATCAACCAGTGTACAGTGCGGTAGTTCACGGCTGTGGCTACCTCTGTGTCGGCAGTCGGCAGGCAGTCCGTCCATCCATAATTGTATTATTATTATAATATATACCACCTAACCGTGGTTTTTTTATACCACCTAACCGTGGCAGTCCGTCCATAATTGTATACTAGTATCCAATCCATCCATCTCCATTGTTTACCTGAGGTGCCTTTTAGTTCTGCCTATAAAATATGGAGAACAAAAAAGTTGAGGTTCCAAAATTAGGGAAAGATCAAGATCCACTTCCACCTCGTGCTGAAGCTGCTGCCACTAGTCATGGCCGAGACGATGAAATGCCAGCAACGTCGTCTGCCAAGGCCGATGCCCAATGTCATAGTACAGAGCATGTCAAATCCAAAACACCAAATATCAGAAAAAAAAGGACTCCAAAACCTAAAATAAAATTGTCGGAGGAGAAGCGTAAACTTGCCAATATGCCATTTACCACACGGAGTGGCAAGGAACGGCTGAGGCCCTGGCCTATGTTCATGGCTAGTGGTTCAGCTTCACATGAGGATGGAAGCACTCAGCCTCTCGCTAGAAAACTGAAAAGACTTAAGCTGGCAAAAGCACCGCAAAGAACTGTGCGTTCTTTGAAATCCCAAATCCACAAGGAGAGTCCAATTGTGTCGTTTGCGATGCCTGACCTTCCCAACACTGGACGTGAAGAGCATGCGCCTTCCACTATTTGCATGCCCCCTGCAAGTGCTGGAAGGAGCACCCGCAGTCCAGTTCCTGATAGTCAGATTGAAGATGTCAGTGTTGAAGTACACCAGGATGAGGAGGATATGGGTGTTGCTGGCGCTGGGGAGGAAATTGACCAGGAGGATTCTGATGGTGAGGTGGTTTGTTTAAGTCAGGCACCCGGGGAGACACCTGTTGTCCGTGGGAGGAATATGGCCGTTGACATGCCAGGTGAAAATACCAAAAAAATCAGCTCTTCGGTGTGGAGGTATTTCACCAGAAATGCGGACAACAGGTGTCAAGCCGTGTGTTCCCTTTGTCAAGCTGTAATAAGTAGGGGTAAGGACGTTAACCACCTCGGAACATCCTCCCTTATACGTCACCTGCAGCGCATTCATAATAAGTCAGTGACAAGTTCAAAAACTTTGGGTGACAGCGGAAGCAGTCCACTGACCAGTAAATCCCTTCCTCTTGTAACCAAGCTCACGCAAACCACCCCACCAACTCCCTCAGTGTCAATTTCCTCCTTCCCCAGGAATGCCAATAGTCCTGCAGGCCATGTCACTGGCAAGTCTGACGAGTCCTCTCCTGCCTGGGATTCCTCCGATGCATCCTTGCGTGTAACGCCTACTGCTGCTGGCGCTGCTGTTGTTGCCGCTGGGAGTCGATGGTCATCCCAGAGGGGAAGTCGTAAGCCCACTTGTACTACTTCCAGTAAGCAATTGACTGTTCAACAGTCCTTTGCGAGGAAGATGAAATATCACAGCAGTCATCCTACTGCAAAGCGGATAACTGAGGCCTTGGCATCCTGGGTGGTGAGAAACGTGGTTCCGGTATCCATCATTACTGCAGAGCCAACTAGAGACTTGTTGGAGGTACTGTGTCCCCGGTACCAAATACCATCTAGGTTCCATTTCTCTAGGCAGGCGATACCGAAAATGTACACAGACCTCAGAAAAAGAGTCACCAGTGTCCTAAAAAATGCAGCTGTACCCAATGTCCACTTAACCACGGACATGTGGACAAGTGGAGCAGGGCAGGGTCAGGACTATATGACTGTGACAGCCCACTGGGTAGACGTATGGACTCCCGCCGCAAGAACAGCAGCGGCGGCACCAGTAGCAGCATCTCGCAAACGCCAACTCTTTCCTAGGCAGGCTACGCTTTGTATCACCGCTTTCCAGAATACGCACACAGCTGAAAACCTCTTACGGCAACTGAGGAAGATCATCGCGGAATGGCTTACCCCAATTGGACTCTCCTGTGGATTTGTGGCATCGGACAACGCCAGCAATATTGTGTGTGCATTAAATCTGGGCCAATTCCAGCACGTCCCATGTTTTGCACATACCTTGAATTTGGTGGTGCAGAATTTTTTAAAAAACGACAGGGGCGTGCAAGAGATGCTGTCGGTGGCCAGAAGAATTGCGGGACACTTTCGGCGTACAGGCACCACGTACAGAAAACTGGAGCACCACCAAAAACTACTGAACCTGCCCTGCCATCATCTGAAGCAAGAAGTGGTAACGAGGTGGAATTCAACCCTCTATATGCTTCAGAGGTTGGAGGAGCAGCAAAAGGCCATTCAAGCCTATACAATTGAGCACGATATAGTAGGTGGAATGCACCTGTCTCAAGTGCAGTGGAGAATGATTTCAACGTTGTGCAAGGTTCTGATGCCCTTTGAACTTGCCACACGTGAAGTCAGTTCAGACACTGCCAGCCTGAGTCAGGTCATTCCCCTCATCAGGCTTTTGCAGAAGAAGCTGGAGGCATTGAAGAAGGAGCTAACACGGAGCGATTCCGCTAGGCATGTGGGACTTGTGGATGCAGCCCTTAATTCGCTTAACAAGGATTCACGGGTGGTCAATCTGTTGAAATCAGAGCACTACATTTTGGCCACCGTGCTCGATCCTAGATTTAAAGCCTACCTTGGATCTCTCTTTCCGGCAGACACAGGTCTGCTGGGGTTGAAAGACCTGCTGGTGACAAAATTGTCAAGTCAAGCGGAACGCGACCTGTCAACATCTCCTCCTTCACATTCTCCCGCAACTGGGGGTGCGAGGAAAAGGCTCAGAATTCCGAGCCCACCCGCTGGCGGTGATGCAGGGCAGTCTGGAGCGACTGCTGATGCTGACATCTGGTCCGGACTGAAGGACCTGACAACGATTACGGACATGTCGTCTACTGTCACTGCATATGATTCTCTCAACATTGATAGAATGGTGGAGGATTATATGAGTGACCGCATCCAAGTAGGCACGTCACACAGTCCGTACTTATACTGGCAGGAAAAAGAGGCAATTTGGAGGCCCTTGCACAAACTGGCTTTATTCTACCTAAGTTGCCCTCCCACAAGTGTGTACTCCGAAAGAGTGTTTAGTGCCGCCGCTCACCTTGTCAGCAATCGGCGTACGAGGTTACATCCAGAAAATGTGGAGAAGATGATGTTCATTAAAATGAATTATAATCAATTCCTCCGCGGAGACATTGACCAGCAGCAATTGCCTCCACAAAGTACACAGGGAGCTGAGATGGTGGATTCCAGTGGGGACGAATTGATAATCTGTGAGGAGGGGGATGTACACGGTGATATATCGGAGGGTGAAGATGAGGTGGACATCTTGCCTCTGTAGAGCCAGTTTGTGCAAGGAGAGATTAATTGCTTCTTTTTTGGGGGGGGTCCAAACCAACCCGTCATATCAGTCACAGTCGTGTGGCAGACCCTGTCACTGAAATGATGGGTTGGTTAAAGTGTGCATGTCCTGTTTTGTTTATACAACATAAGGGTGGGTGGGAGGGCCCAAGGATAATTCCATCTTGCACCTCTTTTTTCTTTTCTTTTTCTTTGCATCATGTGCTGATTGGGGAGGGTTTTTTGGAAGGGACATCCTGCGTGACACTGCAGTGCCACTCCTAGATGGGCCCGGTGTTTGTGTCGGCCACTAGGGTCGCTAATCTTACTCACACAGCTACCTCATTGCGCCTCTTTTTTTCTTTGCGTCATGTGCTGTTTGGGGAGGGTTTTTTGGAAGGGACATCCTGCGTGACACTGCAGTGCCACTCCTAGATGTGCCCGGTGTTTGTGTCGGCCACTAGGGTCGCTAATCTTACTCACACAGTCAGCTACCTCATTGCGCCTCTTTTTTTCTTTGCGTCATGTGCTGTTTGGGGAGGGTTTTTTGGAAGGGTCATCCTGCGTGACACTGCAGTGCCACTCCTAGATGGGCCCGGTGTTTGTGTCGGCCACTAGGGTCGCTTATCTTACTCACACAGCGACCTCGGTGCAAATTTTAGGACTAAAAATAATATTGTGAGGTGTGATGTGTTCAGAATAGGCTGAAAATGAGTGTAAATTATGTTTTTTGAGGTTAATAATACTTTGGGATCAAAATTACCCCCAAATTCTATGATTTAAGCTGTTTTTTAGGGTTTTTTTAAAAAAACACCCGAATCCAAAACACACCCGAATCCGACAAAAAAAAATTCGGTGAGGTTTTGCCAAAACGCGGTCGAACCCAAAACACGGCCGCGGAACCGAACCCAAAACCAAAACACAAAACCCGAAAAATTTCCGGCGCTCATCTCTAATATATACCTGCAGTAGTGATATATATATATTTTTTATATCATTATCATCTCTATACTAGCAGACGCAGTACGGTAGTCCACGGCTGTAGCTACCTCTGTGTCGTCAGTGCTCGTCCATAATTGTATACCTACCTGTGGTGGGGTTTTTTTTTCTACCTTCTTCATACTAGTAGTTTAGGAGTCTGCTGACAGTGTCCAGCAGGTCCGTCATTATATTATATATACCTGCAGTAGTGATATATATATATTTTTTATATCATTATTATCTCTATATTAGCAGACGCAGTACGGTAGTCCACGGCTGTGGCTACCTCTGTGTCGTCAGTGCTCTTCCATAATTGTATACCTTTCCTGTGGTGGGGTTTTTTTTTCTATCTTCTTCATACTAGTAGTTTAGGAGTCTGCTGACAGTGTCCAGCAGGTCCGTCATTATATTATATATACCTGCAGTAGTGATATATATATATTTTTTATATCATTATCATCTCTATACTAGCAGACGCAGTACGGTAGTCCATGGCTGTAGCTACCTCTGTGCCGTCAGTGCTCGTCCATAATTGTATACCTACCTGTGGTGGTTTTTTTTTTTCTATCTTCTTCATACTAGTAGTTTAGGAGTCTGCTGACAGTGTCCAGCAGGTCCGTCATTATATTATATATACCTGCAGTAGTGATATATATATATTTTTTATATCATTATCATCTCTATACTAGCAAACGCAGTACGGTAGTCCACGGCTGTGGCTACCTCAGTGTCGTCAGTGCTCGTCCATAATTGTATACCTACCTGTGGTGGGGTTTTTTTTTCTATCTTCTTCATACTAGTAGTTTAGGAGTCTGCTGACAGTGTCCAGCAGGTCCGTCATTATATTATATATACCTGCAGTAGTGATATATATATATATTTTTTATATCATTATCATCTCTATACTAGCAGACGCAGTATGGTAGTCCACGGCTGTAGCTACCTCTGTGTCGTCAGTCACTCGTCATCCATAAGTATACTAGTATCCATCCATCTCCATTGTTTACCTGAGGTGCCTTTTAGTTGTGCCTATTCAAATATGGAGAACAAAAATGTTGAGGTTCCAAAAATAGGGAAAGATCAAGATCCACTTCCACCTCGTGCTGAAGCTGCTGCCACTAGTCATGGCCGAGACGATGAAATTCCATCAACGTCGTCTGCCAAGGCCGATGCCCAATGTCATAGTACAGAGCATGTAAAATCCAAAACACAAAATATCAGTAAAAAAAGGACTCAAAAATCTAAAATAAAATCATCGGAGGAGAAGCGTAAACTTGCCAATATGCCATTTACCACACGGAGTGGCAAGGAACGGCTGAGGCCCTGGCCTATGTTCATGGCTAGTGGTTCAGCTTCACATGAGGATGGAAGCACTCAGCCTCTCGCTAGAAAAATGAAAAGACTTAAGCTGGCAAAAGCACAGCAAAGAACTGTGCGTTCTTCGAAATCACAAATCCACAAGGAGAGTCCAATTGTGTCGGTTGCGATGCCTGACCTTCCCAACACTGGACATGAAGAGCATGCGCCTTCCACCATTTGCACGCCCCCTGCAAGTGCTGGAAGGAGCACCCGCAGTCCAGTTCCTGATAGTCAGATTGAAGAAGTCAGTGTTGAAGTACACCAGGATGAGGAGGATATGGGTGTTGCTGGCGCTGGGGAGGAAATTGACAAGGAGGATTCTGATGGTGAGGTGGTTTGTTTAAGTCAGGCACCCGCGGAGACACCCCTGTTGTCCGTGGGAGGAATATGGCCATTGACATGCCTGGTGAAAATACCAAAAAAAATCAGCTCTTCAGTGTGGAAGTATTTCAACAGAAAGGCGGACAACAGGTGTCAAGCCGTGTGTTGCCTTTGTCAAGCTGTAATAAGTAGGGGTAAGGACGTTAACCACCTCGGAATATCCTCCCTTATACGTCACCTGCAGCGCATTCATCATAAGTCAGTGACAAGTTCAAAAACTTTGGGCGACAGCGGAAGCAGTCCACTGACCAGTCAATCCCTTCCTCTTGTAACCAAGCTCACGCAAACCACCCCACCAACTCCCTCAGTGTCAATTTCCTCCTTCCCCAGGAATGCCAATAGTCCTGCAGGCCATGTCACTGGCAATTCTGACGAGTCCTCTCCTGCCTGGGATTCCTCCGATGCATCCTTGCGTGTAACGCCTACTGCTGCTTGTTGCTGCTGGGAGTCGATGGTCATCCCAGAGGGGAAGTCGTAAAACCACTTTTACTACTTCCACCAAGCAATTGACTGTCCAACAGTCCTTTGCGAGGAAGATGAAATATCACAGCAGTCATCCTGCTGCAAAGCGGATAACTGAGGCCTTGGCATCCTGGGCGGTGAGAAACGTGGTTCCAGTATCCATCATTACTGCAGAGCCAACTATAGACTTGATTGAGGTACTGTGTCCCCGGTACCAAATACCATCTAGGTTCCATTTCTCTAGGCAGGCGATACCGAAAATGTACACAGACCTCAGAAAAAGACTCACCAGTGTCCTAAAAAATGCAGTTGTACCCAATGTCCACTTAACCACCGACATGTGGACAAGTGGAGCAGGGCAGACTCAGGACTATATGACTGTGACAGCCCACTGGGTAGATGAATTGACTCCCGCCACAAGAACAGCAGCGGCGGCACCAGTAGCAGCATCTCGCAAACGCCAACTCTTTCCTAGGCAGGCTACGCTTTGTATCACCGCTTTCCAGAATACGCACACAGCTAAAAACCTCTTACGGCAACTGAGGAAGATCATCGCAGAATGGCTTACCCCAATTGGACTCTCCTGTGGATTTGTGGCATCGGACAACGCCAGCAATATTGTGTGTGCATTAAATATGGGCAAATTCCAGCACGTCCCATGTTTTGCACATACCTTGAATTTGGTGGTGCAGAATTATTAAAAAAAACGACAGGGGCGTGCAAGAGATGCTGTCGGTGGCCAGAAGAATTGCGGGACACTTTCGGCGTACAGGCACCACGTACAGAAGACTGGAGCAACACCAAAAACGCCTGAACCTGCCCTGCCATCATCTGAAGCAAGAAGTGGTAACGAGGTGGAATTCAACCCTCTATATGCTTCAGAGGTTGGAGGAGCAGCAAAAGGCCATTCAAGCCTATACAACTGACCACGATATAGGAGGTGGAATGCACCTGTCTCAAGCGCAGTGGAGAATGATTTCAACGTTGTGCAAGGTTCTGCAACCTTTTGAACTTGCCACACGTGAAGTCAGTTCAGACACTGCCAGCCTGAGTCAGGTCATTCCCCTCATCAGGCTTTTGCAGAAGAAGCTGGAGACATTGAAGGAGGAGCTAACACTGAGCGATTCCGCTAGGCATGTGGGACTTGTGGATGGAGCCCTTAATTCGCTTAACAAGGATTCACGGGTGGTCAATCTGTTGAAATCAGAGCACTACATTTTGGCCACCGTGCTCGATCCTAGATTTAAAACCTACGTTGTATCTCTATTTCCGGCAGACACAAGTCTGCAGGGGTTCAAAGAACTGCTGGTGAGAAAATTGTCAAGTCAAGCGGAACGCGACCTGTCAACATCTCCTCCTTCACATTCTCCCGCAACTGGGGGTGCGAGGAAAAGGCTCAGAATTCCGAGCCCACCCGCTGGCGGTGATGCAGGGCAGTCTGGAGCGACTGCTGATGCTGACATCTGGTCCGGACTGAAGGACCTGACAACGATTACGGACATGTCGTCTACTGTCACTGCATATGATTCTCTCACCGTTGAAAGAATGGTGGAGGATTATATGAGTGACCGCATCCAAGTAGGCACGTCAGACAGTCCGTACGTATACTGGCAGAAAAAAGCGGCAATTTGGAGGCCCTTGCACAAACTGGCTTTACTCTACCTAAGTTGCCCTCCCACAAGTGTGTACTCCGAAAGAGTGTTTAGTGCCGCCGCTCACCTTGTCAGCAATCGGCGTACGAGGTTACTTCCAGAAAATGTGGAGAAGATGATGTTCATTAAAATGAATTATAATCAATTCCTCCATGGAGACATTCACCAGCAGCAATTGCCTCCACAAAGTACACAGGAAGCTATGATGGTGGATTCCAGTGGGGACAAATTGATAATCTGTGAGGAGGGGGATGTACACGGTGATGAATCGGAGGATGATGATGAGGTGGACATCTTGCCTCTGTAGAGCCAGTTTGTGCAAGGAGAGATTAATTGCTTCTTTTTTGGGGGGGGTCCAAACCAACCCGTCATTTCAGTCACAGTCGAGTGGCAGACCCTGTCACTGAAATGATGGGTTGGTTAAAGTGTGCATGTCCTGTTTATACAACATAAGGGTGGGTGGGAGGGCCCAAGGACAATTCCATCTTGCACCTCTTTTTTCTTTCATTTTTCTTTGCGTCATGTGCTGTTTGGGGAGTGTTTTTTGGAAGGGCCATCCTGCGTGACACTGCAGTGCCACTCCTAGATGGGCCAGGTGTTTGTGTCGGCCACTAGGGTCGCTTATCTTAGTCACACAGCTACCTCATTGCGCCTCTTTTTTTTCTTCTTTGCGTCATGTGCTGTTTGGGGAGTATTTTTTGGAAGGGCCATCCTGCGTGACACTGCAGTGCCACTCCTAGATGGGCCAGGTGTTTGTGTCGGCCACTAGGGTCACTTATCTTAGTCACACAGCTACCTCATTGCGCCTCTTTTTTTTCTTCTTTGCGTCATGTGCTGTTTGGGGAGTATTTTTTGGAAGGGCCATCCGGCCTGACACTGCAGTGCCACTCCTAGATGGGCCAGGTGTTTGTGTCGGCCACTAGGGTCGCTTAGCTTACTCACACAGCTACCTCATTGTGCCTCTTTTTTTCTTTGCGTCATGTGCTGTTTGGGGAGTGTTTTTTGGAAGGGCCATCCTGCGTGACACTGCAGTGCCACTCCTAGATGGGCCAGGTGTTTGTGTCGGCCACTAGGGTCGCTGAGCTTAGTCACACAGCTACCTCATTGCGCCTCTTTTTTTCTTTGCATCATGTGCTGTTTGGGGAGTGTTTTTTGGAAGGGCCATACTGCGTGACACTGCAGTGCCACTCCTAGATGGGCCAGGTGTTTGTGTCGGCCACTTGGGTCGCTGAGCTTAGTCATCCAGCGACCTCGGTGCAAATTTTAGGACTAAAAATAATATTGTGAGGTGTGAGGTGTTCAGAATAGACTGAAAATGAGTGGAAATTATGGTTATTGAGGTTAATAATACTTTGGGATCAAAATGACCCCCAAATTCTATGATTTAAGCTGTTTTTTAGGGTTTTTTGAAAAAAACACCCGAATCCAAAACACACCCGAATCCGACAAAAAAAATTCGGTGAGGTTTTGCCAAAACGCGTTCGAACCCAAAACACGGCCACGGAACCGAACCCAAAACCAAAACACAAAACCCGAAAAATTTCCGGTGCACATCTCTAAAAAATACCTTCAGCTTTGCAGTAAATGTCTTCCAGCACTTATATAGATGGAGAAGTGCTCGAGAAGTGCTCATCCTACTCCTTTTTGGTGAAGAATCAGATCATTTAGTTGAGTAGTGATGTGAGTTAGCAACATGAGCTGATATGGCCTTCAGCTCAGAGAAATACTGATCTTCCGCCAACAGAAATGTTTTCTTTCAACGGCTCATATATCTATTCAAGACTTTTCCTTGACACAACCACCTAACATTACTGTGAAGCAGGATATTGAATTTCTGTATTACCTAATTCTTCCAATGGCAAGTTAACCTACCTATGTGTACAGCCACCGAGAGCAGCCATGGGCCAGGGTTTTGAGGGGCATGGTTAAATTTGGGAGAAGTAGCCATGCTTCCTCCAAACATCATTTTAAAATAGTTTTCCTGGTGTTGTGATGTGGCCCTGGCGACCAGGTTGCTGCCAGCCACACAGGGGGTCATTTGTCACGCTCAGCTGCACTGGTTCCTCCCAAAAAGCCCGTGAAGGACCCAGTGCAGCTGTATGTTCTGTTTGTACTGTATGTTAGTGATAGCGTAGTAGTAATAATGTGTGATGCTGAATTATTATTGCGGAGATGCACTTTCTATCATTAACTCAGGCAGCAGAAAAGCTATAATTGCCCTTGAGAGCTGCAGATTGTTCTTCTTGTCTAAAATAGATTGTCTCCACCTATATAACTTATTTATGAATTACATTAATATTAAAACAGGTTTTAGCAAATAAGAGCTACTCCATAAGGATATTATGAAAATACTTTTTCTAAAATATTATTTGATTTGGCAGGTTCTCTTTTCTGATCAAACAAGTGTATTCCCATGCCACTGAGATTCTTTCTCAAGAAATTACTTCCACTATTTACATGATGAACTGGCCACCAGGGCACTGTTTCACTGTAATCTATTTAATACAGCATTTTTTTTGCATCCATCTGGCCAATGTATCAAAATATCAGTATCATTTCAGCAGTGTGTACCATAGGTGCAGGGAGTGCAGCTGCTATGGGTCATAGAGCTGAGAGGGGCCACATTCCCTGTCAGTTACTTGTATTATTATATACAAGGGTGTAGCTACCATTAGTGATGAGCACCGGAAATTTTTCGGGTTTTGTGTTTTGGTTTTGGGTTCGGTTCCGCGGCCGTGTTTTGGGTTCGAACGCGTTTTGGCAAAACCTCACCGATTTTTTTTTGTCGGATTCGGGTGTGTTTTGGATTCGGGTGTTTTTTTCAAAAAACCCTAAAAAACAGCTTAAATCATAGAATTTGGGGGTCATTTTGATCCCAAAGTATTATTAACCTCAATAACCATAATTTCCACTCATTTCCAGTCTATTCTGAACACCTCACACCTCACAATATTATTTTTAGTCCTAAAATTTGCACCGAGGTCGCTGGATGGCTAAGCTCAGCGACCCAAGTGGCCGACACAAACACCTGGCCCATCTAGGAGTGGCACTGCAGTGTCACGCAGGATGGCCCTTCCAAAAAACACTCCCCAAACAGCACATGACGCAAAGAAAAAAAGAGGCGCAATGAGGTAGCTGTGTGAGTAAGCTAAGCGACCCTAGTGGCCGACACAAACACCTGGCCCATCTAGGAGTGGCACTGCAGTGTCACGCAGGATTGCCCTTCCAAAAAACACCCCCCAAACAGCACATGACGCAAAGAAAAATGAAAGAAAAAAGAGGTGCAAGATGGAATTGTCCTTGGGCCCTCCCACCCACCCTTATGTTGTATAAACAGGACATGCACACTTTAACCAACCCATCATTTCAGTGACAGGGTCTGCCACACGACTGTGTCTGAAATGACGGGTTGGTTTGGACCCCCACCAAAAAAGAAGCAATTAAACTCTCCTTACACAAACTGGCTCTACAGAGGCAAGATGTCCACCTCATCATCATCCTCCGATATATCACCGTGTACATCCTCCTCCTCACAGATTATCAATTCGTCCCCACTGGAATCCACCATCTCAGCTCCCTGTGTACTACTTTGTGGAGGCAATTGCTGCTGGTCAATGTCTCCACGGAGGAATTGATTATAATTCATTTTAATGAACATCATCTTCTCCACATTTTCTGGATGTAACCTCGTACGCCGATTGCTGACAAGGTGAGCGGCGGCACTAAACACTCTTTCGGAGTACACACTTGTGGGAGGGCAACTTAGGTAGAATAAAGCCAGTTTGTGCAAGGGCCTCCAAATTGCCTCTTTTTCCTGCCAGTATAAGTACGGACTGTCTGACGTGCCTACTTGGATGCGGTCACTCATATAATCCTCCACCATTCTTTCAATGGGGAGAGAATCATATGCAGTGACAGTAGACGACATGTCCATAACCGTTGTCAGGTCCTTCAGTCCGGACCAGATGTCAGCATCAGCAGTCGCTCCAGACTGCCCTGCATCACCGCCAGCGGGTGGGCTCGGAATTCTGAGCCTTTTCCTCGCACCCCCAGTTGCGGGAGAATGTGAAGGAGGAGATGTTGACAGGTCGCGTTCCGCTTGACTTGACAATTTTGTCACCAGCAGTTCTTTGAACCCCAGCAGACTTGTGTCTGCCGGAAAGAGAGATCCAAGGTAGGTTTTAAATCTAGGATCGAGCACGGTGGCCAAAATGTAGTGCTCTGATTTCAACAGATTGACCACCCGTGAATCCTTGTTAAGCGAATTAAGGGCTCCATCCACAAGTCCCACATGCCTAGCGGAATCGCTCTGTGTTAGCTCCTCCTTCAATGTCTCCAGCTTCTTCTGCAAAAGCCTGATGAGGGGAATGACCTGACTCAGGCTGGCAGTGTCTGAACTGACTTCACGTGTGGCAAGTTCAAAAGGTTGCAGAACCTTGCACAACGTTGAAATCATTCTCCACTGCGCTTGAGACAGGTGCATTCCACCTCCTATATCGTGCTCAGTTGTATAGGCTTGAATGGCCTTTTGCTGCTCCTCCAACCTCTGAAGCATATAGAGGGTTGAATTCCACCTCGTTACCACTTCTTGCTTCAGATGATGGCAGGGCAGGTTCAGGCGTTTTTGGTGGTGCTCCAGTCTTCTGTATGTGGTGCCTGTACGCCGAAAGTGTCCCGCAATTCTTCTGGCCACCGACAGCATCTCTTGCACGCCCCTCTCCTTTTTTTAAATAATTCTGCACCACCAAATTCAAGGTATGTGCAAAACATGGGACGTGCTGGAATTTGCCCATATTTAATGCACACACAATATTGCTGGCGTTGTCCGATGCCACAAATCCACAGGAGAGTCCAATTGGAGTAAGCCATTCTGCGATGATCTTCCTCAGTTGCCGTAAGAGGTTTTTAGCTGTGTGCGTATTCTGGAAAGCGGTGATACAAAGCGTAGCCTGCTTAGGAAAGAGTTGGCGTTTGCGAGATGCTGCTACTGGTGCCGCCGCTGCTGTTCTTGCGGCGGGAGTCCATACATCTACCCAGTGGGCTGTCACAGTCATATAGTCCTGAGCCTTCCCTGCTCCACTTGTCCACATGTCCGTGGTTAAGTGGACATTGGGTACAACTGCATTTTTTAGGACACTGGTGAGTCTTTTTCTGAGGTCTGTGTACATTTTCGGTATCGCCTGCCTAGAGAAATGGAACCTAGATGGTATTTGGTACCGGGGACACAGTACCTCCAACAAGTCTCTAGTTGCCTCTGCAGTAATGATGGATACCGAAACCACGTTTCTCACCGCCCAGGATGCCAAGGCCTCGGTTATCCGCTTTGCAGCAGGATGACTGCTGTGATATTTCATCTTCCTCGCAAAGGACTGTTGGACAGTCAATTGCTTGGTGGAAGTAGTAAAAGTGGGCTTACGAGTACGACTTCCCCTCTGGGATGACCATCGACTCCCAGCAGCAACAACAGCAGCGCCAGCAGCAGTAGGCGTTACACGCAAGGATGCATCGGAGGAATCCCAGGCAGGAGAGGACTCGTCAGAATTGCCAGTGACATGGCCTGCAGGACTATTGGCATTCCTGGGGAAGGAGGAAATTGACACTGAGGGAGTTGGTGGGGTGGTTTGCGTGAGCTTGGTTACAAGAGGAAGGGATTTACTGGTCAGTGGACTGCTTCCGCTGTCGCCCAAAGTTTTTGAACTTGTCACTGACTTATGATGAATGCGCTGCAGGTGACGTATAAGGGAGGATGTTCCGAGGTGGTTAACGTCCTTACCCCTACTTATTACAGCTTGACAAAGGCAACACACGGCTTGACAAATGTTGTCCGCATTTCTGTTGAAATACTTCCACACCGAAGAGCTGATTTTTTTGGTATTTTCACCAGGCATGTCAATGGCCCTATTCCTCCCACGGACAACAGGTGTCTCCCCGGGTGCCTGACTTAAACAAACCACCTCACCATCAGAATCCTCCTGGTCAATTTCCTCCCCAGTGCCAGCAACACCCATATCCTCCTCATCCTGGTGTACTTCAACACTGACATCTTCAATCTGACTATCAGGAACTGGACTGCGGGTGCTCCTTCCAGCACTTGCAGGGGGCGTGCAAATGGTGGAAGGCGCATGCTCTTCACGTCCAGTGTTGGGAAGGTTAGGCATCGCAAACGACACAATTGGACTCTCCTTGTGGATTTGTGATTTCGAAGAACGCACAGTTCTTTGCTGTGCTTTTGCCAGCTTGAGTCTTTTCATTTTTCTAGCGAGAGGCTAAGTGCTTCCATCCTCATGTGAAGCTGAACCACTAGCCATGAACATAGGCCAGGGCCTCAGCCGTTCCTTGCCACTCCGTGTGGTAAATGGCATATTGGCAAGTTTACGCTTCTCCGACGACAATTTTATTTTAGATTTTTGAGTCCTTTTTTTACTGATATTTGGTGTTTTGGATTTTACATGCTCTGTACTATGACATTGGGCATCGGCCTTGGCAGACGACGTTGCTGGCATTTCATCGTCTCGGCCATGACTAGTGGCAGCAGCTTCAGCACGAGGTGGAAGTCGATCTTGATCTTTCCCTATTTTTGGAACCTCAACATTTTTGTTCTCCATATTTTAATAGGCACAACTAAAAGGCACCTCAGGTAAACAATGGAGATGGATGGACACTAGTATACTTATGGATTGACGAGCGACTGCCGACACAGAGGTAGCTACAGCCGTGGACTACCGTACTGCGTCTGCTGCTAATATAGACTGGATGATAATGATATAAAAAATATATATATATATCACTACTGCAGCCGGACAGGTATATATTATATAATGACGGACCTGATGGACACTGTCAGCTCAGCACTGCAGACTCCTAAAGTAAGCTACTAGTAGTATCAAGAAGATAGAAAAAAAAAAAACACCACAGGTAGGTGGTATACAATTATGGATGGACTAGCGACTGCCGACACAGAGGTAGCTACAGCCGTGGACTACCATACTGCGTCTGCTGCTAATATAGACTGGATGATAATGATATAAAAAATATATATATATATCACTACTGCAGCCGGACAGGTATATATTATATAATGACGGACCTGCTGGACACTGTCAGCTCAGCACTGCAGACTCCTAAAGTAAGCTACTAGCATCAAGAAGATAGAAAAAAATAAAAAACACCACGGGTAGGTGGTATACAATTATGGATGGACGAGCGACTGCCGACACAGAGGTAGCTACAGCCGTGGACTACCGTACTGCGTCTGCTGCTAATATAGACTGGATGATAATGATATAAAAAATATATATATATATATCACTACTGCAGCCGGACAGGTATATATTATATAATGACGGACCTGCTGGACACTGTCAGCTTAGCACTGCAGACTCCTAAAGTAAGCTACTAGTAGTATCAAGAAGATAGAAAAAAAAAAAAAACACCACAGGTAGGTGGTATACAATTATGGATGGACTAGCGACTGCCAACACAGAGGTAGCTACAGCCGTGGACTACCGTACTGCGTCTGCTGCTAATATAGACTGGATGATAATGATATAAAATATATATATATATATCACTACTGCAGCCGGACAGGTATATATTATATAATGACGGACCTGCTGGACACTGTCAGCTCAGCACTGCAGACTCCTAAAGTAAGCTACTAGTATCAAGAAGATAGAAAAAAAAAAAAAACACCACGGGTAGGTGGTATACAATTATGGATGGACGAGCGACTGCCGACACAGAGGTAGCTACAGCCGTGGACTACCGTACTGCGTCTGCTGCTAATATAGACTGGATGATAATGATATAAAAAATATATGTATATATCACTACTGCAGCCGGACAGGTATATATTATATAATGACGGACCTGCTGGACACTGTCAGCAGAATGCGTTTATAGAATAAAAACACCACACGACAAGTGTTTAACTTTTTCAGGCAGACAATCACAATATACTGGTGGTCAGTGGTCACTGGTCAGTCACACTGGCACTGGCAGTGGCACTCTGGCAGCAAAAGTGTGCACTGTTAAAATATGTACTCCTGCTATAACTGCTCCCCAGTCTCCCCCACAATTAAGCTGTGTGAGCAGTGAGCACTCAGCACAGTCAGATATACAGTATTACATAGATGATGCAGCACACTGAGGGCACACTGAGGCTGAGCACAGATATGGTATGTGACTGTGTCACACTGTGTATCGTTTTTTTTCAGGCGGAGAACGGATTAAACTGGTGGTCACTGGTCACACTATCAGCAAGTAGTACTCCGTCCTAATATGCTCCCCAAAATTAGTAAATCAAGTGTCACTCTCTACTCTCTCTCTAGTCTACAGTCTAAACGGAGAGGACGCCAGCCACGTCCTCTCCCTATCAATCTCAATGCACGTGTGAAAATGGCGGCGACGCGCGGCTCCTTATATAGAATCCGAGTCTCGCGATAGAATACGAGCCTCGCGAGAATCCGACAGCGGGATGATGACGTTCGGGCGCGCTCGGGTTAGCCGAGCAAGGCGGGAAGATCCGAGTCTGCCTCGGACCCGTGTAAAAAGGCTGAAGTTCGGGGGGGGTTCGGATTCCGAGGAACCGAACCCGCTCATCTCTAGCTACCATAGGTGCAGGGAGTGCAGCTGCTATGGGGCCCAGAGCTGAGAGGGGCCACATTCCCTGTCACAGTTACATGTGTTATATACAAGGGCGTAGCTACCATAGGCGCAGGCAGTGCAGCTGCTATGGGGCCCAGAGCTGAGAGAGGCCACATTCCCTGTCACAGTTACATGTGTTATATAGAAAGGGATGGAAGCTGCGCTCACAGGGATGGGATACCAATTGTGCTGCTAAACCTGAAGGCGTCCTACCTCCTTACGTGGATTCTTGATTACAAAGGTTAGCGCACTAATTGGTGAATGAGAGTATATATTGGGTGTGCAATGATCTGGGTGAGATTTGTAGATAACGTAATGTGTGTATTAATGATAATCACTCTTAGAGAATGAATGCCATGTGCTTTTATTTTGTGTATAATGTCCAATGCAGTATGCAGGTTGTCCTTAATGGCAGCAACCTCTGATTGCTTAAAATGGTTTCTTTAAGTCGTTTGTCCACCACTGTCAGGTGTGTCCTGCAGACTACCCTTTAACACAGTATACCTTCCTAATGGTATACAGGATGGACCCCAGTTCAGGTAAATGTCAGGTGTACCCTGCGGGTCACCTTTACCATAGGGGTGGTGAGTGCCTATGTTCCCTCTGAGCCTGGGTGTCAGTTGGTGCTTGTAGTGTATGATCAGTGCGGCGTCCCGCCTGTCATACAGCTTCGTGTATAGCACTGAGATGTGGGAGAGTGGGCTGTGTGATTTAAGACTTACCGCCGGGGGCAGGTTTTGGAGCCTGCCGCCGGTGAGCCGCGTCTTTGCTGTTCCCACCTCAGGCTGTCAGTCCTCTATTTCCTCCGTCTCTCCTTGGTGTGTGCTCTACCCAGCGGCTGCTGGTCCCCTCCGCGGTATCCTCCGTCTCCCTTGGTACGCGCTCTGCCTCGCGGCAGCTAGTCTCCTCCATCTCCTCCTCGCCTGAGTCCCGTCTTGCCGCTTCCGGGTTTCGCGCGTCACGTTCAGTGTCACGTGAGCGCTCTTTTAGTGCAAAGTTCAAGATGCCGTATTACCTTCTCCGGCCGGAGAGGGGAATTAGTGAGGCTGTGAATCTGTGAGTGAGTGTGGTATTGATTGAGTCCCAACGCGTTTCAGCACGGATGCCTTTGTCTAGGGTTGCTACCATAGGCGCAGGCAGTGCAGCTGCTATGGGGCCCAGAGCTGAGAGAGGCCACATTCCCTGTCACAGTTACATGTGTTATATACAAGGGCGTCGCTACCATAGGCGCAGGCAGTGCAGCTGCTATGGGGCCCAGAGCTGAGAGAGGCCCACCTTCCCTGTCAAAGTTACATGTGTCATATACATTTTTTACCATTGAATCAATTTGAATGGTACATAGGGGCAGAGGTGTAGCAAGGTGTCATGGTGCCTGGAGCAAGGTATGTTTCGGCGCCCCCCCCCTCCCCTGTACTGAATTGGGGGTGTGGCCACCTGGGCCGGTCCTAGACCTTGTGGCACTCAGAGCGAAGGTTTCCTTTGGCGCCCCCCCCCCCCCCACACACACATACCCGCAGGTGAAATATAGTGCGCGCCGTAGGCACGCGGCCAAAAAAAGGAGCGTGGCTTCATAGGGAAGGTGCATGGCCACAGTTATGGCGCCTGTAGTTATGGACCCAGTAGTTGTGCCCCCTGTAGCTGTGCCCGGAGTAGTTGTTCCCCCAGTAGTTGTGCACCCTGTAGCTGTGCCAGCTGTATATTTGCCCCCTGTAGTTGTGCCCTCAGTAGATTTGCCACCTGTAGTTGTGCCCCCTGTAGCTGTGCCCCTGTAGATTTGCCCCCAGTAATTGTGCCCCTGTAGCTGAGCCCCCTGTAGATTAGCTTCCTGTAGATTTGCCCCAGTAGTTGTGCCCTCAGTAGTTGTACCCCCTGTAGCTGTGCCCCCCAGAGCCGGCCCTAACCAATATGATGCCCTAGGCAAGATTTTGGCAGGTGCCCCCTAGCACCGCCGCTAGTTCTGAAGGAGATGCCTGGCATGAGTCAGCAGGCAGCTCTGCTAACGTTGGGCGCCTTTTGTTTATGAAAATGCATCTTATTTGCATTACTATGTGGCTAGGATGCATAAGCAGCTTCTGCTGATTAAAATGATATGCAGCATGCCTATATTCTGTGTGCGACTGCGGCTGTATTTGCTAGAGATGAGCGCCTGAAATTTTTCGGGTTTTGTGTTTTGGTTTTGGGTTCGGTTCCGCGGCCGTGTTTTGGGTTCGAACGCGTTTTGGCAAAACCTCACCGAATTATTTTTGTCGGATTCGGGTGTGTTTTGGATTCGGGTGTTTTTTTCCAAAAACACTAAAAAACAGCTTAAATCATAGAATTTGGGGGTCATTTTGATCCCAAAGTATTATTAACCTCAAAAACCATAATTTACACTCATTTTCAGTCTATTCTGAATACCTCACACCTCACAATATTATTTTTAGTCCTAAAATTTGCACCGAGGTCGCTGTGTGAGTAAGATAAGCGACCCTAGTGGCCGACACAAACACCGGGCCCATCTAGGAGTGGCACTGCAGTGTCACGCAGGATGTCCCTTCCAAAAAACCCTCCCCAAACAGCACATGACGCAAAGAAAAAAAGAGGCGCAATGAGGTAGCTGTGTGAGTAAGATTAGCGACCCTAGTGGCCGACACAAACACCGGGCCCATCTAGGAGTGGCACTGCAGTGTCACGCAGGATGGCCCTTCCAAAAAACCCTCCCCAAACAGCACATGACGCAAAGAAAAAAAGAGGCGCAATGAGGTAGCTGACTGTGTGAGTAAGATTAGCGACCCTAGTGGCCGACACAAACACCGGGCCCATCTAGGAGTGGCACTGCAGTGTCACGCAGGATGGCCCTTCCAAAAAACCCTCCCCAAACAGCACATGACGCAAAGAAAAAAAGAGGCGCAATGAGGTAGCTGACTGTGTGAGTAAGATTAGCGACCCTAGTGGCCGACACAAACACCGGGCCCATCTAGGAGTGGCACTGCAGTGTCACGCAGGATGTCCCTTCCAAAAAACCCTCCCCAAACAGCACATGATGCAAAGAAAAAAAGAGGCGCAATGAGGTAGCTGTGTGAGTAAGATTAGCGACCCTAGTGGCCGACACAAACACCGGGCCCATCTAGGAGTGGCACTGCAGTGTCACGCAGGATGTCCCTTCCAAAAAACCCTCCCCAAACAGCACATGACGCAAAGAAAAAAAGAGGCGCAATGAGGTAGCTGTGTGAGTAAGATTAGCGACCCTAGTGGCCGACACAAACACCGGGCCCATCTAGGAGTGGCACTGCAGTGTCACGCAGGATGTCCCTTCCAAAAAACCCTCCCCAAACAGCACATGACGCAAAGAAAAAAAGAGGCGCAATGAGGTAGCTGACTGTGTGAGTAAGATTAGCGACCCTAGTGGCCGACACAAACACCGGGCCCATTTAGGAGTGGCACTGCAGTGTCACGCAGGATGTCCCTTCCAAAAAACCCTCCCCAATCAGCACATGATGCAAAGAAAAAGAAAAGAAAAAAGAGGTGCAAGATGGAATTATCCTTGGGCCCTCCCACCCACCCTTATGTTGTATAAACAAAACAGGACATGCACACTTTAACCAACCCATCATTTCAGTGACAGGGTCTGCCACACGACTGTGACTGATATGACGGGTTGGTTTGGACCCCCCCCAAAAAAGAAGCAATTAATCTCTCCTTGCACAAACTGGCTCTACAGAGGCAAGATGTCCACCTCATCTTCACCCTCCGATATATCACCGTGTACATCCCCCTCCTCACAGATTATCAATTCGTCCCCACTGGAATCCACCATCTCAGCTCCCTGTGTACTTTGTGGAGGCAATTGCTGCTGGTCAATGTCTCCGCGGAGGAATTGATTATAATTCATTTTAATGAACATCATCTTCTCCACATTTTCTGGATGTAACCTCGTACGCCGATTGCTGACAAGGTGAGCGGCGGCACTAAACACTCTTTCGGAGTACACACTTGTGGGAGGGCAACTTAGGTAGAATAAAGCCAGTTTGTGCAAGGGCCTCCAAATTGCCTCTTTTTCCTGCCAGTATAAGTACGGACTGTGTGACGTGCCTACTTGGATGCGGTCACTCATATAATCCTCCACCATTCTATCAATGTTGAGAGAATCATATGCAGTGACAGTAGACGACATGTCCGTAATCGTTGTCAGGTCCTTCAGTCCGGACCAGATGTCAGCATCAGCAGTCGCTCCAGACTGCCCTGCATCACCGCCAGCGGGTGGGCTCGGAATTCTGAGCCTTTTCCTCGCACCCCCAGTTGCGGGAGAATGTGAAGGAGGAGATGTTGACAGGTCGCGTTCCGCTTGACTTGACAATTTTGTCACCAGCAGGTCTTTCAACCCCAGCAGACCTGTGTCTGCCGGAAAGAGAGATCCAAGGTAGGCTTTAAATCTAGGATCGAGCACGGTGGCCAAAATGTAGTGCTCTGATTTCAACAGATTGACCACCCGTGAATCCTTGTTAAGCGAATTAAGGGCTGCATCCACAAGTCCCACATGCCTAGCGGAATCGCTCCCTTTTAGCTCCTTCTTCAATGCCTCCAGCTTCTTCTGCAAAAGCCTGATGAGGGGAATGACCTGACTCAGGCTGGCAGTGTCTGAACTGACTTCACGTGTGGCAAGTTCAAAGGGCATCAGAACCTTGCACAACGTTGAAATCATTCTCCACTGCACTTGAGACAGGTGCATTCCATCTCCTATATCGTGCTCAATTGTATAGGCTTGAATGGCCTTTTGCTGCTCCTCCAACCTCTGAAGCATATAGAGGGTTGAATTCCACCTCGTTACCACTTCTTGCTTCAGATGATGGCAGGGCAGGTTCAGTAGTTTTTGGTGGTGCTCCAGTCTTCTGTACGTGGTGCCTGTACGCCGAAAGTGTCCCGCAATTTTTCTGGCCACCGACAGCATCTCTTGCACGCCCCTGTCGTTTTTAAAAAAATTCTGCACCACCAAATTCAAGGTATGTGCAAAACATGGGACGTGCTGGAATTTGCCCATATTTAATGCACACACAATATTGCTGGCGTTGTCCGATGCCACAAATCCACAGGAGAGTCCAATTGGGGTAAGCCATTCCGCGATGATCTTCCTCAGTTGCCGTAAGAGGTTTTCAGCTGTGTGCGTATTCTGGAAAGCGGTGATACAAAGCGTAGCCTGCCTAGGAAAGAGTTGGCGTTTGCGAGATGCTGCTACTGGTGCCGCCGCTGCTGTTCTTGCGGCGGGAGTCCATACATCTACCCAGTGGGCTGTCACAGTCATATAGTCCTGACCCTGCCCTGCTCCACTTGTCCACATGTCCGTGGTTAAGTGGACATTGGGTACAACTGCATTTTTTAGGAGACTGGTGAGTCTTTTTCTGACGTCCGTGTACATTCTCGGTATCGCCTGCCTAGAGAAGTGGAACCTAGATGGTATTTGGTAACGGGGGCACACTGCCTCAATAAATTGTCTAGTTCCCTGTGAACTAACGGCGGATACCGGACGCACGTCTAACACCAACATAGTTGTCAAGGACTCAGTTATCCGCTTTGCAGTAGGATGACTGCTGTGATATTTCATCTTCCTCGCAAAGGACTGTTGAACAGTCAATTGCTTACTGGAAGTAGTACAAGTGGGCTTACGACTTCCCCTCTGGGATGACCATCGACTCCCAGCGGCAACAACAGCAGCGCCAGCAGCAGTAGGCGTTACACGCAAGGATGCATCGGAGGAATCCCAGGCAGGAGAGGACTCGTCAGACTTGCCAGTGACATGGCCTGCAGGACTATTGGCATTCCTGGGGAAGGAGGAAATTGACACTGAGGGAGTTGGTGGGGTGGTTTGCGTGAGCTTGGTTACAAGAGGAAGGGATTTACTGGTCAGTGGACTGCTTCCGCTGTCACCCAAAGTTTTTGAACTTGTCACTGACTTATTATGAATGCGCTGCAGGTGACGTATAAGGGAGGATGTTCCGAGGTGGTTAACGTCCTTACCCCTACTTATTACAGCTTGACAAAGGGAACACACGGCTTGACACCTGTTGTCCGCATTTCTGGTGAAATACCTCCACACCGAAGAGCTGATTTTTTTGGTATTTTCACCTGGCATGTCAACGGCCATATTCCTCCCACGGACAACAGGTGTCTCCCCGGGTGCCTGACTTAAACAAACCACCTCACCATCAGAATCCTCCTGGTCAATTTCCTCCCCAGCGCCAGCAACACCCATATCCTCCTCATCCTGGTGTACTTCAACACTGACATCTTCAATCTGACTATCAGGAACTGGACTGCGGGTGCTCCTTCCAGCACTTGCAGGGGGCGTGCAAATGGTGGAAGGCGCATGCTCTTCACGTCCAGTGTTGGGAAGGTTAGGCATCGCAAACGACACAATTGGACTCTCCTTGTGGATTTGTGATTTCGAAGAACGCACAGTTCTTTGCTGTGCTTTTGCCAGCTTGAGTCTTTTCATTTTTCTAGCGAGAGGCTAAGTGCTTCCATCCTCATGTGAAGCTGAACCACTAGCCATGAACATAGGCCAGGGCCTCAGCCGTTCCTTGCCACTCCGTGTGGTAAATGGCATATTGGCAAGTTTACGCTTCTCCGACGACAATTTTATTTTAGATTTTTGAGTCCTTTTTTTACTGATATTTGGTGTTTTGGATTTTACATGCTCTGTACTATGACATTGGGCATCGGCCTTGGCAGACGACGTTGCTGGCATTTCATCGTCTCGGCCATGACTAGTGGCAGCAGCTTCAGCACGAGGTGGAAGTCGATCTTGATCTTTCCCTATTTTTGGAACCTCAACATTTTTGTTCTCCATATTTTAATAGGCACAACTAAAAGGCACCTCAGGTAAACAATGGAGATGGATGGACACTAGTATACTTATGGATTGACGAGCGACTGCCGACACAGAGGTAGCTACAGCCGTGGACTACCGTACTGCGTCTGCTGCTAATATAGACTGGATGATAATGATATAAAAAATATATATATATATCACTACTGCAGCCGGACAGGTATATATTATATAATGACGGACCTGATGGACACTGTCAGCTCAGCACTGCAGACTCCTAAAGTAAGCTACTAGTAGTATCAAGAAGATAGAAAAAAAAAAAACACCACAGGTAGGTGGTATACAATTATGGATGGACTAGCGACTGCCGACACAGAGGTAGCTACAGCCGTGGACTACCATACTGCGTCTGCTGCTAATATAGACTGGATGATAATGATATAAAAAATATATATATATATATCACTACTGCAGCCGGACAGGTATATATTATATAATGACGGACCTGCTGGACACTGTCAGCTCAGCACTGCAGACTCCTAAAGTAAGCTACTAGTATCAAGAAGATAGAAAAAAAAAAAAAACACCACGGGTAGGTGGTATACAATTATGGATGGACGAGCGACTGCCGACACAGAGGTAGCTACAGCCGTGGACTACCGTACTGCGTCTGCTGCTAATATAGACTGGATGATAATGATATAAAAAATATATATATATATATCACTACTGCAGCCTGACAGGTATATATTATATAATGACGGACCTGCTGGACACTGTCAGCTTAGCACTGCAGACTCCTAAAGTAAGCTACTAGTAGTATCAAGAAGATAGAAAAAAAAAAAACACCACAGGTAGGTGGTATACAATTATGGATGGACTAGCGACTGCCGACACAGAGGTAGCTACAGCCGTGGACTACCGTACTGCGTCTGCTGCTAATATAGACTGGATGATAATGATATAAAATATATATATATATATCACTACTGCAGCCGGACAGGTATATATTATATAATGACGGACCTGCTGGACACTGTCAGCTCAGCACTGCAGACTCCTAAAGTAAGCTACTAGTATCAAGAAGATAGAAAAAAAAAAAAAACACCACGGGTAGGTGGTATACAATTATGGATGGACGAGCGACTGCCGACACAGAGGTAGCTACAGCCGTGGACTACCGTACTGCGTCTGCTGCTAATATAGACTGGATGATAATGATATAAAAAATATATGTATATATCACTACTGCAGCCGGACAGGTATATATTATATAATGACGGACCTGCTGGACACTGTCAGCAGAATGCGTTTATAGAATAAAAACACCACACGACAAGTGTTTAACTTTTTCAGGCAGACAATCACAATATACTGGTGGTCAGTGGTCACTGGTCAGTCACACTGGCACTGGCAGTGGCACTCTGGCAGCAAAAGTGTGCACTGTTAAAATATGTACTCCTGCTATAACTGCTCCCCAGTCTCCCCCACAATTAAGCTGTGTGAGCAGTGAGCACTCAGCACAGTCAGATATACAGTATTACATAGATGATGCAGCACACTGAGGGCACACTGAGGCTGAGCACAGATATGGTATGTGACTGTGTCACACTGTGTATCGTTTTTTTTCAGGCGGAGAACGGATTAAACTGGTGGTCACTGGTCACACTATCAGCAAGTAGTACTCCGTCCTAATATGCTCCCCAAAATTAGTAAATCAAGTGTCACTCTCTACTCTCTCTCTAGTCTACAGTCTAAACGGAGAGGACGCCAGCCACGTCCTCTCCCTATCAATCTCAATGCACGTGTGAAAATGGCGGCGACGCGCGGCTCCTTATATAGAATCCGAGTCTCGCGATAGAATACGAGCCTCGCGAGAATCCGACAGCGGGATGATGACGTTCGGGCGCGCTCGGGTTAGCCGAGCAAGGCGGGAAGATCCGAGTCTGCCTCGGACCCGTGTAAAAAGGCTGAAGTTCGGGGGGGGTTCGGATTCCGAGGAACCGAACCCGCTCATCTCTAGCTACCATAGGTGCAGGGAGTGCAGCTGCTATGGGGCCCAGAGCTGAGAGGGGCCACATTCCCTGTCACAGTTACATGTGTTATATACAAGGGCGTAGCTACCATAGGCGCAGGCAGTGCAGCTGCTATGGGGCCCAGAGCTGAGAGAGGCCACATTCCCTGTCACAGTTACATGTGTTATATACAAGGGCGTAGCTACCATAGGCGCAGGCAGTGCAGCTGCTATGGGGCCCAGAGCTGAGAGAGGCCACATTCCCTGTCACAGTTACATGTGTTATATACAAGGGCGTCGCTACCATAGGCGCAGGCAGTGCAGCTGCTATGGGGCCCAGAGCTGAGAGAGGCCCACCTTCCCTGTCAAAGTTACATGTGTCATATACATTTTTTACCATTGAATCAATTTGAATGGTACATAGGGGCAGAGGTGTAGCAAGGTGTCATGGTGCCTGGAGCAAGGTATGTTTCGGCGCCCCCCCCCCCCTCCCCTGTACTGAATTGGGGGTGTGGCCACCTGGGCCGGTCCTAGACCTTGTGGCACTCAGAGCGAAGGTTTCCTTTGGCGCCCCCCCCCCCCCCACACACACATACCCGCAGGTGAAATATAGTGCGCGCCGTAGGCACGCGGCCAAAAAAAGGAGCGTGGCTTCATAGGGAAGGTGCATGGCCACAGTTATGGCGCCTGTAGTTATGGACCCAGTAGTTGTGCCCCCTGTAGCTGTGCCCGGAGTAGTTGTTCCCCCAGTAGTTGTGCACCCTGTAGCTGTGCCAGCTGTATATTTGCCCCCTGTAGTTGTGCCCTCAGTAGATTTGCCACCTGTAGTTGTGCCCCCTGTAGCTGTGCCCCTGTAGATTTGCCCCCAGTAATTGTGCCCCTGTAGCTGAGCCCCCTGTAGATTAGCTTCCTGTAGATTTGCCCCAGTAGTTGTGCCCTCAGTAGTTGTACCCCCTGTAGCTGTGCCCCCCAGAGCCGGCCCTAACCAATATGATGCCCTAGGCAAGATTTTGGCAGGTGCCCCCTAGCACCGCCGCTAGTTCTGAAGGAGATGCCTGGCATGAGTCAGCAGGCAGCTCTGCTAACGTTGGGCGCCTTTTGTTTATGAAAATGCATCTTATTTGCATTACTATGTGGCTAGGATGCATAAGCAGCTTCTGCTGATTAAAATGATATGCAGCATGCCTATATTCTGTGTGCGACTGCGGCTGTATTTGCTAGAGATGAGCGCCTGAAATTTTTCGGGTTTTGTGTTTTGGTTTTGGGTTCGGTTCCGCGGCCGTGTTTTGGGTTCGAACGCGTTTTGGCAAAACCTCACCGAATTATTTTTGTCGGATTCGGGTGTGTTTTGGATTCGGGTGTTTTTTTCCAAAAACACTAAAAAACAGCTTAAATCATAGAATTTGGGGGTCATTTTGATCCCAAAGTATTATTAACCTCAAAAACCATAATTTACACTCATTTTCAGTCTATTCTGAATACCTCACACCTCACAATATTATTTTTAGTCCTAAAATTTGCACCGAGGTCGCTGTGTGAGTAAGATAAGCGACCCTAGTGGCCGACACAAACACCGGGCCCATCTAGGAGTGGCACTGCAGTGTCACGCAGGATGTCCCTTCCAAAAAACCCTCCCCAAACAGCACATGACGCAAAGAAAAAAAGAGGCGCAATGAGGTAGCTGTGTGAGTAAGATTAGCGACCCTAGTGGCCGACACAAACACCGGGCCCATCTAGGAGTGGCACTGCAGTGTCACGCAGGATGGCCCTTCCAAAAAACCCTCCCCAAACAGCACATGACGCAAAGAAAAAAAGAGGCGCAATGAGGTAGCTGACTGTGTGAGTAAGATTAGCGACCCTAGTGGCCGACACAAACACCGGGCCCATCTAGGAGTGGCACTGCAGTGTCACGCAGGATGGCCCTTCCAAAAAACCCTCCCCAAACAGCACATGACGCAAAGAAAAAAAGAGGCGCAATGAGGTAGCTGACTGTGTGAGTAAGATTAGCGACCCTAGTGGCCGACACAAACACCGGGCCCATCTAGGAGTGGCACTGCAGTGTCACGCAGGATGTCCCTTCCAAAAAACCCTCCCCAAACAGCACATGACGCAAAGAAAAAAAGAGGCGCAATGAGGTAGCTGTGTGAGTAAGATTAGCGACCCTAGTGGCCGACACAAACACCGGGCCCATCTAGGAGTGGCACTGCAGTGTCACGCAGGATGTCCCTTCCAAAAAACCCTCCCCAAACAGCACATGACGCAAAGAAAAAAAGAGGCGCAATGAGGTAGCTGACTGTGTGAGTAAGATTAGCGACCCTAGTGGCCGACACAAACACCGGGCCCATTTAGGAGTGGCACTGCAGTGTCACGCAGGATGTCCCTTCCAAAAAACCCTCCCCAATCAGCACATGATGCAAAGAAAAAGAAAAGAAAAAAGAGGTGCAAGATGGAATTATCCTTGGGCCCTCCCACCCACCCTTATGTTGTATAAACAAAACAGGACATGCACACTTTAACCAACCCATCATTTCAGTGACAGGGTCTGCCACACGACTGTGACTGATATGACGGGTTGGTTTGGACCCCCCCCAAAAAAGAAGCAATTAATCTCTCCTTGCACAAACTGGCTCTACAGAGGCAAGATGTCCACCTCATCTTCACCCTCCGATATATCACCGTGTACATCCCCCTCCTCACAGATTATCAATTCGTCCCCACTGGAATCCACCATCTCAGCTCCCTGTGTACTTTGTGGAGGCAATTGCTGCTGGTCAATGTCTCCGCGGAGGAATTGATTATAATTCATTTTAATGAACATCATCTTCTCCACATTTTCTGGATGTAACCTCGTACGCCGATTGCTGACAAGGTGAGCGGCGGCACTAAACACTCTTTCGGAGTACACACTTGTGGGAGGGCAACTTAGGTAGAATAAAGCCAGTTTGTGCAAGGGCCTCCAAATTGCCTCTTTTTCCTGCCAGTATAAGTACGGACTGTGTGACGTGCCTACTTGGATGCGGTCACTCATATAATCCTCCACCATTCTATCAATGTTGAGAGAATCATATGCAGTGACAGTAGACGACATGTCCGTAATCGTTGTCAGGTCCTTCAGTCCGGACCAGATGTCAGCATCAGCAGTCGCTCCAGACTGCCCTGCATCACCGCCAGCGGGTGGGCTCGGAATTCTGAGCCTTTTCCTCGCACCCCCAGTTGCGGGAGAATGTGAAGGAGGAGATGTTGACAGGTCGCGTTCCGCTTGACTTGACAATTTTGTCACCAGCAGGTCTTTCAACCCCAGCAGACCTGTGTCTGCCGGAAAGAGAGATCCAAGGTAGGCTTTAAATCTAGGATCGAGCACGGTGGCCAAAATGTAGTGCTCTGATTTCAACAGATTGACCACCCGTGAATCCTTGTTAAGCGAATTAAGGGCTGCATCCACAAGTCCCACATGCCTAGCGGAATCGCTCCCTTTTAGCTCCTTCTTCAATGCCTCCAGCTTCTTCTGCAAAAGCCTGATGAGGGGAATGACCTGACTCAGGCTGGCAGTGTCTGAACTGACTTCACGTGTGGCAAGTTCAAAGGGCATCAGAACCTTGCACAACGTTGAAATCATTCTCCACTGCACTTGAGACAGGTGCATTCCATCTCCTATATCGTGCTCAATTGTATAGGCTTGAATGGCCTTTTGCTGCTCCTCCAACCTCTGAAGCATATAGAGGGTTGAATTCCACCTCGTTACCACTTCTTGCTTCAGATGATGGCAGGGCAGGTTCAGTAGTTTTTGGTGGTGCTCCAGTCTTCTGTACGTGGTGCCTGTACGCCGAAAGTGTCCCGCAATTTTTCTGGCCACCGACAGCATCTCTTGCACGCCCCTGTCGTTTTTAAAAAAATTCTGCACCACCAAATTCAAGGTATGTGCAAAACATGGGACGTGCTGGAATTTGCCCATATTTAATGCACACACAATATTGCTGGCGTTGTCCGATGCCACAAATCCACAGGAGAGTCCAATTGGGGTAAGCCATTCCGCGATGATCTTCCTCAGTTGCCGTAAGAGGTTTTCAGCTGTGTGCGTATTCTGGAAAGCGGTGATACAAAGCGTAGCCTGCCTAGGAAAGAGTTGGCGTTTGCGAGATGCTGCTACTGGTGCCGCCGCTGCTGTTCTTGCGGCGGGAGTCCATACATCTACCCAGTGGGCTGTCACAGTCATATAGTCCTGACCCTGCCCTGCTCCACTTGTCCACATGTCCGTGGTTAAGTGGACATTGGGTACAACTGCATTTTTTAGGAGACTGGTGAGTCTTTTTCTGACGTCCGTGTACATTCTCGGTATCGCCTGCCTAGAGAAGTGGAACCTAGATGGTATTTGGTAACGGGGGCACACTGCCTCAATAAATTGTCTAGTTCCCTGTGAACTAACGGCGGATACCGGACGCACGTCTAACACCAACATAGTTGTCAAGGACTCAGTTATCCGCTTTGCAGTAGGATGACTGCTGTGATATTTCATCTTCCTCGCAAAGGACTGTTGAACAGTCAATTGCTTACTGGAAGTAGTACAAGTGGGCTTACGACTTCCCCTCTGGGATGACCATCGACTCCCAGCGGCAACAACAGCAGCGCCAGCAGCAGTAGGCGTTACACGCAAGGATGCATCGGAGGAATCCCAGGCAGGAGAGGACTCGTCAGACTTGCCAGTGACATGGCCTGCAGGACTATTGGCATTCCTGGGGAAGGAGGAAATTGACACTGAGGGAGTTGGTGGGGTGGTTTGCGTGAGCTTGGTTACAAGAGGAAGGGATTTACTGGTCAGTGGACTGCTTCCGCTGTCACCCAAAGTTTTTGAACTTGTCACTGACTTATTATGAATGCGCTGCAGGTGACGTATAAGGGAGGATGTTCCGAGGTGGTTAACGTCCTTACCCCTACTTATTACAGCTTGACAAAGGGAACACACGGCTTGACACCTGTTGTCCGCATTTCTGGTGAAATACCTCCACACCGAAGAGCTGATTTTTTTGGTATTTTCACCTGGCATGTCAACGGCCATATTCCTCCCACGGACAACAGGTGTCTCCCCGGGTGCCTGACTTAAACAAACCACCTCACCATCAGAATCCTCCTGGTCAATTTCCTCCCCAGCGCCAGCAACACCCATATCCTCCTCATCCTGGTGTACTTCAACACTGACATCTTCAATCTGACTATCAGGAACATGACTGCGGGTGCTCCTTCCAGCACTTGCAGGGGGCGTGCAAATGGTGGAAGGCGCATGCTCTTCACGTCCAGTGTTGGGAAGGTCAGGCATCGCAACCGACACAATTGGACTCTCCTTGTGGATTTGGGATTTCAAAGAACGCACAGTTCTTTGCGGTGCTTTTGCCAGCTTGAGTCTTTTCAGTTTTCTAGCGAGAGGCTGAGTGCTTCCATCCTCATGTGAAGCTGAACCACTAGCCATGAACATAGGCCAGGGCCTCAGCCGTTCCTTGCCACTCCGTGTGGTAAATGGCATATTGGCAAGTTTACGCTTCTCCTCCGACAATTTTATTTTAGGTTTTGGAGTCCTTTTTTTACTGATATTTGGTGTTTTGGTTTTGACATGCTCTGTACTATGCCATTGGGCATCGGCCTTGGCAGACGACGTTGCTGGCATTTCATCATCTCGGCCATGACTAGTGGCAGCAGCTTCAGCACGAGGTGGAAGTGGATCTTGATCTTTCCCTAATTTTGGAACCTCAACATTTTTGTTCTCCATATTTTAATAGGCACAACTAAAAGGCACCTCAGGTAAACAATGCAGATGGATGGATTGGATACTAGTATACAATTATGGACGGGCTGCCGAGTGCCGACACAGAGGTAGCCACAGCCGTGAACTACCGCACTGTACTGTGTCTGCTGCTAATATATAGACTGGTTGATAAAGAGATAGTATACTCGTAACTAGTATGTATGTATAAAGAAAGAAAAAAAAACCACGGTTAGGTCACTGGTATATACAATTATGGACGGGCTGCCGAGTGCCGACACAGAGGTAGCCACAGCCGTGAACTACCGCACTGTACTGTGTCTGCTGCTAATATATAGACTGGTTGATAAAGAGATAGTATACTCGTAACTAGTATGTATGTATAAAGAAAGAAAAAAAAAACACGGTTAGGTGGTATATACAATTATGGACGGGCTGCCGAGTGCCGACACAGAGGTAGCCACAGCCGTGAACTACCGCACTGTACTGTGTCTGCTGCTAATATATAGACTGGTTGATAAAGAGATAGTATACTCGTAACTAGTATGTATGTATAAAGAAAGAAAAAAAAACCACGGTTAGGTCACTGGTATATACAATTATGGACGGGCTGCCGAGTGCCGACACAGAGGTAGCCACAGCCGTGAACTACCGCACTGTACTGTGTCTGCTGCTAATATATAGACTGGTTGATAAAGAGATAGTATACTCGTAACTAGTATGTATGTATAAAGAAAGAAAAAAAAACCACGGTTAGGTGGTATATACAATTATGGACGGGCTGCCGAGTGCCGACACAGAGGTAGCCACAGCCGTGAACTACCGCACTGTACTGTGTCTGCTGCTAATATATAGACTGGTTGATAAAGAGATAGTATACTCGTAACTAGTATGTATGTATAAAGAAAGAAAAAAAAACCACGGTTAGGTCACTGGTATATACAATTATGGACGGGCTGCCGAGTGCCGACACAGAGGTAGCCACAGCCGTGAACTACCGCACTGTACTGTGTCTGCTGCTAATATATAGACTGGTTGATAAAGAGATAGTATACTCGTAACTAGTATGTATGTATAAAGAAAGAAAAAAAAACCACGGTTAGGTCACTGGTATATACAATTATGGACGGGCTGCCGAGTGCCGACACAGAGGTAGCCACAGCCGTGAACTACCGCACTGTACTGTGTCTGCTGCTAATATATAGACTGGTTGATAAAGAGATAGTATACTCGTAACTAGTATGTATGTATAAAGAAAGAAAAAAAAACCACGGTTAGGTCACTGGTATATACAATTATGGACGGGCTGCCGAGTGCCGACACAGAGGTAGCCACAGCCGTGAACTACCGCACTGTACTGTGTCTGCTGCTAATATATAGACTGGTTGATAAAGAGATAGTATACTCGTAACTAGTATGTATGTATAAAGAAAGAAAAAAAAACCACGGTTAGGTGGTATATACAATTATGGACGGGCTGCCGAGTGCCGACACAGAGGTAGCCACAGCCGTGAACTACCGCACTGTACTGTGTCTGCTGCTAATATATAGACTGGTTGATAAAGAGATAGTATACTCGTAACTAGTATGTATGTATAAAGAAAGAAAAAAAAACCACGGTTAGGTCACTGGTATATACAATTATGGACGGGCTGCCGAGTGCCGACACAGAGGTAGCCACAGCCGTGAACTACCGCACTGTACACTGGTTGATAAAGAGATAGTAGTATACTCGTAACAACTAGTATGACGACGGTATAAAGAATGAAAAAAAAACCACGGTTAGGTGGTATATAATACAATTATGGTTGGACGGACTGCCTGCCGAGTGCCGACACAGAGGTAGCCACAGCCGTGAACTACCGCACTGTACACTGGTTGATAAAGAGATAGTAGTATACTCGTAACAACTAGTATGACGACGGTATAAAGAATGAAAAAAAAAACCACGGTTAGGTGGTATATAATACAATTATGGTTGGACGGACTGCCTGCCGAGTGCCGACACAGAGGTAGCCACAGCCGTGAACTACCGCACTGTACACTGGTTGATAAAGAGATAGTAGTATACTCGTAACAACTAGTATGACGACGGTATAAAGAACGAAAAAAAAACCACGGTTAGGTGGTATATATTATAATACAATTATGGATGGACGGACTGCCTGCCGAGTGCCGACACAGAGGTAGCCACAGCCGTGAACTACCGCACTGTACACTGGTTGATAAAGAGATAGTAGTATACTCGTAACAACTAGTATGACGACGGTATAAAGAACGAAAAAAAAACCACGGTTAGGTGGTATATATTATAATACAATTATGGATGGACGGACTGCCTGCCGAGTGCCGACACAGAGGTAGCCACAGCCGTGAACTACCGCACTGTACTGTGTCTGCTGCTAATATAGACTGGTTGATAAAGAGATAGTATACAATACTACTAATATACTGGTGGCAGTGGCACTCCTGCAGCAAAAGTGTGCACTGTTTAATTTTAATATAATATTATTTATCATGTACTCCTGGCTCCTGCTATAACAACCTGCAGTGCTCCCCAGTCTCCCCCACAATTATAAGCTTTATATACAATACATTGATGTGCAGCACACTGGGCTGAGCAGTGCACACAGACTGAGTCACTGTGTGACTGTGTATCGTTTTTTTCAGGCAGAGAACGGATATATTAAATAAAACAAACAACTGCACTGTCTCTGGTGGTCACTGGTCACTGTGGTCGTCAGTCACTAAACTCTGTCTGCACTCTGCACTCTCTTCTAATCTACAGTATCACAGCAATCTCTCTCTCTCTCTCTCTTCTAAATCTAATCTAAATGGAGAGGACGCCAGCCACGTCCTCTCCCTATCAATCTCAATGCACGTGTGAAAATGGCGGCGACGCGCGGCTCCTTATATAGAATCCGAGTCTCGCGATAGAATCCGAGCCTCGCGAGAATCCGACAGCGTCATGATGACGTTCGGGCGCGCTCGGGTTAACCGAGCAAGGCGGGAAGATCCGAGTCGCTCGGACCCGTGAAAAAAAAAGTGAAGTTCGTGCGGGTTCGGATTCAAAGAAACCGAACCCGCTCATCTCTAGTATTTGCATACGAAATGCTACATTACAGTGATTTCCTGGAATACACTGCAACGTAGCATTTCGTATGCAGATACAGCCGCAGTCACACACAGAATATAGGCATGCCGCATATCATTTTAATCAGCAGAAGCTGCTGGTGCCCCTAAGCATACCAAATGCCCTAGGCATTTGCCTAGTTTGCCTATACCTAAGGCCGGCTCTGGTGCCCCCTGTAGATTTGCCCCCAGTAGTTGTGCCCTGTAGATTTACCCCCAGTAGTTGTGCCCCTTGTAGATTTGCCCACAGTAGTTGTGCCCCCTGTAGATTTGACCACAGTAGTAGTGCCCCCTGTATATTTGCCCCCAGTAGTTGTGCCCCCTGGTTTGTGCTCCCTGGTAGTGCCGCTTACACACAAAGAAAAAACAAAAAAAAAAACAATACTCACCTGCCCCACTCCTGCTGCTCTGTCTCTGCAGTCCTGTGCAGTCTGGCTGCGGCGCGTCTCCACCCGTCTGGCGTCTGACATCATGACATCAGCCGCCCGTGCATCACGGAGCACGGAGGGGTGGAGGGGAGGGAGGTAGAGAGCTGATGCTGCTCCGGCTCGCAGCTGTCAGTGACTGACAGCTGCGAGCTCCGTGCGGCCAGACGGAGGTTCCGGCGGAGACGAGCTGTGGTGCCCTGTACTGTCTTGGGCGCCTGGAGCTCGAGCTCCACCGGAACTACCCTCCCTATGCCCCTGCATAGGGGCCCATACAAACTTTTGCCTTGGGGCCTACAATATACTTAGTGATGCCACTGGACCGTCTCACTGTAATGTGTAGGGCATTATAATGTTACATAATAGGAACTGGAGCACTGTAATGAGGCACAATATGAAGTGCAGGCACTATAGTGTGGCATAATATGAACTGGGGACACTGGGAGTCTCATTCAGATGTGGTTGGAGTAGCTATCAATGCTGTTTCCTTGGAAGTAGCAGTGATAGCTCTGTATGTAAATGCAGCAGAAGACATCAATTACAAGCCGACACATCCTGCTGCAGTAGTGATCTGAGCTTTGCCCTAGGGGGCAGCATCGTATCGCGACACCATCGGATGGCTTGTCGCAGATCCTTGTAAGATGCCAGGAAATCTCTGTCCAATTATGGGAGATTCCTGGCCTCTTCCCTCCCCCTAAACGCGGTGACATGCCTCTGTTTTCACAAATGGAGGCCACTGCCGCCCTCTCCCCACCCCCAAACAGCATAAGACTGAAAATCACTGACAGTTTTATGCCGTCCTGCGTCGCAGTACCCATTTGTACAGAACGGGTCCTGTGCATGGGCAAAGCACCGAACATTGGTACTTTGCGCATCATGATGCAGATCCTTCGGGATCTGAATTATCCCCTGTACAGTATATCATAATGTGAATTAGGGGTACTGTATTTCATATTCTGTACTGGCAGCCATACAATGGGGCAGATGTATTAACCTGGAGGTGGCATAAGGAAGTGATAAACCAGTGATAAATGGAAGGTGATAAACGCACCAGCCAATCAACTCCTAACTGTTAATTTACATATTGGAGCTGATTGGCTGGTGCGTTTATCACCTTGCATTTATCACTGGTTTATCACTTCCTTATGCCACCTCCAGGTTAATACACCTACCCCAATATGATATGTGACCAGGGCACTATTATGGGGTATAAGATTAACAACTGCTACGGAGAGGTGTCTCTCAGAAGTATTGGAACAGTGGTCCCTTCAAAATGTTGCTATGGGACTCACAAAGTTCTGGCTACGCCCCTGTATTTCAACTTAGTTTAGGCTGGGTACACACTTGCAGATGTCACATTAGATGCGACATCGTGCAAGATCCCCTCCGCAAACAGTATCGTTCATACACACTGAACGATATTATTTGCGTCTCGTCATTGACGGCACCAGGCCACATCCAGGTGCATGCCGTCTTGTACAATATCTTTAGATTTCCAGTTGAAAGCTAAAGATATTGTACCTCGTTAACGACCCACGGGTGCGTGTATCGTTCATGATATATCGCACTCACTTTCCGATGTGTACAATATATTGTCTGATCCGCCAGATCAGACGATATATCGGGTGCACATTGAAGTGTGTACCCAGCCTTAGCCTGAGGTGTGGCTGCTATCACTGATGTTAATCAACACAAATATGCAAATACCATAGACCAAAAAAACTGAAACATTTTGTGATGAATTTATTTATTACCAGTTATTTCTATAGTGCACACATATTCCACAGCGCTTTACAGAGAATATTTGGCCCTTCACATCAGTCCCTGCCCCAGTGGAGCTTACAATCTATATTCCCTACCACATGTACATACTCGGGTTAATTTAGTTGGGAGCCAATTAACCTACCAGTATATGTTTGGAGTGTGGGAGGAAACCCACGCAAATACGGGGAGAATATACAAACTCCACACAGTTAGGGCCATGGTAGGAATCAAACCCATGACCTTAGTGCTGTGAGGCAGTAATGCTAACCATTACACCATCCGTACTGCCTATCAACTTAATTTATAAATTGTTGTTATCAACTTAATTTATAAATTAGTCACTTTGGTCTAAGAAATATCATATGGCTTTTATTTGCCTGCAACAATTTTCTCATATCCAACCAGATGTTTAAAAATATACAAAATTGGTAATAAAGCATCATCTATTTGTAATGTAATGTTATATATATATATATATATATATATATATATATGTGATAGCCCACTAGTATTAGGTATGCAAGATCTGCAGTCACTGTGTATAGTACATCACCCTTACCTTGCCCCGGCTTGTCATGGGTTCAGGCACAGTTACCAGAGGGTCCCCTGAAGAATCAGGTCTTTAACTACAAGTACATTGTGGGTGTGGACTACAGGTGTCGGTGCAGCGCATAAAGAATTGGGCGCCAGGCCATCTCAGATAAACAGCATAAAGTTTATTTAAACATCAAACAGGGAGATTGCAGGGATAACTTGTGAACACTCCTCCAGCACAAAGCATAAGTTACAGTGGATCACACATCAGGGCACCTCCTCCAGCGCATCGCTTACTCGCAGCGGCATATACATGGCAAACAGCATTACGTACCAGGGCATTCTGTGACCAGTAGTGCTACACATCAGGTGACCGTCTCTCTCTCTCTCTCTTACCTGCTGTCACTTCCTCTTATGGACAGATAAGCCATTTTATCACTCTGAATTCTGTACGCATGCATTCCAGTTATTTATGGACAGATAAGCTAGATTTTATCTTTAATCCTGTACGCATGATATACAGCTATTCACATATTTTTATGCATTTTTATGTATTTTTATGTCATTCCTTGTATTAAATAATTTGAGTTTTTATACACATACTGCCAAGGCTACATATTGATTATATACTTGGGAATATGCTATTTCCCTAATTAAGCCTAAGTGTTTTATCGTCAGTATTTTACTTTGATATTGTACAAAACAGTACACACTATGTTTGCTCTTCTTTTCTTCAACATGTACTAATCATCCAAGAAGCATCGCCTGAAATTAGCTTCTCTGGTCTTCAGATAAGTTTCTCTAATTAATTTTAATATACCCACCCTTGATACCTTCATCTATACTTACCTTATTTTATAAACCTCACTCTTGGGCGCTTATTGTCACCAATTCCTCTAAATTTTTATGTGTGCATGCCAAGCACATTTCCCTGTATGATAAGCTGCCGCTCACCTAACATTGTGAGAAGTGTGTATCTATTTTCTTACAAAAAGGTTATTTATATATAAAAAAATTTCTTTAGCTAACACAAAGCCGCACCTAAGCGCCGAAGTCTCTATTTCTATATATATATATATATATATATATATGTGATAGCCCACTAGTATTAGGTATGCAAGATCTGCAGTCACTGTGTATAGTACATCACCCTTACCTTGCCCCGGCTTGTCATGGGTTCAGGCACAGTTACCAGAGGGTCCCCTGAAGAATCAGGTCTTTAACTACAAGTACATTGTGGGTGTGGACTACAGGTGTCGGTGCAGCACATAAAGAATTGGGCGCCAGGCCATCTCAGATAAACAGCATAAAGTTTATTTAAACATCAAACAGGGAGATTGCAGGGATAACTTGTGAACACTCCTCCAGCACAAAGCATAAATTACAGTGGATCACACATCAGGGCACCTCCTCCAGCGCATCGCTTACTCGCAGCGGCATATACATGGCAAACAGCATTACGTACCAGGGCATTCTGTGACCAGTAGTGCTACACATCAGGTGACCGTCTCTCTCTCTCTCTTACTTAGCGAGGATTCTTTTCCTTGGGGGCGCTTACTCACGCCGCGTGGCTTTCCGACCACTTCACCCAGATACCTCTCGAGATACTTTTCCATGGGGGCGCTTACTCATGCCGCGTGGCTTTCCGACCACTTCACCCAGATACCTCTCGAGATACTTTTCCATGGGGGCGCTTACTCACGCCGCGTGGCTTCCGACCACTTCACCCAGATACCTCTTGAGACTCACACCATTAGCACACTTTTCTCCTGGCATCACCCTTTCACTGGATTCTGCATACTGCTGCTCTTACACTGCGATGTCTCCCTCTGTCATCAAGTGCTTTGCTGTGACTGGCATCACTCCCCACCTAAACATGTGGGGAGCCCTCACTGGGGCTACATCTTTCTGGCTAAATTCACCTCACTGTCTGCTCACTCTCCTCACTGACTGTCCTCTCCCTAGGCTGCTGCAGGACAACCTTTTTATAACCCTGCATTCCCAGGTACACATTCTATCTGGGATTTCCCGCTCTGTGTTTCCCGCTCTCAGTTTCCCGCTCTGAGTCTGCAAATGAGTGAGTCATGCCCTTTGCATTTTGCAGACTAATCTGTGTAGCTATGAGCTGTGCTGTTAACTCCTTCTGTGCTGCAAGCCGTAGGCTGCTGGCACAGTGCTATGCAACTCCAGCAAACATTTTACTTTTATTACAGTCATGCTGGCACCTGTAGTGCCACAGTTGATTTGGGCTGCAGTTTCAGGGTATCACATATATATATATACACACACACACAGCGGAAGCCTGGGCGCATATCCCAAATGCTCCCGCTGCAAGGGAGTTGGGACAGACCTACAGTAGCAGAGGAGGGCTGGCCACTCGGTATGGGGTTATATATGTTAGCAGAGTGGGCAAGGTTGGAACAAAGTGCCGGGGGAGGAAGGGGGGGGGGGGGGCGTGTCAGAACTGAACAGAGCAGATGGAGTAGTGATGGAGGGGGGGATGCGGGCGCGATCAGCTGAGTGGCAGCCATGACTGAACAGAATGGGGTAGGGTGGACCAGGGTCCAATGTACCAGGTTTTTTTTTACGCATGTGAAGAACGGGTCCTGCGGTCACGGCGCAGATATGCGAATACCTTTACCTGATTGACAGGCAGAGGCGTTCGCGGCGAGGGATGGGGGCGGTTGTGGCCAGCATTCGGGAAAATGAGGGGGTATCGCCCCCTTTTTCCTGGGGAGTGGCGAGGCCAAGGACCATGTCGAGTGATGCAGTATTCCTTGGCCCCGAAGATTACTCAGCCTGACGTCGCAGATGAACATCGTGACTGATGGTCACGATGTTCATCTGATATGCGATCACATTGCAAATGCAGGGTGAAGGTGGTATTCACCTCCTCCAGCATTTGCATTACTAAGGATTGCAAATGCAAAGCTGCTCTGCATGTAAAGTATGCTTGTGGGAATGGCAGGCAAATATGAAATTATCAAGCAACACAGCAGTGTGAGCACTTACTAGAAAACATACCTTTTTACCGATCTATTTGCTTATGTCTTAATTATCATCATAAAACAATATATATTCAAAACAAAGAGCTACAGATGGAGCCGTGCTCATCTTGGCTTCTCTGCTGCGCCTAATTGCACCATGGTTTATTAGCAAAAGCCTTTCATCTATTGTTCTCAGCTGCAATACAATACAGAGAGAACAATACAGCAGGGGATTATGGGGGACATTTACTAAACAGTGATAAGAGCGGACAAGTGAGCCAGTGGAGAAGTTGCCCATGGCAACCAATCAGCACTGAAGTAACATCTATAATTTGCATACTATAAAATGATACAGAGCTATTGATTGGTTGATGGGGCAACTTCTCTACTGGCTCACTTCTCCGCTCATCACTGCTTAGTAAATGTCCCCCTAAACAGGGCCAAAACTAGGATTTTCGGCACCCGGGGCAAGGCAGAAATTTAGCGCCCCCCTTCCCCCACCACAACCACCACCGCACACACACATACAAAAAAATAATAATAATTAAAAAAAAAAAAAAATTACATATATACACATATATATATATATATATATACATATACATATATATATATATATATATACACATACATACACACACACAAGTGCAGTCAGCGGCACTCTTCTCCTAAATACAAAACAGCATGATAGCCGGTGCCTTTCATGAGAAACACACAGGGTCCCCATATATAAATGAACTGTTAGCGGCACTCAGAGCATCAAAGAAGGAGACAAGACTGTGTCTAATAGTCAACGTTTCAATGTTATATTATAACATTTTCGTCAGGACAATGCAATGTGAGCAAAAACATACCTTTATACCCGCCAGACCGTTCGTGGCACCCAGTGTCCGCCGCACCCGTTCAGTGAAGATGACGTCATCACGGGACGCTGGACGTGGCGTCACGGAGAATCTCGCCTGGTAGTGATACAGAACAAACAACTTATTACAAGGATAACAAACCATATAAAAATAAAGGGAAAGAATAAAAGTGTATATAAGACTAAATACACACTAATATCGACGGACGCTGGGTGCCACGGACGGTCTGGCGGGTATAAAGGTATGTTGTTGCTCACAGTGTATTGTCCTGACGAAAATGTTATAATGTAACATTGAAACATTGACTATTAGATACAGTCTTGTCTCCTTCTTTGATGCTCTGAGTGCCGCCGAAAGTTTATATATATATATATATATATATATATATATATATATATAATAAAGAAATGAAAATCACAGCGACAACGTGTATTAAATATCACGCCATACCAACGTTTCTGGGCTGGCACGCCCCTTTGTCAAGGTGATCAACTACTGATAGATAGATAGATAGATAGATAGATAGATAGATAGATAGATAGATAAATAAAAGATAATGTTTTTAAATAAATAAAAAAATAAAAATAAAGCAAAAATACAATATATAAAAATAAATTCCAAGGGAATATATATATATATTTATTTATTTTTAAACACACAGTATATATATATATATATATATATATATGTATGTACCGACACACACACACACACACACAGCAGACACAGTATAAGCATATATGCTCTATATATATTGCACAGGCTGCTCCTCCTGCCTGGACTCCCCCCTCACACAATGCCCGCTTGCCTTAGCCCAGAGTGGGGAGTTCGTTGAACTTGTCGCTGGCTTGTCTTCTCTCAGCGTCCCTCCGGAAGCACAGGCAGGCAGGCAGCTGGGCTGGAGCCAGGTTTGCAGAAGGCGCTGCCAGGCCGGAATACAGAGATCACCTGCAACAGCGTCGGGACCGCGGCGCCTCCGTACTCAGTCTCAGCTGCAGGACATGATCGCGGTGGCCGAGTGTTGGACAACCAGGGAGACGTGCAGCAGCGGCGGCACCGCGCCAGTCACTCAGCTAACGGAGATGATCACGGCGGGCGGGAAGTTGGAGAAGCAGCTGACAGACGGGTAGAGGTCCCTGCGCCCCCGGAAATCCGGCGCCCGGGGCGCGTGACCCCATAGCCCCCCCCCCCTAGTTTCGGCCCCTGCCCTAAATCATTACAGCAGGGGATTAAGGGGGTAATTCCAAGTTGATCGCAGCAGGAATTTTGTTAGCAGTTGGGCAAAACCAGATATAACATGTGCAGAAAGAGTTAGATTCGGGTGGGTTATTTTGTTTCTGTTCAGGGTAAATACTGGCTGTTTTATTTTTACACTGCAAATTAGATTGCAGATTGAACACACCACACCCAAATCTAACTCTCTCTGCACATGTTACATCTGCATCCCCTGCAGTGCACATGGTTTTGCCCAACTGCTAACAAAATTCCTGCTGCGATCAACTTGGAATTACCCCCTAAGTCTGACTGCCCTGGCTCAATTAATCCTATTAAAGGCAAAGATAAAGAGGGCTCCATCTGTATGATGGGGACACAAGTTAATATCCCCACAGAAAAATCTGCAGTGTCCTGTAAAGGCATTCACAGGCCGATGTGGGAGAGATGTGTGCTGAGCGTGCGGGGGCAGTTGGGGGGGGGGGGGCGCGCTCATTTCACCCAGCGGGTGAAATGAGCGACCTACCAGATTTGCCTTGGCAGGCCAATCTAGCACCAGCGATAGCGATGCGCTGGGCTGCGCTTTGCTATCGCTGTGGGGGGTACACACGGAGCGATCATGCTTAAAATCTAAGCAATCTAGTCAGATTGCTTAGATTATCGCTCCGTGAGTACCCCCCTTAACATTAAGCTTGGTTTGCCCAGGTTGGCCACCCCTCTAGGTTGTTACTCTACTTTGCTAAGCAAATGCTTTTAAATAAATGTTCTCTACTGTTTAAAGCTATATTATAAACATTTAAATTATTTTCCATTTGTATTTGTTTCCTAACTTGAAGTAGAACATACTATAGTTTCTGTAGGCGTGTTGGCCACAGTGCAGAAACTGTGGGGAATACAGTATATTGCCAGCAAAGCTTTTATGTATACTTCAAAGAATAACATTTAGATTAACCAAGGAAATTAGAGAGTACCGTAAACAACTTTATTTTATTCATTACGTTTTTGTGAGCAGTGAAATCCCTCTTATTAACTGCGTAATGACTAATGTGCTCAGCAAAATCTAAATACTATTAATAGCTCTAGCCTACTATATAATGTTCATTGATCTGTAATAGTAATTACACAAACAGATTATTTAGTTGATAATAATAAGCATAATGTTTTTAAATGTCACACAACACTTTATATAATTTTACTTTAACCCAGATCCCAGTATAGTGCAGTGGTGGTTTTTACCTATGGGCTGCAGGACTGTCGCCCCCAAGGTACAAAACGCTACCTCAGCAGAGTCTGTGAAGCCAGATGCAGTCCGTGAGACTGCACTGACTTCACTGTGACTGGCAGTAAAGTCCTACTTGCCAGTCAGAGACACTGCAGGCTGTCCCATTGGGACGTGTTCCCCCCATCTGGGTCTACCAGACTGGGTTGCGAATAGCAGAGCTGGTTTTCTGTAAGAAGCCACTCTCTGTCTTTTGGGCAGCCCTAGGCAGCTTCTATGGGCTGCAATCGATGCTGTCCATGTGTTGGTCTGCGGTGGCAGGTACAATGGAGCAGGGACCCCGCGGCAGGGAAAAGGGAGCCAGCAGCACGGCCAGCAGCAGCCCCCCTCTTCCATGAAGGTAGAAGCAGCCGCTGGTATAGTGTCAGGGGATGTCACATGGATAGCGTTGAGATTAGAGATGTACTTTGAACCATTTTTGCTGGATTTGGATTAGGCTCTGATTCATCATCTGGTTTTGGATTTGGATTTGAATTTGCCAAACCGCGACTGGCTTTGGATTTGGATTTGTGTTTGCATTTTTTTTCCAAAAATTTCCCAAAAGATCAGGTCAGAACTCAGAACATGCGCCGGCATTGCCTAGCGATCGCCTCTGCCTGATTGACAGGCAGAAGCGATCGCTGGGCGGGAGAGGACGGCACAGCAGCATTTGGCCGCCATTTTTTGGGTGCTGTCCGGCCAACGCAGGTGTGGCCGGACTGTGTGGGGGGCATGCCGCAGCAAGGAGTAGCTCCCGGCCAGCACGCAAAAGCTGTGTTGGCCGGGAGCTACTCCTGAAGTGCAAAAGCATTGCCGCTGTACAATGCTTTTGTTCTTCTGCGCGCATGGGAAGGGGGGGGGGGGGGGCTGCAAAGTGTGCCTGATTGTAGCCCTGCAAGATTTTGCAGGCTACGTTCAGGTCTGATTTCGGACCATAGTTTGGTCCTTTTTTTTTATTTCTAGAGTATTATTAAACTAAATAACATTAATTCCCATTAATTTCCAATCAATTTTTACCACCTCAAAGTTCACAATATTGTTTTCACCAATATTGGCCAAAGGCTGCAGCGCGTGACTGGCTACTAAGTGAAATAGCAGGATCACAAGCAAACAGCTGTGTATAGCAAATCTATGAAACCTTGCCACAGTGTACTGCAATACAGTGCACGGAACAGTACAAACAATAAACTTATATTTTATTTTGTTTTTTGAACTTGCAGCTCAGTTAAAACTGTGTGGAGTCACAGTGCTTACAGATGCACATGAACAAAGCGCACTAGGGTAAAGCACACCAACCAGTACAAACAATAGACATATAAATATAAATATATAAATATATATATATATATATATATATATATATTGTGACAAGAACACTGGGATAGTGTTTGAGGGCAGGTATGTTTGTCCCAGGTTCTTGTCTTACATGTTTTAGAAAATGAAAACTTCTAGGAAAAATGCTTTTGTTTTGTCAGAACCTTTTCAGTTTGCTGTATAAGCTGGGTAAAGGCTCTGAGAGAGAGATAAGGCGAGTTCTAGACATTGGGCCCAGTTCGGGTCTTTGGCCTCACAGAGGGCTAATCAGGGTTTCAGCTGTGTAAGAGTGTTATAGGGATGCTAGCCTGATTAGTATGGGCAGACTGCCTGGGAAGACTGGAGGGATCTGTGTGAGAGAAACACGCTTCTGGATACAAGTGAGCTATACAGTGTTTACTGGAGAACCCTGTGTTTTTGTTTAGTGATAGTTAGTAACATCTTGTGTTTAGTTAGTGCCGGACAGGCAAGGTATTTTCTTTTGGTGTTTGTTTTATTTTCTGTTTCAATAAAACTGGCCGGGGCCAGTTGTACCAGACACTGGACTTGTGTTGTTCCTCAGCTGCTGCGTGCTGCCATATTCCCCAGGAAGAGGTGCCTTGTACCCCTACAGTGTTACAACTTGGTGGAGAATGCGAGCATGCCGTTCTGCGCATAAGTGAAAGCAGCAGCTTTGTGAGGCCTGCAGAAAACGGTGGTTTATGCAGATACAGCCCAGTGGGAAGTTACTGAGTCTCACCCCTGAGGGTTTGATATATGTCCTGGGTGAAAGCAGCTACAAAGCCGCCTGAAAAATCTGCGACATGGAGGATCTGCTTAAAGCCTTGCTGCAAGCTACAGCGGCTCAGCAGGAGGCCAACGGACAGCAGCAGGTGGCAATGGAGGAAAATAGGAGACAGCAGCAGGTGGCTATTGACGAACTTTACAGGCAACAGCGTCAGGATAGAGAGGCCTTAGCAGAAGTGGTGCAGAGCCTTGCAGCCCGGATTGGAGATGTGGCCGTCAGTGCTCCGACCAGCTCTAGTTCTATACGGGCCAGTCACTTCCTGCAGAAAATGACAGAGGCTGATGATGTGGAGGCCTACCTGACCACGTTTGAAAGGACTGCCGAGCGTGAGAACTGGCTGAAAGCGCAGTGGGCCAGTCTGCTGGCACCTTTTTTGTCAGGCGAGCCCCAAAAAGCGTACTTTGATTTAAGCCCTGCTGAGGCTCGGGACTATGATAAACTAAAGACTGAGATCCTGACCCGCCTTGGAGTCACGCTGTCAGTACGAGCACAACGGGTGCACCGTTGGGTGTACGCCATGGAGAAGCCTCCGCGCTCCCAGATGCACAACCTTATTCAGCTAACAAAAAAATGGCTACAGCCAGAGACATTAACTGGTCCTCAGATGGTTGAAAGAGTCGTCATGGACCGCTACTTGAGATCTTTGCCCATGGTCCTGCGCAAGTGGGTGAGCCATGGAAACCCGGGTACTGCTGACCAATTAGTGGACATGGTAGAGCGGTATTTGGCAGCAGAGGAACTACTGATGACCACCCAGCAACCCATAGATCCTCGACAGCGCCCTTCAGTAAAGACTGGTAAGACTGTTCCGTGGGAAAACGTTGCTGGGCGGTTAAGAGAACGCAAGGCTGGAGAGTCTGTAAACACTGGCCCTGGAGACAGGCCAATGGGGCTAGAACGGTCTATGTTGCCCAAACGGGTTGATAATCGTGTGGTTAAATGTTTTAGATGTGGTATGCCAGGTCATGTTATTGCCAATTGCCCAGTCATGCAAGAACCCATGCAATGTGATGCTGCCTTTGAATGTCGCAGAATGTCTTTCTTTGCTAGGTTAGCCTGTACTGTGGTACCTTCACCTGAGCTGGAAAAACAATTGTGTGATGTGTTCTTAGAGGGTATCCGGGTAGAGGCCTTGCTGGATTCAGGAAGTTTAGTTACCCTCGTGAAAGCTGGGTTAGTGAACCCCTTAAAGGTCCAGCAAATACCTATTGGGGTAACTTGCATACATGGGGATACCCAATATTATGTCACTGCTGAAGTGAATATAGAAACTTGTTGTGGGTCAGCAGTGGTTAAAGTAGGACTGGTCCCCACCTTGGTGCATAAGGCCATAATAGGGAGGGATTTTCCTCATTTTTGGAAACTGTGGGAATAACGTTTATCAACAGATGTGAGAAGTGAAGAGCAAGTTGGTAATACCGGTGATTGTATGGATGTACGTGTGTCTTCGGAACTTTCTGACCCTTTGCCTTTTGCCAGTTTGGCTGGGGAAGTAACAGATGGGGAGTCCAGTGAGGACCCTCTTGCTGGGAACAGAGACATAGTGGTTAGAAACGAAAGCGTGCCTGACCTGGAGGTAAAAAAAGGATCTGTTTGCATCTGAACAGTTAAAGGATCCTACCTTGATAAAGGCTAAAGAGAATGTTAAGATTGTTAATGGGGAGCCTGTGGTACCAGGTGACAGGGTTGCGTATCCCCACATGGCCATCTGTAATGAGCTCTTGTACCACATTGTCAAAAAGGGTGAGGATGTGGTGGAACAGCTGGTAGTACCCCAGCCTTATCGGAGAACGGTACTAGATTTAGCTCATAGTCACGTTACAGCAGGACATTTAGGGGCAGAAAAAACCACTGAAAGAGTTTTACAAAGGTTCTTTTGGCCAGGGGTTTATAAAGAAGTGTCTGAATATTGTTCTTCCTGTCCTGAGTGCCAGTATCATGCCCCTAGACCCCATTTCAGGAGCCCACTAGTTCCCATGCCTATTATAGAGGTCCCATTTGACAGAATAGCCATGGATCTCGTGGGGCCCTTGTTGAAGTCCGCTCGGGGCCATCAGTATATCCTGGTAATAATGGACTATGCCACTCGATATCCTGAGGCTGTCCCTTTACGCACTATCACAACCAAGGCGATAGCTAGGGAGCTGGTGCAGGTTTTTAGTAGAGTGGGAATACCTAAATAAATTTTGACTGACCAAGGTACTCCATTTATGTCAAGGGTCATGAAAGAATTGTGCAAATTATTTAAGGTCACTCACCTCAGGACGTCCATCTACCATCCCCAAACTGACGGGTTGGTGGAAAGGTTTAATAAAACATTAAAAAGTATGTTAAAAAAGGTTGTTGAGAGAGATGGGAAAAACTGGGATTGTTTGTTGCCCTACTTGTTAATGGCCATCAGAGAAGTTCCTCAGTCCTCTACGGGGTTTTCTCCATTTGATTTGTTGTATGGTAGACACCCCAGAGGGCTGTTGGACATTGCCAAAGAGACGTGGGAAGGACAGCCCACTCCTTATAGGAGCGTTATTGAACATATAACACAAATGCAGGATAGGATTGCAGCCGTGGTACCTGTTGTCAGAGAGCACATGGAACAGGCCCAAAGTGCTCAACAGAGGGTCTATAACCGGAGTGCCAAGATACGGGAATTTGCTCCTGGAGATAGAGTTCTTGTTTTGGTACCCACTGTGGAAAGCAAATTCCTAGCTAAATGGCAGGGTCCATTTGAGATTAGGGAAAAAGTGAATGAGGTTAATTACAAAGTATACCAGCCGGGAAAGAGAAAACCCGAACAGATCTACCATGTTAACTTAATCAAACCCTGGAAAGATAGGTTGTCTCTGTCAGCGGAGCCTTGCCCTTCGGTGTCTTCACCCCGGTTGCTTCCCGCAGTGAAGGTGTCAGAGACATTATCAGCTGATCAGAACAATCAGGTTAAAGAATTTCTCATCCAAAATAGGGAGATATTTTCAGAGCTGCCTGGCCGAACGACCATAATAAAACATGACATTGTCACAGAACCAGGGGTCAGGGTTCATTTAAAGCCATATAGGATTCCTGAAGCTCAGCGAGAAGCTATTTCTAAAGAAGTTAAAACCATGTTAGAACTTGGAGTCATAGAGGAGTCTAACAGTGAGTGGTCCAGTCCCATAGTGCTCATCCTGAAGCCCGACGGTAGCATACGCTTCTGTAATGACTTTCGCAAGTTAAATGAGGTGTCCAAGTTTGACGCATACCCCATGCCCCGTGTGGATGAGCTTGTAGAAAGGCTGGGAACAGCCAGGTTTCTCACCACATTGGACCTGACCAAAGGTTACTGGCAAATACCTTTATCTGTTAGCGCCAAAGAAAAAACAGCCTTCTCGGTTCCGTAGGGGCTGTACCAGTATAAGATGTTACCCTTTGGGTTGCATGGGGCTCCAGCAACCTTTCAACGGGCGATGGATAAAATTTTGAGGCCCCATAGAAAATATGCAGCTGCCTATTTGGATGATGTGGTAATTCACAGTACAGACTGGGGGTCCCATTTGGTTAAAGTACAAACAGTACTGGACTCAATCAGAGAGGCAGGGTTAACTGCTAACCCAAAGAAGTGCTGCCTCGCAATGGAGGAGGTCAAATACTTGGGCTTCACCATAGGCAGAGGTCTGATTAGGCCCCAATTGAATAAAATTGATGCTATTCAAAACTGGCCTCGTCCAGTGAATAAAAAACAGGTAAGGGCTTTTTTGGGAATTACTGGGTACTATAGACGGTTTATTCCCAATTTTGCGACCACAGCGGTGCCTTTGTCAGACCTTACCAAAGGGAAGCAGTCAAATATGGTGAAATGGAACCCTGATGCAGAAAAAGCGTTCCAAGCGTTAAAAGTGGCTTTGTGTTCACAACCGGTGTTGATAACACCAGATTTTTCAAAAGAATTTGTGGTACAGACAGATGCCTCAGAGGTAGGGATAGGTGCTGTGCTGTCCCAAACCAGAGATGGTTTGGGACAGCACATCAGCACACCCTATCATTTATTTGAGTAGGAAACTCAATGAGCATGAAAAAAGGTATGCCATTGTGGAAAAGGAGGCTTTGGCCATTAAGTGGGCACTAGATACCTTGAGATATTACCTCTTGGGTAGACAATTCAGACTAGTGACAGACCATGCCCCTTTAAAATGGATGTATGTAAATAGAGGCAAGAATGCTCGTGTAACTAAATGGTTTCTAGCGTTGCAGGACTTTAAGTTTACGGTCGAACATAGACCGGGAACACAATTGGCCAACGCAGATGCATTGTCCCGCATCTTCTGTTTGGGGGCTACAAGTGTTCCGGCCCCTAGGTCGAAACAGGGGAGGGGGATATGTGACAAGAACACTGGGATAGTGTTTGAGGGCAGGTATGTTTGTCCCAGGTTCTTGTCTTACATGTTTTAGAAAATGAAAACTTCTAGGAAAAATGCTTTTGTTTTGTCAGAACCTTTTCAGTTTGCTGTAAAAGCTGGGTAAAGGCTCTGAGAGAGAGATAAGGCGAGTTCTAGACATTGGGCCCAGTTCGGGTCTTTGGCCTCACAGAGGGCTAATCAGGGTTTCAGCTGTGTAAGAGTGTTATAGGGCTGCTAGCCTGATTAGTAGGGGCAGACTGCCTGAGAAGACTGGAGGGATCTGTGTGAGAGAAACACGCTTCCTGATACAAGTGAGCTATACAGTGTTTACTGGAGAACTCTGTGTTTTTGTTTAGTGATAGTTAGGAACATCTTGTGTTTAGTTAGTGCCGGACAGGCAAGGTATTTTCTTTTGGTGTTTGTTTTATTTTCTGTTTCAATAAAACTGGCCGGGGCCAGTTGTACCAGACACTGGACTTGTGTTGTTCCTCAGCTGCTGCGTGCTGCCATATTCCCCAGGAAGAGGCGCCTTGTACCCCTACAGTGTTACAACTTATATATATATATATATATATATATATAAATGCAGGAATGGTTGTGCAATCAATGTCCTTAAATCTCCTGATTTTTAGTCCACAATTCAATCGATGCAAGTGCTGGCACTTCAATAAACAGCGTAACCACAGCTGTACTGTTCCAATGTGCACTAAAAAAGAGTGAAGGCGCACTCAATGAGCAGGTATAACAGGTAATTTAATACAATGATAAAAGCTCACATACATCTCAGTTTAAAACAGCCGGCTCACGAACAAATCCATAGTGCCTCCGGATAGCAACTGGTGAATCGTTCTCTGCCGCTCAATCAGCAAATGGTCTCCTCAGCGTGTATGCTCATGGACTCAGCAACAAACTCCGATCGCTCAGAGCTGTCCTTCCCGGCCACGCCCAACGCGTTTCGTCACTGCCAGACTTCGTCAGGGGGTGTGGTCTAAATCACTCTGACTCTCATTTTTATATCACATATACCAATTAATTAATTATCAAAAAACTATAAATTTTCACTATTTCGTGCCATACGCACTTCTACAATATATCTAAAGATTAATTTACACAGATATACACTTTATTAATCAATCAGCTAAGAGAATAAAACCTTCTTATTCAGCATAAAAAATCTGCTAATCATTTTTAACAATATTGCTCCTTAATAGAGAATCAATCAATTACCTTAATTAAAAAACACACACAGATGTCACAAAAGAAACGATTCCATGACGATCACCATAAAAATCATCATTTAACATTTTCAATATTAAGAGATTTGATTGTATCGGCTTCATTAGGCTTTCACAATAATTCATACAGAAAAAGAACTCAGCATTGTATATAATCTGTAACTACGAGAAACTGACATGAGCAGACCCAGTCTCTGACGTAACACCAGCTGAAAACAAATCTTCTCGCGATACAAGTACAGCTGCCGGAAGCCGCACCGATATCCCGATCCGATAATTGAGCTCAGCGGAGCCACGCCAGACACCGGTTACATTAAAAATGCACTCAATCCATCCACATCAGACCCGTATTCCACTATTGCAGACAATTGTACCTATGAACTAACATTTGATACTTAAAAAAAAAAAAAGAGAGAGAGAGACATAATAAAGAAAAAACGGGCATAATAAAGAAAGGACACTATCATATACGGACCCCACATTCTAATACGATCACTCCATAACCTCTATAAAGCTCAATATTATACACATTGATACAAATCCTAGTGGTTAGAGAAATTACTTCATTAATCATGTAGAAACGGTACTATATCATAAGTCTCATTTAAACCATATGGTGAAAGGGTATTTAATCTATGGATCCAAAATGTTTCTCTCTTGCTTAATTGTTTCAGGGCATCTCCACCCCTTTCTGTCAGTACAACATGTTCTAATGCTTTAAACGTAAATTTATCTAAGGAAGAGTTTAGTTAGTGCCGGACAGGCAAGGTATTTTCTTTTGGTGTTTGTTTTATTTTCTGTTTCAATAAAACTGGCCGGGGCCAGTTGTACCAGACACTGGACTTGTGTTGTTCCTCAGCTGCTGCGTGCTGCCATATTCCCCAGGAAGAGGCGCCTTGTACCCCTACAGTGTTACAACTTATATATATATATATATATATATATATATATATTCAGTATTTATTGTATATACTAGCTGTTCTACCCATTCTTCGCACAGGAGTGTCTGATTTTCATGGTTGTACATATAATGAGTGTTAAAAATTTGGAAAATCTATAGATCTGAAAATTTGAGACATCTTAATGTAAGTAAGTATTAATTCATGGTTCTTGGCATTACCCGAGGAGCACCCATAGCAGAGACGGTAAAAAAGTGACAGGACCATTTTTGTACTTCATTAAATTCTACACACTGAAGGTGCAATCCAAATTTTTATCTGATTGTCCGTTTGGGCATTATCATTCACGCATCACAAGCCACGCATCAGTTATGATGTCATTATGTAAACCGCCTTTTCATCCCCTTATGAAAACTATGCAACTAATTAGAATTTTAAAAAAACCTCCCCTATTTCCCACCTGCAGAATACTAGAGATGAGCAGGTTCGGTTCCCTGAGAACCGAACCCTACTGGACTTCACTACCCGAGCCCAGATCCGAGTCTGGCTCGGGTTTTCCCGCCTGACTCGGAAACCAGAATGAGGCGAAACGTCATCATCCTGCTGTCGGATTCTCGCGGGTTTTGGATTCCATATAAGGAGCCGCTCGTCACCGCTATTTTCACTCCGGCATTGGAGAGTGTAGCGAGAGGAAGTGTCTCCATCCTCAGTTTCTGTGCCAGAATCTGTGCAGGAGGAAAGTGGGGTGGCGATTCCAGTGCTGTCTTGTGCTGCTCAAACCAGTGTAGTGTCTTATGCTGCCTCAGTCTAGTGCAGTGGTGCTGTGTTGTTCTGCATCAGTACAGTGGTGGTGTCTTGTGCTGCATCAGTCCAGTCACAGTGGTGGTGTCCTCTGCTGCCATATGTCCAGTTCTGCTGTATAAGTCCAGCCCATTGCAGTGGTGCTGTGTTGTCCTGCATCAGTCCAGTGGTGGTGTCCCTGTGCTGCCGTATATGTCCAGTGGTACTGCCGTATATGTCCAGTGGTACTGCCGTATAAATCCAGTCATACTGCTGTATATGTCCAGTGATACTGCCATATAATTCCAGTGATACTGCCGTATAAATCCAGTGGTACTGGAGTATAAATCCAGTCCAGTGATACTGCCGTATAAGTCCAGTGATACTGCCGTATAAATCCAGTGATACTGCCGTATAATTCCAGTGATACTGACGTATAAGTCCAGTGATACTGTCGTATAAATCCAGTGGTACTGGCGAATAAATCCAGTCCAGTGATACTGCCATATACAGTATGTCCAGTGATACTGCCGTATATGTCCAGTGATACGGCCGTATAAATCCAGTGATACTGCCATATATGTCCAGTGGTACTGGCGTATAAATCCAGTCCAGTGATACTGCCGTATATATGTCCAGCGGTACTGCCATATAAATCCAGTGATATTGCCATATATATCCAGTGGTACTGGCGTATAAATCCAGTCCAGTGATACTGCCATATATTTCTAGAGGTACTTCCGTATAAATCCAGTGATACTACCGTATATGTCCAGTGATACTGCCGTATAAATCCAGTGATACTGCCGTATATGTCCAGTGGTACTGCCGTATAAATCCAGTGATACTGCCGTATATGTCTAGTGGTACTGGCGTATAAATCCAGTCCAATGATACTGCCGTATATGTCCAGCGGTACTGCCATATAAATCCAGTGATACTGCCGTATATGTTCAGCGGTACTGCTGTATAAATCCGGTGGTATTGCCGTATAAATCCAGTGATACTGCTGTATATGTCCAGTGGTACTGGTGTATAAATCCAGTCCAGTGATACTTTCGTATATGTCCAGCGGTACTGCCATATAAATCCAGTGATACTGCTGTATATGTCCAGTGATACTGCCGTATATGTTCAGCGGTACTGCTGTATAAATCCAGTGGTACTGCCGTGTAAATCCAGTGATACTGCTGTATATGTCCAGTGGTACTGGCGTATAAATCCAGTCCAGTGATACTGCTGTATATGTCCAGCGGTACTGCTGTATAAATCCAGTGATACTGCCGTATATGTCCAGTGATACTGCTGTATATGTCCAGCAGTACTATCATATAAATCCAGTGATACTGCTGTATATGTCCAGTGGTACTGGTGTATAAATTCAGTCCAGTGATACTGCTGTATATGTCCAGTGGTACTGCCGTATACATCCAGTGATACTGCCGTATATGTCCAGTGGTACTGGCGTATAAATCCAGTCTAGTGATTTTGCCATATAATTCCAATGGTACTGCCGTATAAGTCCAGTCCAGTGATGCTGTCATATAAGTTCAGTGGTGCTGTCCTGTGCTGTATATTATTTACTCCAAATAAAGGGGTTATTAATATTTAATCCAAATAATTTTTACAGGGTTTGTGGTGAACAGGTATGTTCTCCTGTGCTGTATTTTGTTATATAACTCCAGAAAAATAATGGAGAACAAAAATCTGGAGGATAAAATAGGGAAAGATCAAGAACCACTTCCTCCTACTGATGCTGCTGCCGCTGCTGTTGTTGTTGCTGGGAGTCGATCGTCATCCCAAAGGGGAACTCGGGAAGAACACTTGTACTACTTCAAGTCTTCAACTAAGCAATTAACTGTCCAACAGTCCTTTGCGAGGAAGATAAAATATGACAGCAGTCACCCTGTTGCAAAGTGGATTACTGAGGCCATAACAACTATACAGGTGTTAGATTTTCCCACGGTATCCGCCATTAGTGCAGTGGGACTGCAGTGCCACTCCTAAATGGGCCAGGTGTTTGTTCCGCACACTTGTGTTGCTTAGCTTAGTCATACAGCTACCTCATTGCACCTCTTTTACTTCTTTGCATGATGTGTTGTTTGGGGACTAGTTTTTTTAAGTGCCATCATGTCTGCAACTGCAATGCCACTCCTAGATGGGCCAGGTGTTTGTGCCTCACACTTGCGTCACTTAGCTTAGTCATACAGCCACCTCGGTGCAACCTTTTGGCCTAAAAACAATATTGTGAGGTGTTCAGATTAGGCTGGAAATGAGTGGAAATGAATATTATTGAGGTTAATAATACAGTAGGATCAAAATTGCCCCCAAATTCTATGATTTTAGCTGTTTTTATGTTTTTTTTCCAAAAATCATCCAGATCCAAAAGCAAAACTAACTAAAGGGTAGTTTTGGCAAAACCAATCCAGATCCAAAACACAAGCATGGAAACAGAACCAAAACCAAAATACAAAACACGAAAAGTGCCCGCCGCACATCTCTACAGAATACCTATGTTAAATTTAAACTTCCTAACTTCTCGGGAGAAAGAGAATTAGTGATGAGACAGCCAGTGAGTGATTGATTGAGTGAGTGAGTGAGTGAGTGAGTGAGGGCTTTCGCATTTTTATATATATATATATATATATATATATATATATATATATATATTATATACACAGTGCATCCGGAAAGTATTCACAGGGCCTCACTTTTTCCACATATTGGGGGTAATTCTGAGTTGATCACAGCTTCAAGTTTGTTAGCAATTGGGCAAAACCATGTGCACTGCAGGGGAGGCATATATAACATGTGCAGAGAGAGAGATAGATTTGGGTGTGGTGTGTTCAATCTGCTATCTAAATTGCAGTGTAAAATTAAAGCAGCCAGTATTTACCCTGCATAGAAACAAAATAACCCACCCAAATCTAACTCTCTCTGCACATGTTATATCTGCCCCCCCCCCCCCCCCTGCAGTGCACATGGTTTTGCCCAACTGCTAAAAAATTTCCTGCTGCGATCAACTTGGAATTACCTCCTTTGTTGTGTTACAGCATTATTTCAAAATGGGATTTCCTTAATTTTTCCCCCACAAAATTCTACACAGAATACCCCATAATGACAACGTGAAAAAAGGTTGTTTTTTTTTAAATATTTTTGCAAATTTATTAAAAATAACAAACTGAGAAATCACATGTTCATAAGTATTCAAAGCCTTTGCTCAATACTTTGTTGATGCACCTTTGGCAGCAATTACAGCCTCAAGTCTTTTTGAATATGATGTCACGAGCTTGGCACACCTATATTTGGGCAGTTTTGCCCATTCCTCTTTTGCAGCACCTATCAAGCTCCATCAGGTTGGAAGGGAAGCGTCAGTGAACAGCCATTTTCAGATCTCTCCAGAGATGTTCGGATTCAAGTCTGGGCTCTGGCTGGACCACTCAAGGACATTCACAGAGTTGTCCTGAAGCCACTGCTTTGATATCTTGGCTGTGTGCTTAGGGTCGTTGCCCTGCTGAAAGATGAACCTTCACAACAGTCTGAGGTCAAGAGCGCTCTGGAGCAGGTTTTCATCCAGGATGTCTCTGTACATTGCTGCATTTATCTTTCCCTCTATCCAATTTTGAGCTTCATGGCAGAAGCTGTGAATACTTATGTACATGTGATTTCTTAGTTTTTTATTTTTAATAAATTTGCAAAATTCTAAAAAAACTTTTTTCACATTGTCATTATAGGGTATTGTGTGTAGAATTTTGAGGGGAAAAAATGAATTTACTCCACTTTGGAATACGGCTGTAACATTAGAAAATGTGGAAAAAGTCAAGCGCTGTGAATACTTTCCGAATGCACTATATATATATATATATATATATATATATATATATATACAGGTTGAGTGTCCCATATCCAAATATTCCGTAATACGGAATATTCCGAAATACGGACTGTTTTGAGTGAGAGTGAGATAGTGAATCCTTTGTTTTCTGATGTCTCATTGTACACAAACTTTGTTTAATACACAAAGTTATTAAAAATATTGTATTAAATGACCTTTAGGCTGTGTGTATAAGGTGTATATGAAACATAAATGAATTGTGTATATGTACACACACTTTGTTTAATGCACAAAGTTATAAAAAATATTGTCTAAGATTACCTTCAGGCTGTGTGTATATAAGGTGTATATGTAACCTAAATGCATTCTGTGCTTATATTTAGGTCCCATCACCATGATATCTCATTCATTATGGTATGCAATTATTCCAAAATACAGAAAAATCCAATATCCAAAATACCTCTGGTCCCAAGCATTTTGGATAAGGGATACTCAACCTGTGTATGTATATATATATATATATATATATATATATATACACATATAGCAAATAGTATCGGCAGCACACGTGAATAACGACACAAGGAGTCAGGATAAACTGCAACGTTTCGATGTGTATTACATCGTCATCAGGCACAAACAAATTCATTTGTTTGTGCCTGATGACGATGTAATACACATCGAAACGTTGCAGTTTATCCTGACTCCTTGTGTCGTTATTCACCGTGTGCTGCCGATACTATTTGCTGTCTACTTGGACTCCTGGCTGGGGAAGTTCTACGGCTGGCACCGGGACCATCATTTCATAAAAGGTGTGCTGCCCTACAGACTATGTTGCATATATATACATATATATATATACATATATATATTTCTATAGCAGAGTATTGCGCAGCACACAGCAGCATGCCCCCATACACAGCTGAAAAACATCCCCACAGCATGATGCTGCCACCACCATGCTTCACTGTAGGGATGGTATTGGCCTGGTGATGAGCGGTGCCTGCTTTCCTCCAAACATGACGCCTGGCATTCACGCCAAAGAGTTCAATCTTTGTCTCATCAGACCAGATAAATTTGTTTCTCATGTTCTGAGAGTCCTTCAGGTGCATTTTTATCAAACTCCAGGTGGGCTGCCATGTGCTTTTTACTAAGGAGTGGCTTCTGTCTGGCCACTCTACAATACAGGCCTGATTAGTGGATTGCTGCAGAGATGGTTGTCCTTCTGGAAGGTTATCCTCTCACCACAGAGAAATGCTGTAGCTCTGGCAGAGTGACCAATTGGTTCATGGTCATGTCCCTGACTAGGGCCCTTCTCCCCTGATTGCTCAGTTTAGATGGCTGGCCAGCTCTAGGAAGAGTCCTGGTGGTTCCGAACTTCTTTCATTTACGGATGATGGCGGCCACTGTGCTCATTGGGACTTCATCAGATATTTTTCTGTACTCTTCCCCAGATTTGTGCCTCGAGACAATCCTGTGTCTGAGGTCTTCAGACAATTCCTTTGACTTCATGCTTGGTTTGTGCTCAGACATGCACTGCTAAGTGTGGGACTTTATATAGACAGGTGTGTGCCTTTCCAAATCATGTCCATTAAACTGAATTTAAAACAGAAAGACTCCAGTTAAGCTGTAGGAACATCTCAAGGATGATCAGTGGAAACAGGATGCACCTGAGCTCAATTTTGAGCTTCATGGCAGAAGCTGTGAATACTTATGTACATGTGATTTCTTAGTTTTTTATTTTTAATAAATTTGCAAAATTCTAAAAAAACTTTTTTCACATTGTCATTATAGGGTATTGTGTGTAGAATTTTGAGGGGAAAAAATGAATTTACTCCACTTTGGAATACGGCTGTAACATTAGAAAATGTGGAAAAAGTCAAGCGCTGTGAATACTTTCCGAATGCACTATATATATATATATATATATATATATATATATATATACAGGTTGAGTGTCCCATATCCAAATATTCCGTAATACGGAATATTCCGAAATACGGACTGTTTTGAGTGAGAGTGAGATAGTGAATCCTTTGTTTTCTGATGTCTCATTGTACACAAACTTTGTTTAATACACAAAGTTATTAAAAATATTGTATTAAATGACCTTTAGGCTGTGTGTATAAGGTGTATATGAAACATAAATGAATTGTGTATATGTACACACACTTTGTTTAATGCACAAAGTTATAAAAAATATTGTCTAAGATTACCTTCAGGCTGTGTGTATATAAGGTGTATATGTAACCTAAATGCATTCTGTGCTTATATTTAGGTCCCATCACCATGATATCTCATTCATTATGGTATGCAATTATTCCAAAATACAGAAAAATCCAATATCCAAAATACCTCTGGTCCCAAGCATTTTGGATAAGGGATACTCAACCTGTGTATGTATATATATATATATATATATATATATATATATATATACACATATAGCAAATAGTATCGGCAGCACACGGTGAATAACGACACAAGGAGTCAGGATAAACTGCAACGTTTCGATGTGTATTACATCGTCATCAGGCACAAACAAATTCATTTGTTTGTGCCTGATGACGATGTAATACACATCGAAACGTTGCAGTTTATCCTGACTCCTTGTGTCGTTATTCACCGTGTGCTGCCGATACTATTTGCTGTCTACTTGGACTCCTGGCTGGGGAAGTTCTACGGCTGGCACCGGGACCATCATTTCATAAAAGGTGTGCTGCCCTACAGACTATGTTGCATATATATACATATATATATATACATATATATATTTCTATAGCAGAGTATTGCGCAGCACACAGCAGCATGCCCCCATACACAGTCACTATACAGCAGCAGCCACTTATGAGACTTTAGACACAGTACACCCACTACAGCAGAGTATAAAGCAGCTAATGGTAGAGTGCTTTAAAATGAACTGACGCCGAGTCCCGGCCGCAGTGCCTTATATTTAATCCAATTTCCGCAAGAATCCGACGCCAGGAGGATGACGTTCAGCCTCTACATGGAATCCGAGTCTCGCAGGAACACCCAAGCCACGGCTTAGGTGGACTCGGATCCCTAATGTTTGGAGCGGTCAGGATTCCAAGGAATCCGGACCGCTCATCTCTAGTTGAGATACTACCTAATAGAGGAGAACCCTAAGGGCAGAAGTTCAAGGATGACTGGAGAAAATAGACAGTGTAGACAAGATACTGTAGGTGTGATAACATCAAGAAAGGTTTAATGTAGATTCTGACAATACACTGTAAGTTGTTGGCAGAGGGTAACAAGAAAAAAGGGGTGGTCTTCAGGTTGCCTACGGCCAGCCTCCCGATGACCACCATACCGGTGCCTGAATCCCGACCACCAGCATACTGACATCTTTTCTCCCTATTGGGGGTTCACTACCCCCCTGAGGGAGAATAGATAACGTGGTGCGCATAGCGCACCACCGTGCCCACAGCGTGGCGAGTGCAGCGAGCCCGCAAGAGGCTCATTTGCGTTCGCCCAGCTGTCGGTATGCCGGCGGTCGGGATTCCGGCACCGGTATGCTGGTCGCCGGGAGCCCGACTGCCGGCATCACATACTACCACCGAAAAAAGGGAGCTACTTTTAAGTTTTAACCTAGAAAAAAAAGGTGAGTTTTTACATATAAACTCCCTAAAATCCATAACCCACCTCTGAAATTCTGTAAACTGCCATTTACAGTAGGTGAGGTTTATCACAGTACATATGGTTCCCCATATGTATTAAAGTGGTCCGAAGTGGATCGGAGTTATCCGCTGCTGACCACCGGCACTGCAAGCCCCACAGAATGCTATGGTGTTGCAATGTGTCTGTATGCAGCAGGCTGTGGAAAGTGACTCTCACCAGAGCTTCTGCCCATTAGGAAATGCCTATAGAAGCCTATGGGCTTCTTTTCAAGACTCTTCCCCATGCGACTCTTCCCCATTATGCATGTGCAAAAGGACTCCGAAGTCATAAACCCAGAAGTCCTCTTATCGCAAGGGACAACTCATATCAGAAGAGCTGTCCCTGCAGGTAAGTATTTATGCATACCGGCTTTATTAATCGCCAGTATGCATGCGATAGGGGGTGAGCTATATCTCATAGTATATGCAATATTTGATACATCCCACCCATTGTGTGTGTGTGTGTGTGTGTGTGTGTGTGTGTGCTGCGTCTGTCATAATGTGAACCACACCCAGCTCCTCAATGTGTTTCTGTAGCCTCTGTTGGGGCACAAAAACAAGAAAACATTCCTTCCAAAGATTGGTAGTGACCAGCTCCACATTGAACAGAGGTGAAGTGCTTTCTGGCACCCCTAGGTTTTGGATCTGCATGAAATTATAAAAGTTGGGACCCTGCAGTAACTACAGTATATTGCTGGTTCCAGTACAATGGGATCAGGATCACTCAGACACCTCCCCTTCTAAACTACTGTAATTCACAATACGTAATTACATTAATAAAACACACATTTATTTGACTAAAGACTTCCCAAGGAACCTCCTACCATGGGTGTGGTATCGTTTATTTATATTTATAGTGTCAACATGCTTGACATGTCGAAATTGCCAACGTTGATATTCATAATGTCGACAAATGCTGACATACAGTAGATTGTCACAAAACGTCCCTGGTGGTCTAGTGATGACTTATGTGGTACAGCAGTTCTAACAACTCCAGCAGTGTCTCCTGGTTCTGGTAGTGACATCAGGATGACTTCTGGTGGATGGTGCTGTGCTCTGCCAGTAAGTATGGTTAACTCCTGTCCGGGATCCGGTCTCTAGGCCGACAGTAACTAGGTCGACACTATCTAGGTTGACCACTATTGGTCGACAGTAACTAGGTCGACAGGGTCTCTAGGTCGACATGTTCTATGTGGACAGGTCAAAAGGTTTACATGAGTTTTTCACAATTTTTTTTTTTACTTTTTCATACTTAACGATCCACGTGGACTACAACGGTAACCTGTGCCGAGCGCAGCAGTAGCAACTTGCCCAAAGCATGGCAAGCAAAGCGAGCCATTTGAGGGGACACGGTGCACTAATTGGGGTTCTCGGTCACTCTACGAAGAAAACGACACAAAAACATAAAAATGTCGACCTTTTGACCTGTCGACCTAGATCATGTCGACCTAAAGAACCTGTCGACCCAGAGACCCTGTCGACCTCGTTACTGTCGACCAATAGTGGTCGACCTAGACACTGTCAACCTAGTTACTATCTACCTTCCATACCACACCCCTCCTGTCCCTAACCTTTCCCCTAGTGCCTAACCCTAACACCCCCTCGCTAGTGCATTACCCTTTCCCACTCCCACCGATGCCTAACCTTCCCCTTCAGAAGCCTTCTGTAACTCTAACCCTCCACTGCCAGTCCACGCAGAATGCTATTTCACATGCCGACATTTAACACTGTCGACACAGTGATCATGCTGACATTCTGCAGAAGCTAACATGGTCAATGTCTTTGAAGTGACTTTCATCCCAGTTCTATATGTATATGCTTCTTTATTTTGTTGTTGCATTCAATGTTTTTGCCCAGCTTAAAATAAGCTGCAATCCTTTTTTGGGCAGGTCATGTTGAGTACTTAGCTCTTTAAAATTTTAGAAAATCTGTAGGATATATTCTCCACCATCCTCAAAGTACAGAGTTTATACTGTATGTCCTGCCATAAAGAAATCTTTTTTTTTGCAGGTGTAAGGGGTAGAAAACAAATATGGAGCAATGGACCAAATTTCACTGCTCAAAAATTGTTTCAAACCATTGGTTTCCTACTTTACAGTTATCCAATAGTGCTATCGGGAAGGAGTACCTATTCTATTCTACAAACATGCACCCTCCCAAGTAGGAGAATAATTTTGACCCAGGAGGCATTGGGGCAGATGTATTAAGCCTGGAGATGTGATAAAGCAGTGATAAGTGAAAAGCAACAGCTAATCATTACAGGTTTGAAAAATGAAAGTTAGGAGCTGATTGGCTGGTGCGTTATCGCCTTCCACTTATCACTTCTTTATCACTGCTTTATCACTTCTCCATGCTTAATAATACATCTGCCCCATTGTACCTACTAGAGAAACTTGTCAAGCAAAGTTGTTGGCTAATTGGTTTGTCAATGAATCTATAAAGTGAAATATTTTGGTTAAACTATTCAAAATTCAAGCAAAGACCATCTTGTTTGAGTCAGTGCAAATCTGGTTGAACTTTATGGCTACACTGTGTTTTAAAAGACTATCGTGCAAGAGGCACACTTCACACTCCAAAAACTATGCTTAATGAGCCTGATTCATTACCAGTTGCATATGTGAGATTGCATGCACTGAGCAATTATTGGCAGACTGTGCATGCGCTAAGAACGCATTGCACATGCGCAAGGGCATAATGTGATCGCCTGGGGAGTGGATGGAAAAAACGCAGGCATTTCATGGCCATTTTTGTGGAGTGTATCTGACGTCATCTGCAAACGCTGCGTTCAAAAATATGGCACCTGGTGCGACTGCATTCTCATCGGCAGATTTGCGAATGTATCAGTGGGTATCTTTTATCCTTTCTGGGCGGCTCTTCACATGCGAATATTATCAATAGCAGATTTGTGAACATCGCTATCTCAGCCTCAGTAGCAATCCATAATGATTACAATATCTTACAAATACTGTAACACAGTAATATAAGCTTGAACAAGCAACATTTTGTAGTTTATTTTAAGGTTTCTAAGAACAGCGAATGCAAGCTGTGAATGCAAATTGGAAAGTTGAAAAAACAAACTGAAAGATCAAATTCACAATAATAACACGAAGAAGTTTTGAGCTGGTTTGACTTGATTGAAGACTTCTACCACTTACACTTTCATCTTCACTATTATAACTGACCCTAGAATTCAAAATCCATAATATTTCATGGTCAGGTCAGATCATGCTCTCATTACAATCTATGTCAATCTGGATAATAAACCGCATTAGCTTTTAATGAGTCTCTTTACAAGGATTTTAGAATTGTATCCATTTGAAAATGAAGAAAGTCTTCATAGCAATTTTAAGTAAAATTGTAATATAGTTCAACTCTACATTTTATAGTGAGACAGGTTGTGTCACAGTAATGTGCTGTGGGAAATTTCTTAAAATGAGTTGATGATATGGAATAAGAATTATAAGTGAGATGTAAATTTAATAGGGAATAAAATAAATTGCCTGTAATTAACTGTAGTTTTCAAACACATTTTCTTATGATTCTAACTTACAGTATTATATACTATATTTTTATATTGGCTTGTCACTTGAAAATTTGTAATATGGCATCTGTAGTGGCCGACGTATCACATTACTACAATGGGGAATCACAACTTTAGTCCTTTGTTATTTATTATTGAGTAAAACATTAATTCATGATGATGAACTGGTAAATTCTAGTTATCTTTTGAATATAATAACTGGCAAATAGTGATGTCACACCTGTTATTGCTCATAAATTATAAAGGTATATTATAACTCCTGATGTAGTTAGATATGGCATTTAAAGCTACCATTGTCTTAAATGCTATAAACACAGGGGGTAATTCCGAGTTGATCGCAGCAGGAACTTTGTTAGCAGTTGGGAAAAACCATGTGCACTGCAGGGGAGGCAGATTTAACATGTGCAGAGAGAGATAGATTTGGGTGTGGTGAGTTCAATCTGCAATCTAAATTGCAGTGTAAAAATAAAGCAGCCAGTATTTACCCTGCACAGAAACAAAATAACCCACCTCCGTTCCACGCTCTCTATGTACCCCATCTGTCTCACCCCTGTCTGTTTACCCTCCCCTTTAGAATGTAAGCTCTCACGAGCAGGGCCCTCTTCCCTCATGTGCTTATCCTTTTCTTACTTTAATAATATTCAACTGCACCAAATCCATCAGTCTTCTGCCACCTGATACTTATTCTAGTGTCATCTGCTGATGTAACTATGTTTATTTACCCTGTACTTGTCCTATATTGTCAACTGTAAGTTGCTGTTTTCCTGCTTGATTATTTGTTTATGTACTCTGTAATTGGGCGCTGCAGAACCCTTGTGGCGCCATATAAATAAAGGATAATAATAATAATAATAATAATAATAATAATAATAAATATGGAACTATAAAAATAATCTAGAGTGTCGTTCCCAGGAGTCATGGTACCCATAAAAGTCTATCAGTGCAAGCAGCTAAATGTTTGTCAGATAGGGGGTCATAAGATAAACTGGAGTACAGTTCACCATGAGCGTTGCACCTACTAAGGTCATTCACTGCAAGCAGTACAATAATTATGAGCAGGGGCATAGCCAGAACGTTGTAGGCCCCATAGAATCATTTTGAAGGGGCCCCCGTCCCAATGCTTCTAGAGAGACACTTCTCTGCAGCAGTTGTTATTTTTATGCCCTATAATAGTGCCCTAGTTCATTTTCTGAACCATAGAAGAGCCTTATTTAATGTTATGCCCCATAGTAGTGCCCTAGTTTCTTTTATGAATCGCAATAGAGCTTAAGTTCACCCTATGTCACATTTCAGAGCTGCCAGTACATATTATGCAGCACAGTACCCCTAATTCACATTTGTGAAACAGGTATATAGTACTCCCCATTCATATTATGCCTGATTACACTGCCCCGGATAATATTATATAACATTAAAATGCCCTCCAGTTCATTTTATACCACACTACAATGAGAAGGTCAAGGGGCATACCTAGATAATTGCAGTCCCCAAGGAAAAAGTTTGAAAGGAACCCTGTGTACCACCCAATGGCGAAAAATGTATATAACACATGTAGCTTTGATAGGGAAAGTGGGCCCCTCTCAGCTCTGGGCCCCATAGCAGCTACACTGCCTTCACCTATGGTAGCTACGCTCTTGGTTATGAGATGTGTGATGTGTGTGTGTGTGTGTGTGTGTGGGGGGTGTCCTTATAAAATAATCTGGAGTGCAGTTCCCAAGAGTCATGGTATCAATCAAGGTCATTTGAGGCAAACGGTACAATGGTTTTCAGATAGGAGACAATAAAAAGAAAAACTGGAGTAGAGTTCCTGGTGATCATGGTACCCATCAGTGTGATTCAATGCAAGCAAAACAATGGCTATCAGATTTAGTGTTATGGGATATTTACCAAAATTGTCTTTATATATGTTAATTAATTTTACCTTTCCTCCTAAGTTAATGAAATAAGTAGTTTCCTTGAAACATGTCACTTCATACTATGAAACAAATCACTTGGGATTGAATAACTAAACACATCACAATTACTCCTTATTTGCAGTTACTGAATTCATGTATACAGTATGTGTTTTCATTATGTAAATTATCATGATAGGAACTGCAGATCAGTATATTCATTTATTGCTCTTATAAGATCCATCCCAGTACAACTTACTGTATATTACATAACATTAGTGGCCTCACTTCCAGCATTGCCACTCAGCCTATTCAACCATAGCAGACTCCCTCAATTCAACAATTATATACACACTAAATGACACATTCCACCTGTAAAAAACTATTACTGTGCAAGTACATCTAATATACATAGTGAACAGAAAAAGTTCCTCACGTGGAGTAAGCTATACATATGTAACACTGCATTTATATAGCAAAAATGCTGCTCAGATCAAAACCTAAAATTGGCCTTTGGCTCAGCATCTACCAAAATTGTAACAATAACACATTTATAATGTACTGGAGGCTGAATACCATAGAAAGATATAGGGCGGGATGTAACGAAGTACGACTTTGGTTGCCACATCTTTTTTAAAGGGGCAATCATGTACAAGGCTAAACCATGTCTTGTACATGATTGTCCCTTTAAAAAACCGTTCGAGTTCGGTCGGCATCCTACACAGCCACCATACTCGGACTTCATTACTGTACATCCTGCCCATAGGAAGGGCTTTTATGTTTTTTTTTTAGACTTAAATTAAGTGTGATTATATTTTTAAATAGCTTAACCCTGTATAAACGTGTGATATATTTTCTCATGCAGGTGGTTTACGTCACCGCTACCTTCCCCTATGTTATGCTACTGATCCTCCTGGTCCGTGGGGTTACTTTACCAGGAGCATCTGAAGGGATAAAATTCTACCTGTATCCTGATTTATCACGCCTCTCAGATCCACAGGTACGAAAATAACTTTCTTGCTGCTTATAAATTGTGTAGCTGTTATAACTCTGTAGTGTCCTAGACCTCTTTGGTAGAAGATGAGTAGAGGATAGTTTGGTGATGTTTCTGATGTTTATGTAACACACTGCGTGATTTGATAACAGTGGGGCTCTGAAATATTGAACAGTTAGCATGAACTGCAATTTCAACCCATGAGTTTTTTTTTTTGTTTCAAATTATTAAGTGGACCTTATTCTATAATACAGGGGTTATTCCGGTTTGTTAGCACAGCAAAACAGCACACTCATGGGCAAAAGCATGTCGCACTGCAGGTGGGGCAGATGTAACATGTGCAGAGAGAGTTATAATTGGGTTCTCACTTAATTCAGGTACTTTGTTCAAGTATAAAAATGCTTTGTCCATTTTGGCCAACTATGACTATGCCAAATTAAACAGATGAGTCAACTGGTCAGATATAGGGGCCAATATCAAATAGTCCCCAAAACAGTTATTCCCAGTCTCCCCTATTACAGTCCAGGTTTTGAGGATATTCATGCTTCCATCCAGACAGTTAAATCAAATGGACTGAGGTACTAATTAAGACTCTTAAAACCTGGATTGTAATGGGGGACTTTGGGAAACTTTGCCCCAAAATACAGATTTTTAATCTACACTCTTTATGGTAGTAGAACATATTTTTCTGGGATTGTTGCTTGGATCCAATGGAAAAAATGCCTATATCGGTTTTCTAAAATGAAAAACACAAAGGGGGAGATTTATCAGACTGCCCCTAGGAGAGACACATGGTGAAGAGAGAGGAAGATTCAGCTTCAAACTGCCACGTTACAGGCTGTGGTAGAAAAATGATAGGAGCTGATTGGTTGGTGCTTTATCTCTCTCCACTTTATCTCTCTTCAAGTTTTGATACATGTGCTCCTCTATGTGGTACTTTGACTAGTTTTTAAAAAAATGTTAGGCCTTGTTGGGCTACGATATTCTTCTCACACATAGGAAGCATTTAAATCAAGACGGTGAAAAATGAAAAAAATAATTTTAATTGCAGATTTTTTTTTTTGTCAAAACCTATACATAGGGCTGGATGTAATGACGCAGGAGATCGCCGGAGATGCCTTGTAAGTGATTGCCCCTCCGGCAATCTCATGTGTCATTACATCCGGCCCCTAGAATCCTACCGGCCGCAGCATCCTGGTCAGTAATATGCCGGCAGCGGGGCAATCGCTTGAAGGCCCCTTGCGGGCTCGCTGTGCTCGGCACGCTGTGGGCACGGCGGCTCACTGTGCTTGCCACAAGTTATATTCTGGACACCCACAGAGGGAGAATAGCCTGTCTTGCCAGTACTCCGGCATCGGAATAGTAGCGCTTGTCGGGATTCTGTCGGGATTCTGATCGCCGGGATTCCGAGTGGCGGTATCTTAACCACTTCCCCTACAAGCAGAGGTCATGCAAATAAGCATCTCCCACACCCACCCCCTCACACATGCACCTATGGCGGAGGTCCTTTGAATTGTGTTTTATACACCTTATTATTATTATAATTATACACATTATTATTTATAGTACTTTTGCAAATCAGTACTAATTAAAAAAGTGACTAGGGGTGCCACAGAATACAATATATGACTTGATTCTTATGCCTTATTCTTTGTGGCTAGTTGTCTCAGGGTGAAGTCCAGTACCAACATGTTTAGTTCTATGGGGATCATTCCGAGTTGATCGCTCGCTAGCAGTTTTTAGCAGTCCTGCAAACGCTAAGCCGCCGCCCTCTGGGAGTGTATTTTAGCTTATCAGAAGTGCAAACGAAAGGATCGCAGAGCGACTACAAAAAAAAAAATGTGCAGGTTTAGAGTAGCTCCAGACCTACTCCTAGCTTGCAATCACTTCAGACTGGTCAGTTCCGGATTTGATGTCACAAACACGCCCTGCGTTCTCCCAGCCACGCCAGCGTTTTTCCTGGCACGCCGGCGTTTTTCCAAACACTCCCTGAAAACGGTCAGTTGACACCCAGAAATGCTCACTTCATGTCAATCACTCTGCGGCCAGCAGTGCGACTTAAAAGCTTCGTTAGACCTTGTGTGAAACTGCATCGGCCGTTGTGAAAGTACGTCGCGCGTGCGCATTGCGCCACATAGGCATGCCCAGAAGTGCTGTTTTTTTGCTTCATCGCTGCGCAGCGAACATTTTCAGCTTGCGATCAACTCGGAATGACCCCCTATATACACTGTTAGAACAGACTTACATAAAGCGTAGTTTCATCTGAACAATATGATCAAATACTGTGTAAATTAACTTTAATAGAAAACTTTCTAAAACACATAATGCATTATTTTATCCATCTTTTTATTTTTATTTATTGTTATATTCTGTAGCTCTCTTAACAGTGCTTTAGTACAGTAAGTTGCAGTCCTTTGGTGACAGCTTTTTCTTCCCCAGAAAGGGGTAAATAATGACAGTTATAGACCGTCCCTCCCTGGTTATGTATGCCACTTTTTACTTAAATTAATGTGTAGATGATATTTTATTGAGGAACAGGCATATAATGATTCAGATGACATTTACTGTGTTTCTGTTGAGTAGAACAACATAATATGAAGTGTGAGAACATTCTCATTAATCACTATGACAGTTTCACTGGATGTGATTTGTATCCTATATACTGCTTAGATTACATAATGCATTGTTTTAAACAACATAAGATTTTGCTTATGGGGGTAATTCAGATCTGATCGCAGCAGCAAATTTGTTAGCAGTTGGGCAAAACCATGGTGGTCATTCCAAGTTGTTCGCTCGTTGCCGATTTTCTCTATGCTGCGATTTGTTGGTAAATGCGCATGCACATGGTACCCAGATCGAATGCGCTAAGTTATTTAACACAAAACTTAGTAGATTTGCTGGTGTTCGTGCAACGCTTTTCAGTCGCACTGCTGATCGGTGAATGATTGACAGATAAGGGGCGTTTCTGGGTGGTAACTGAGGATTTTCCGGAAGTGTGCTACAAAATGCAGGCGTGTCAGGGAAAAACGCGGGAGTGGCTGGCCGAACGCAGGGCGTGTTTGTGACGTCAAACCAGGAACTAAACGGACTGAGCTGATCGCAATTTAGGAGTAGGTCTGGAACTACTCAGAAACTGCAAAGAATTATTTAGTAGCAGTTCTGCTAATCTTTCATTCGCTATTCTGCTAAGCTAAGAAACACTCCCAGAGGGCGGCGGCCTAGCGTTTGCAATGCTGCTAAAAGCAGCTAGCGAGCGAACAACTCGGAATGAGGGTCCATGTGCACTGCAGGGAGGGCAGATATAACATTGGCAGAGAGAGTTAGATTTGGGTGGGTTATTTTGTTTCTGTGCAAGGTAAATACTGGCTGCTTTATTTTTACACTGCAATTCAGATTGAACACACACCACCCAAATCTAAAGGGACATACACACTAGAAGATATTTTTCAAAGATCTGAAAGATAATGACGATTGTGAACGATATACCATTCACATCGTCTAGTGTGTATGGCCCTCCAATCAACGATGTGCGCACCCGCGCTCGTTGATTGGAGGTTGGCGATTGACTGTGCTGCCTGCTCAATGTGAGCAATGTTACTTGTGACATCACTCATCACGGCATGTGTGTACCGAGCCGCGATGAGCGATGTGCACAATGTGACATTGCTCACCTCCCTTTCAGCGGCTCCCTCCCCGGAAGTGGCTTCTTCCGCTCCAGCAGCTCCATCCCCATCAGCGGCTTCATATCTGAGCCGCTGACGGGAGTCGCTGCCCTACCAATGAATAATTATAATGGGTTTTGATTAGAGATGAGCGGGTTCGGTTTCTCTGAATCCGAACCCGCCAGAACTTCATGTTTTTTTTCACGGGTCCGAGCGACTCGGATCTTCCCGCCTTGCTCGGTTAACCCGAGCGCGCCCGAACGTCATCATGACGCTGTCGGATTCTCGCGAGGCTCGGATTCTATCGCGAGACTCGGATTCTATATAAGGAGCCGCGCGTCGCCGCCATTTTCACACGTGCATTGAGATTGATAGGGAGAGGACGTGGCTGGCGTCCTCTCCATTTAGATTATAAGAGACTGAGAGAGATTTACTGGAGCTGACTAGGAGGAGTACTGTTACTGTAGAAGTGTAGAGACTGAGTGGAGAGAGTTTACTAGTGAGGACAGTGCAGTGTACTTTATAATCCGTTCTCTGCCTGAAAAAAGCGATACACAGCACACAGTGACTCAGTCACATACCATATCTGTGTGCACTGCTCAGGCTCAGGCCAGTGTGCTGCATCATCTATTATCTATATATAATATTATATATATATCTGTCTGACTGCTCAGCTCACACAGCTTATAATTGTGGGGGAGACTGGGGAGCACTACTGCAGTGCCAGTTATAGGTTATAGCAGGAGCCAGGAGTACATAATATATTATATAGTGAGTGACCACCAGACACACAGTGCAGTTTATTTAATATATCCGTTCTCTGCCTGAAAAAAGCGATACACACAGTGACTCAGTCAGTCACATACCATATCTGTGTGCACTGCTCAGGCTCAGGCCAGTGTGCTGCATCATCTATATATATTATATATCTGTCTGACTGCTCAGCTCACACAGCTTATAATTGTGGGGGAGACTGGGGAGCACTACTGCAGTGCCAGTTATAGGTTATAGCAGGAGCCAGGAGTACATAATATTATATTAAAATTAAACAGTGCACACTTTTGCTGCAGGAGTGCCACTGCCAGTGTGACTAGTGACCAGTGACCTGACCACCAGTATATATAATATTAGTAGTATACTATCTCTTTATCAACCAGTCTATATTAGCAGCAGACACAGTACAGTGCGGTAGTTCACGGCTGTGGCTACCTCTGTGTCGGCACTCGGCAGCCCGTCCATAATTGTATATACCACCTAACCGTGGTTTTTTTTTCTTTCTTTATACATACATACTAGTTACGAGTATACTATCTCTTTATCAACCAGTCTATATATTAGCAGCAGACACAGTACAGTGCGGTAGTTCACGGCTGTGGCTACCTCTGTGTCGGCACTCGGCAGCCCGTCCATAATTGTATATACCACCTAACCGTGGTTTTTTTTTCTTTCTTTATACATACATACTAGTTACGAGTATACTATCTCTTTATCAACCTGTCTATATATTAGCAGCAGACACAGTACAGTGCGGTAGTTCACGGCTGTGGCTACCTCTGTGTCGGCACTCGGCAGCCCGTCCATAATTGTATACTAGTATCCAATCCATCCATCTCCATTGTTTACCTGAGGTGCCTTTTAGTTTTGCCTATTAAAATATGGAGAACAAAAATGTTGAGGTTCCAAAATTAGGGAAAGATCAAGATCCACTTCCACCTCGTGCTGAAGCTGCTGCCACTAGTCATGGCCGAGACGATGAAATGCCAGCAACGTCGTCTGCCAAGGCCGATGCCCAATGTCATAGTACAGAGCATGTCAAATCCAAAACACCAAATATCAGTAAAAAAAGGACTCCAAAACCTAAAATAAAATTGTCGGAGGAGAAGCGTAAACTTGCCAATATGCCATTTACCACACGGAGTGGCAAGGAACGGCTGAGGCCCTGGCCTATGTTCATGGCTAGTGGTTCAGCTTCACATGAGGATGGAAGCACTCAGCCTCTCGCTAGAAAAATGAAAAGACTCAAGCTGGCAAAAGCAGCACAGCAAAGAACTGTGCATTCTTCGAAATCCCAAATCCACAAGGAGAGTCCAATTGTGTCGGTTGCGATGCCTGACCTTCCCAACACTGGACGTGAAGAGCATGCGCCTTCCACCATTTGCACGCCCCCTGCAAGTGCTGGAAGGAGCACCCGCAGTCCAGTTCCTGATAGTCAGATTGAAGATGTCAGTGTTGAAGTACACCAGGATGAGGAGGATATGGGTGTTGCTGGCGCTGGGGAGGAAATTGACCAGGAGGATTCTGATGGTGAGGTGGTTTGTTTAAGTCAGGCACCCGGGGAGACACCTGTTGTCCGTGGGAGGAATATGGCCGTTGACATGCCAGGTGAAAATACCCAAAAAATCAGCTCTTCGGTGTGGAGGTATTTCACCAGAAATGCGGACAACAGGTGTCAAGCCGTGTGTTCCCTTTGTCAAGCTGTAATAAGTAGGGGTAAGGACGTTAACCACCTCGGAACATCCTCCCTTATACGTCACCTGCAGCGCATTCATAATAAGTCAGTGACAAGTTCAAAAACTTTGGGTGACAGCGGAAGCAGTCCACTGACCAGTAAATCCCTTCCTCTTGTAACCAAGCTCACGCAAACCACCCCACCAACTCCCTCAGTGTCAATTTCCTCCTTCCCCAGGAATGCCAATAGTCCTGCAGGCCATGTCACTGGCAATTCTGACGAGTCCTCTCCTGCCTGGGATTCCTCCGATGCATCCTTGCGTGTAACGCCTACTGCTGCTGGCGCTGCTGTTGTTGCCGCTGGGAGTCGATGGTCATCCCAGAGGGGAAGTCGTAAGCCCACTTGTACTACTTCCAGTAAGCAATTGACTGTTCAACAGACCTTTGCGAGGAAGATGAAATATCACAGCAGTCATCCTACTGCAAAGCGGATAACTGAGGCCTTGACAACTATGTTGGTGTTAGACGTGCGTCCGGTATCCGCCGTTAGTTCACAGGGAACTAGACAATTTATTGAGGCAGTGTGCCCCCGTTACCAAATACCATCTAGGTTCCACTTCTCTAGGCAGGCGATACCGAGAATGTACACGGACGTCAGAAAAAGACTCACCAGTGTCCTAAAAAATGCAGTTGTACCCAATGTCCACTTAACCACGGACATGTGGACAAGTGGAGCAGGGCAGGGTCAGGACTATATGACTGTGACAGCCCACTGGGTAGATGTATGGACTCCCGCCGCAAGAACAGCAGCGGCGGCACCAGTAGCAGCATCTCGCAAACGCCAACTCTTTCCTAGGCAGGCTACGCTTTGTATTACCGGTTTCCAGAATACGCACACAGCTGAAAACCTCTTACGGCAACTGAGGAAGATCATCGCGGAATGGCTTACCCCAATTGGACTCTCCTGTGGATTTGTGGCATCGGACAACGCCAGCAATATTGTGTGTGCATTAAATATGGGCAAATTCCAGCACGTCCCATGTTTTGCACATACCTTGAATTTGGTGGTGCAGAATTTTTTAAAAAACGACAGGGGCATGCAAGAGATGCTGTCGGTGGCCAGAAAAATTGCGGGACACTTTCGGCGTACAGGCACCACGTACAGAAGACTGGAGCACCACCAAAAACTACTGAACCTGCCCTGCCATCATCTGAAGCAAGAAGTGGTAACGAGGTGGAATTCAACCCTCTATATGCTTCAGAGGTTGGAGGAGCAGCAAAAGGCCATGCAAGCCTATACAATTGAGCACGATATAGGAGGTGGAATGCACCTGTCTCAAGTGCAGTGGAGAATGATTTCAACGTTGTGCAAGGTTCTGATGCCCTTTGAACTTGCCACACGTGAAGTCAGTTCAGACACTGCTAGCCTGAGTCAGGTCATTCCCCTCATCAGGCTTTTGCAGAAGAAGCTGGAGGCATTGAAGAAGGAGCTAAAAGGGAGCGATTCCGCTAGGCATGTGGGACTTGTGGATGCAGCCCTTAATTCGCTTAACAAGGATTCACGGGTGGTCAATCTGTTGAAATCAGAGCACTACATTTTGGCCACCGTGCTCGATCCTAGATTTAAAGCCTACCTTGGATCTCTCTTTCCGGCAGACACAAGTCTGCTGGGGTTGAAAGACCTGCTGGTGACAAAATTGTCAAGTCAAGCGGAACGCGACCTGTCAACATCTCCTCCTTCACATTCTCCCGCAACTGGGGGTGCGAGGAAAAGGCTCAGAATTCCGAGCCCACCCGCTGGCGGTGATGCAGGGCAGTCTGGAGCGACTGCTGATGCTGACATCTGGTCCGGACTGAAGGACCTGACAACGATTACGGACATGTCGTCTACTGTCACTGCATATGATTCTCTCAACATTGATAGAATGGTGGAGGATTATATGAGTGACCGCATCCAAGTAGGCACGTCACACAGTCCGTACTTATACTGGCAGGAAAAAGAGGCAATTTGGAGGCCCTTGCACAAACTGGCTTTATTCTACCTAAGTTGCCCTCCCACAAGTGTGTACTCCGAAAGAGTGTTTAGTGCCGCCGCTCACCTTGTCAGCAATCGGCGTACGAGGTTACATCCAGAAAATGTGGAGAAGATGATGTTCATTAAAATGAATTATAATCAATTCCTCCGCGGAGACATTGACCAGCAGCAATTGCCTCCACAAAGTACACAGGGAGCTGAGATGGTGGATTCCAGTGGGGACGAATTGATAATCTGTGAGGAGGGGGATGTACACGGTGATATATCGGAGGGTGAAGATGAGGTGGACATCTTGCCTCTGTAGAGCCAGTTTGTGCAAGGAGAGATTAATTGCTTCTTTTTTGGGGGGGGGTCCAAACCAACCCGTCATATCAGTCACAGTCGTGTGGCAGACCCTGTCACTGAAATGATGGGTTGGTTAAAGTGTGCATGTCCTGTTTTGTTTATACAACATAAGGGTGGGTGGGAGGGCCCAAGGACAATTCCATCTTGCACCTCTTTTTTCTTTTCTTTTTCTTTGCATCATGTGCTGATTGGGGAGGGTTTTTTGGAAGGGACTCCTGCGTGACACTGCAGTGCCACTCCTAGATGGGCCCGGTGTTTGTGTCGGCCACTAGGGTCGCTAATCTTACTCACACAGTCAGCTACCTCATTGCGCCTCTTTTTTTCTTTGCGTCATGTGCTGTTTGGGGAGGGTTTTTTGGAAGGGACATCCTGCGTGACACTGCAGTGCCACTCCTAGATGGGCCCGGTGTTTGTGTCGGCCACTAGGGTCGCTAATCTTACTCACACAGCTACCTCATTGCGCCTCTTTTTTTCTTTGCGTCATGTGCTGTTTGGGGAGGGTTTTTTGGAAGGGACATCCTGCGTGACACTGCAGTGCCACTCCTAGATGGGCCCGGTGTTTGTGTCGGCCACTAGGGTCGCTAATCTTACTCACACAGCTACCTCATTGCGCCTCTTTTTTTCTTTGCGTCATGTGCTGTTTGGGGATGGTTTTTTGGAAGGGCCATCCTGCGTGACACTGCAGTGCCACTCCTAGATGGGCCCGGTGTTTGTGTCGGCCACTAGGGTCGCTAATCTTACTCACACAGCTACCTCATTGCGCCTCTTTTTTTCTTTGCGTCATGTGCTGTTTGGGGAGTGTTTTTTGGAAGGGCCATCCTGCGTGACACTGCAGTGCCACTCCTAGATGGGCCTGGTGTTTGTGTCGGCCACTAGGGTCGCTTAGCTTAGTCATCCAGCAACCTCGGTGCAAATTTTAGGACTAAAAATAATATTGTGAGGTGTGAGGTGTTCAGAATAGACTGAAAATGAGTGGAAATTATGGTTTTTGAGGTTAATAATACTTTGGGATCAAAATGACCCCCAAATTCTATGATTTAAGCTGTTTTTTAGTGTTTTTTGAAAAAAACACCCGAATCCAAAACACACCCGAATCCGACAAAAAAAATTCGGTGAGGTTTTGCCAAAACGCGTTCGAACCCAAAACACGGCCGCGGAACCGAACCCAAAACCAAAACACAAAACCCGAAAAATTTCAGGCGCTCATCTCTAGTTTTGATATTATATATATATATATATATATATATACAGTCCAATTTGGCCCGGCACTCCTCACGCTCCCCAGCGTCTTGTTAAATGCTCCCGTGCCTTCCCCACATAGGGACAAAATCCCTTAGACATAAAGTAGCAATAAGGGCGGCACTGGGAGACTTTCTGCTTCAGTGAAAAAAAGTGCTGTTTAATGCATTACAACGTTTCGGGGGTTGCAGCCCCTTCATCAGGATACAAAACAAACAACCTTACAGTGAATAAATACCTGCATGAGAAGAGGTCCTCTTCGCCGCCTCCAACCGCGCTGCCCGGGTTCCGGTCCTGACGTCACTCCACCCAAAGGAAATGATGCGGCTCCGGTCCGTCTGGCTGGCGCTCTGGGGCTTGGGATAAGTAACCATGGTGACAATCAAACAAATGAGAAAATTACAGTGCAACTCAGTGCCGGCTTAATAACGCCGCTGTGTTAATGCAATCCTAATATATAAAAACGTCACATAAGTTACTTATACAAAAAGAATATAAGAATGTGTATACATAAAACAATATATATATATATATATATAAAACAATGTCCTACTCGTCCCATGCTTTGGTAAGTACGCTAGGAAGGAGGCCCTATTCTTTTTACCTTTTCTAACCCATTTGGTTTAAAGTCAGAGGGTACGCAAGAATCACCCTACCACCTCCCGCTCTACTAAGGTGATCCCATAACTAAATGAACCAATATCATAGTTATATTTAAATGTAGTCATTTTCACATAAAACATAATAATAGCAGCACCACCTTACAAAAAGCATTTAAGACTCAAGGCATCATTCATTCCTCTAGGGAATTGCGTATGCATTGTATGTGCCACTCTAATTGCAACTATATATATATATATATACAGTGGGGGGATAAGGGTACCGGCGACTACTGTTGTGTGAACGTGCAAAAGGTTACTATTAAAAACGTATGATTCATGAGCCAAAAAATATAAAATCGAACAAACAGTTTTAATAGCACATATAGGTAAGATACATAAAGGTCATAAAAGATCCAAAAACAAGTAAAAAGGGTAAAAAGATAAAAAGGTAAGGACTTAGCTTTTAAAATAGGCAAGGGGGTCACTGCAGGGAACCCAACGCGTTTCGTCACATCAGACTTCTTCAAAGGGTAGGGACAGAGTGAGATGGCATGCCTATTTATAGCCCTAGTGGTGGCTGATATGGATGTGTGATGACATCATTGATCATGTGATCAGTAAACAACATTCAAGGGTATTTAACATAAGCACAGTCATGACATGGCATCAGAGCATGGCCCCAGATAGTATGGATCACAGTAGCCAATATCTTGTAGAAAACGAGTATTCACAGTTAATATAATTGTTCAGAGGAGCTTAAAACAGTAAATTGCGGCACTTCCGCCACACTTCCGGTGACGGAGGTAGCGCATCACGTGACCTCCGATATTTCCGCCCCACTTCCGGTTCGCTTGTGCGCATGCGCCGGCGGCGATCCGTGTGCACCGCGCATGTGCCCATTGTCCTGTTCAGGTTAACAGCAGACGTGCTTCTTGGGCTCAGGGGAACTGTATGTCCATCACCTCGGATATTACGGCGGCCATTTTGCAGGGGATATGTTCCATAGGAAATACATGGATTGCGGCGGCCATCTTTCCGGAGTCTAAGGAGACTCAGTGCTTGCGATTTTGCAGTATCCATGGCAACAGTCATATGTAAATAGAACAAACAGGAAAAAAACATGGTGAAACCTACATATGTAGTGGTCTTTGCCTAGATATATAACTTGTTAGTTTGAAACATCTAAGTGGCCACACATGTATAATAATGCAATATTTCTATCTGAATCATAAATGAGTTCATTGTTTGATATATTCTTAAAAGTTTGTGAGGAGTTGATACCAAGTGCAGGGTAAAATCAGGGGAACAGTTAGTGCAGAAAGTGAACCAGGTGCAAAGTGAGATTGCATAGTAATTAATAAACATACTTATGTCTTATAATCTGGTATTTTAAATATATATATATATTGTTACAAATTGACTTAAATTATTTAAAAAAAAAAAAAAATTAAAATTAATTTTAGGAAAGAGTGTGTACTCCATAATTAATAGTAAAGTGACACGTGCAATATGTGACCTCATGTGTGTCAAGTGATGACAGACCGGTTACTGGTTGGCTTGACGTCATTTGTCAGTCCTTACAGTACCCGATCTTCCCGGATAGTCACCCTCTCTGGTACTGGTCGGGCCCAAACACTGCTTAGCTTCCAAGGTCGGACGAGATTGGGCGTGCCAGTGTGGTTTGACTGTACACACCGGTAGACGTCGTAACACCAGTACATGATCGCATGATACTTGAAACACAGCTTTATTTGTGATCACGGATACAGACAAAAGAACAAGGAAAGTTGTGAAAAGAAGATAGATACGGCACCTCATAGGAAGGGTGCAATCTCATATCCCTCGTTCAGACCCCTCGGTTGCAGGGTCTGCAGCTGGAATATCCAATACATCTCCCTTCTCGAGAGTTTGTTCGCAAGGTCGCCTCCTCTTTCTCCCAGACAAACATGCTCGATGGCCTTGAATGTGAGATCTTCAGGATTGGAGTTGTGCCGTGCCGTAAAATGTCTTGAAACAGTGTGGCCCTCCACCTTGTTCTTGATGTTTCGTATGTGTTCCTGGATCCTTGTTTTAAGTGATCTTTTAGTCTTTCCCACATATCTCTTTTTGCAGGGGCATTCAAGTAAGTAGATCATGGACATACTGTTGCAATTCATGAAGTCTTTTATGGTGTACTGTTTCTTGTCATCTGTGTCGCTGAATGTTTTCCGGTTAGGATGCAGGTATTTGCAGATGTTGCATTTTCCACATTTAAAGGACCCCACACATTTGGGCATCATGTTGTTCCTGGTCTGATTCTCCTTCAAAAGACTCGGAGCAAGATGGTCCTTGAGGTTTCTGGATTTCTTAAAAATAAGGACAGGTTCGGGCGGTAGGATGTCCTTGAGTACCGGGTCCATGAGGAGAATATTCCAGTGGTTCCTAAGTGAGTTCCTAATGGTCTTCTCATGTTGGCTGTAGGTGGTAATGAAGGCAACAGAATTCATATTGGTATCCCTTTGCTTATACTTCAGGAGGTCCCTTCTGTCCACTCTCCTTGTCTTTGCTAGGGCTTCCTCCAGAATGGGTCCTGGATATTCTTTGTCCTTGAATCTTTTGCTGTAGATCTCTAGTTGGTCCTCACAATCCTTGGGATTCGTGCAGTTCCTTTTCACCCTTGAAAATTGTGATGCTGGTATGTTGTCCTTCCACTTCCGGAGGTGGTTGCTCTGGTAATGCAAATAACTGTTCATATCCACCTCCTTGATGAAGTTCTTAGTGGTGATCCTTCCATCTTCACCAGTAAGAATCAGGTCCAGATATTCAACAGATTTGGCATCAAGTTTTGAGGTGAAAGTTAAGTTGAGATCATTACTTCCCATCGTGTTTAAAAATTCATTAAAAGATTCTGCAGAGCCGTTCCAAATAATTAAAATGTCATCGATGTATCGTTTGTATAGTATCACATTCTTAAAAGCACTGGAGTTATAGACATGTGTCTCTTCCCAACGTCCCATGAATAAATTAGCAAAGCTCGGGGCAAAGATAGTCCCCATAGCTGTGCCACACCGTTGCAGGTAAAACTGGTTAAGAAACTTAAAATAATTGTGGCTGAGGATAAAAAGCATAAGATCGCAAATAAAATCTCGGTGAATGGGGGTTAAATCTGGATCGTTGTCCAAGTATTCCCTGCACGCAGCTATGCCCTTAGAGTGTTCGATGCAAGTATATAAAGATTGGACATCCACGGTCGCCCATAAATATGTGTCCTTCCATTCCACCGCACTGAGTGTGTTAAGTATCGATGTCGTGTCCTTGAGATATGATGGCAATGCTGTTACGTGCTTTTTCAAAAAAATATCCACATATTCGGATAGATTGGAGGTCAGAGAGCCTATGCCCGCCACTATCGGTCTCCCTGGCGGGTTCGTCATGGATTTGTGGACCTTCGGTAAGAAGTAAAAAATGGGGGTAATGGGATTGGATTGTATGAGATACTGGTATTCCTCCTTTGTTATCACATTCTTTCGAAGGCCATGCAAGAGTTTGGTCCTCAACTCTTCCACAAATGGTTCCTTCGGGTCACCCTGTAGTGGTGTGTAAGAGTTAGTATCTCCAAGCAGTCTTAAAGCCTCTTTGGTGTAGAGGTCATGGTCCATGATAACCAATCCCACTAGGGCTATAAATAGGTATGCCATCTCACTCTGTCCCTACCCTTTGAAGAAGTCTGATGTGACAAAACGCGTTGGGTTCCCTGCAGTGACCCCCTGGCCTATTTTAAAAGCTAAGTCCTTACCTTTTTATCTTTTTACCCTTTTTACTTGTTTTTGGATCTTTTATGACCTTTATGTATCTTACCTATATGTGCTATTAAAACTGTTTGTTCGATTTTATATTTTTTGGCTCATGAATCATACGTTTTTAATAGTAACCTTTTGCACGTTCACACAACAGTAGTCGCCGGTACCCTTATCCCCCCACTGTATATCTTTTTAGGCAGCATTGTACTAGTGTTGCAACCTTAAGGGGTGGCAGACACCTATAACAAGGCGGTTGTGTTTTAAATTTCTTCTTAACAATTTTTTAATATACAATTTTACCACTGAGATCTTAATCCACAAGTGGCGCTGTATCATCCTTCGCATTACATATATATATATATATATATAGTCCATCTCACAGCGGCGGCACTCAGTGGGACTTGTTCAGCGTAGGAAGAAAGGAAGAGACTAAATTCAAGTCCTTATGTTAACGTTTCAGTTTATAACTTTCGTCAGAACACCAAATACAGTAAACATGACATACCTTTATACCCTCACCATTCTTGTGAACACTGCCCGTGGCTCGGTCACGCCGGCGGGGGACGGATGACGTCATCAAACTGCACCTCATGCAGCGCGCTCCTCCCCGTTGTCGCTCCGGTTACCATAGGGACTGAAATAAACAAACACACCCGCTATTTTACAATTACAATATCCTGGGAAACAGAGAGGACAGAGACATCTAGATCAATGTAAAGCTCTGATGCATGCCTATTTGTCAGTATCTAACAATTTCAACACTACACACATTTAACTGTAGACAAAGAACACTAGATTACTAAGAGTCCATAGCTACTCAATGAAGCAATTTAAACTGAAGTGCTCATTAAGGCCACCCGGGGTCATAGTATTGAGGCGGTGTATCCACCTAGCCTCTCTCTGAAGTAAAAGTTGGTTTCTATTACCCCCTCTGATTTTTTTGGGTTCTTGGTCTATGATCTTATACTTTAATGTCGCCAGACCATGTCTCTGTTGTGCGAAATGGCGTGCCACTGGCTGTGCTTGGCTGTCACCTTCCAGTGCAGCCCGTATGGCGGACCTATGCATCGCTAATCTCTCTTTAAATTGACGTGTGGTTTTAGCCACATAAAAAAGCCCACAAGGGCATCTAATAAAATATACTACGTGGGTGCTGGTACATGTCAAGATCTTATTTATCTTGACATATTTGCCAGTGTGTGGGTGTGAAAACCCCGCTCCTGTCTCCATATAACTGCAGGTGGTGCAGCCCACACACCTATAGCACCCAGGCTTTTTGCTGAGAAATGTCTGTTTACTGACTGACTTGAAAGATGATATATCATTGTGCACTAGGAGGTCCTTTAGATTCTTGTTCCTGGTGTAACTGGGTAAGAGAGTTACTCCATTAAACATCCCCAAATCCTTATCTGAAGTTATAATGGACCAGTTATCCCTGGCCTGTTTGGATATCTCTTTACTGACAGGGGAAAACATTTTTTGGAACAAAGGGGATTTTGGAAATCAAAGAATCAACAAAAATATCAACAAAGTCCAAGAAAGCAATGTGATCTTTAACTTATCGGAGCGTCATTTATCTACAGATGAACTTTCAGTACTGAATCGTGGTCTATCCTTTATACCCACTGCTGAATTTGATGACTTTCAGTGGAAAGTAGACTGTTATAACGTAAATAGGAGACTACGCCTGAAAAAACATTTTGGGGGACTCCCACAATCAGTAACTAGATCAGACGTTCCCATTAAATTAAGGACTCATTCTAAGTTCGACCCAGTAACTTCTAACTCTTCTCTAAAATGTTTTTCGAGAGTTTTAGACTCAAAGGTGGGGGAGATTGTTAAAACACAAAAAACGATTAAGGTCAATCTGTCCAAAGGTGAAAGGGATGCATTATATGCTCTCAGTAAGGATCAACGTATTGTCATCCGCCCCGTGGATAAGGGGGGGGTATTGTCATACAAAGCTTGTGTCAATACAAAGCAGAGGCATATAACCAGTTGTTGGATAGCTCAGTGTATATAGACAACTACTGTCAGACCCCACTGAGAAGTACAATTGTGAACTCAGGCAGGTGTTGGAAACAGCAGTATCTGACGATCTAATATCCGCAGAGGTGCGTGACGCTTTGTTGCAGGAGTTCCCGGTGGCCCCGGTTTTTTACACCATACCAAAAATCCATAAGGATTTGAGGAAGCCACCGGGGCGTCCCATCATAGCTGCCCGTAACTCTGTGTTTTACAAAGTCTCGCAATACCTGGATCACTACTTCCAACCAGTGATCCAGGCGTAGTTCACCTATTTGAAAGACACGACTTCCTTAATCATTAAGTTACAACAACTTACTAATCTTCCACCTGATTGTATATTGTGTACACTAGACGTGGTCAGCCTCTACACCAACATCCCACATGATAGAGGTGTGGAGGCGGCCAGACGTCTATTCTCAAGTAGTCCACTGTATGAGGGTCCCGATTTGCTATTATTTTTGGATTTGTTGCGACTTACGTTAAAAAGGAATTATTTCCTATTTGATAACAAGTGGTTTGAACAACTGCAGGGATGCGCAATGGGGAGTTGCGTTTCACCAGCATTTGCAAACTGTTTTATGTATGAAATTGAGAAAGATCTCTTTTTTTCTGATCCTGTTTGTGCTGAGAAATTAATATTTTTTGTCAGGTACATAGACGACCTGTCCCTGATTTGGACAGGCACCGACAGCTAATCACAGATATTAATTTACGTGATGTCAACATCAAATTTACTGCTACAATGAGTGGAGAAAGTGTTAATTATCTTGATGTTGCTATATCCCTTGAGGGAGGACAAATTCACACAAATGTGTTTAAAAAACCAACAGATAAAAATACTATACTCCATGCGGCTAGTTTCCACCCGGCCCCTACCAAATATAGTGTACCCTACTCGCAATTCTTGAGGGCACATAGAATATCAGATGATCTGGTAACTACAGAGATTGAAATCAATAAAATGGCCCTTAATTTTAATGCCAGAGGGTATGATTGGGGGGAGCTCATGAAGACGAAGGACAAAGTCCTGAGTCTGGATCGGGCGACACTCCTGGCTAACTGAAGGTTAAAAACTAAGACCTTACAGTCCAAAATCCCCTTTGTTCCAAAAAATGTTTTCCCCTGTCAGTAAAGAGATATCCAAACAGGCCAGGGATAACTGGTCCATTATAACTTCAGATAAGGATTTGGGGATGTTTAATGGAGTAACTCTCTTACTGTTATGATTCCAGCACTCCTGACCAGAGGAGATTTTATGACTAGGACCAGAGCGCTGGAATGGAATGCAGGTAACGGGAGCAGGAAAGACTAGTTGCCCCTGGCGCCCTAACTCTATTGTCTCACCCATGCTATCGGAAATCCCCTGCGAGACTATGGTTTCTTGAGCCCCTGGCAGCCACGTTTGAAGGGCGGATTATGTCTGCCCAACTCCGGTGCCCCCCGGTCTTAGTGAGAGACAAAGGGAAATCCGAGGCAGGATGATAACAAGAGGACCTCTGACTGACAACAGGCCAGGGGCAACAAGCTAACTAACAAAACTTGAAGTATGTGCGGAAACCCCCCAGGGAAAAGGACAACCAAAATCCACTTGTCCAATACTCCTACCCAGCTCCGCTGGATACCAGAGTGGACCTGTGGAAGCGGAACCCTCCGCGAAATGCTCCAAAACACAAATAATAAATAATAATGCGGACAAGCCGCAACACACGGCAAAGCCGTGACTCACGAACACCACTGGATGTTATACGGTGATTAGTCAGGACTCCAGGAATAAGATGACAACTTCCGAGTTCAGGACTTCCGAATACTGGAATGACCGGATACAGCAAGACTGGAAACAGACTCTCAGCAAACAGAGACAGCATGCAGGAAGCTATTACCGGCGTCTGTGAGAAGTCCTGAGAGTGCATATAAACAGGAGTCCTCCAATCCGGTGCTGACAGGGCTAATTACCTACATGCCGTGCAGCTGCCTTGCTGCACGGCCAGGAAACAGGTGTAGACTCATTAAACCCTGGACCCAGCAACGGGGAACGCGGTCCGTCAGTGGCGTCCCCGTTGCTAGGGTCCGTGCGGCTCAGTGCGCCCGGCGTCCAGCGTTGCCAGGGAGCCGGCGGCTGTCCGCATACGGCGTCCCTGGTTGCTAGGCGCCGGGCCGCACCGACGAGCGGACCCCGGCGCCTAACAGTACCCCCCCCTTGAGGAGGGGTCAAGGAACCCCTAAAGCCAGGCTTCCCAGGAAATTCCCGAAAAAATGCCCTCTTGAGCCTTGGGGCATGAAGATCCTTATCCAGGACCCAGGACCTTTCCTCTGGACCATAACCTCTCCAGTGAACCAGAAAATAAAGCCGGCCCCTGGACAACTTGGAATCGAGAACCTTCTCCACCAGGAACTCCTGTTGTCCCTGTACGTCCACTGGAGATCTTCCCTGCGAGATCTTCCGAGGAAATTTACTGGAAGAAATGTATGGCTTCAACAGGGAGCAATGAAACGTATTACCAATCCGAAGAGATTTTGGTAAACGTAACCGGAAAGCAACTGGGTTAACTTTTTTAATGATATGAAATGGTCCAATAAATTTGGGTCCCAACCTAGCTGAAGATTGTCGAAGTCTAATGTTACGAGTCGACAACCATACCCTATCTCCCACCTTAAAATTGCAAGGACGTAGGAGCCGGTCAGAAAATTTTTTCTCTCGAAAGGCCGCTTTTCTGAGAGCAAGGTGCACTTTTTTCCAAATGGCTCTGAGATGGGAAGTTAAGGTTAGTGAGGAAACTGAGGAATGTTGAAAAAAAGAATTAGCTCTGGGGTGAAAACCAAAAACTGAAAAGAATGGAGACACGTTGGTGGAGGAATGACAAGAATTATTGTAAGCAAACTCCGCCAATGGAAGAAACTCGGACCAATCATTCTGGAGTTTGGCTGAGTACAAACGCAAATACTGTTTCAATGATTGGTTAACTCGCTCGGTTTGCCCGTTGGACTGTGGGTGGTAACCGGATGTTAATGACAATCTCATCTTTAATGAAGCACAAAAACACTTCCAGAATTGTGCAATGAATTGTGGACCCCGATCAGAAACAATATCAGTGGGCAACCCATGAAGTCTGAAAACATGGCGGAGAAACAAAACTGCCAATCCTTGGGCAGATGGCAGTCGGGGAAGGGCAATGAAATGAGCCATCTTGCTAAAACGGTCCACTACCACCCAAATGACTCTGCATCCAGCTGAAAGGGGAAGGTCCACCACAAAATCCATGGAAATATGAGACCATGGCCTGAGAGGAACATTTAAGGGCATAAGTTGCCCGATAGGCAAGGAACGGGGAACCTTATGCTGTGCACAAACCTGACATGAAGAAACAAACTCCTTAACGTCTTTAGAAAGACCAGGCCACCATACTGAGCGGGAGACTAACTCCAATGTCTTAGAGATCCCTGGATGCCCGGAAACTTTGTTATCATGGAACTCAGTCAAAACAGTAGCTCTCAAGAACTCAGGGACGTAAAGACGACCAGCAGGAGTGTTTCCAGGAGCTTGGTGTTGAAGCTGTTTTAACTGGGTAAATAAATCTTGTGTGAGGCCTGCCCAAATGACTGAAGATGGAAGTATGGGAGTAACAGGACTGTTATCATGAACCGGAAGAAAACTGCGTGACAGAGCATCTGCCTTGGTATTCTTGGAACCTGGCCTGAAAGTTATAATAAATTTGAAACGGGTAAAGAACAAAGCCCAACGAGCCTGCCGGGCATTCAGCCGCTTAGCTGATTCGATGTATTGCAGATTCTTATGGTCAGTCAATACTGAAATGGTATGTGTTGCTCCCTCCAGCCAATGCCTCCACTCCTCGAAAGCCCATTTTATTGCCAGTAATTCCCGGTTACCAACGTCATAGTTGGATTCAGCGGAGGAGAAGTTCCTGGACATAAAGGCACAAGGATGTAGTTCCAGAGACTCTGGATCCTTTTGAGATAGTATAGCCCCTACTCCAACCTCCGAGGCATCAACCTCTACAACGAAGGGCAATCCTGGATTGGGATGTCTGAGGACTGGAGCCGAGACAAAAGCTTGTTTCAAGGCCTGAAAGGACAACTCCGCTTCACGCGACCAGTTGGTAGGATCCGCTCCTTTCTTTGTCAGGGCCACAATGGGAGCAACCAGGTCGGAAAAAGAATGAATGAACCTCCTGTAATAATTCGCAAACCCTAAAAGCGCTGAATTGCTTTTAAATTGGTGGGTTTGCGCCCAACTAAGGATGGTCTGGAGCTTCTTTGGTTCCATGAAAAATCCCCGAGGGGAAATAATGTACCCTAAAAAAGATACCTCCGTGACATGAAACTCACATTTTTCCAGTTTGGCATATAGATGATTCTCACGTAACTTTTGAAGAACCTGACGCACCTGGGTAACATGTTGTTCAATAGAGTCAGAATAAATCAGGATGTCGTCTAAGTAAACGACCACGAATTTCCCTAGGAAGTCACGGAGCACATCGTTAATGAGGTCCTGGAAAACTGCTGGAGCGTTAGGCAAGCCGAACGGCATCACTAAGTACTCGTAGTGACCCGACTGAGTACTGAAGGCTGTCTTCCACTCATCTCCGGACCTGATTCGGATGAGGTTATACGCTCCTCTTAGGTCAATTTTGGAAAAAATCACAGCCGAACGCAGCTGATCAAAGAGGACAGAAATCAGCGGCAGAGGATAAGTATTTTTAACTGAGATTTTATTTAGGGCTCTATAGTCAATGCAAGGTCTGAGCGAGCCATCGTTTTTCTCCACAAAGAAGAAGCCAGCACTTAAAGGAGATTTAGATGGCCTAATAAATCCTTTCCCTAGGCTCTCTTTAACATAGTCATTCATGGCCGCAGTTTCTGGCCCGGATAAAGCATATAACCTTCCCTTTGGCAATGCGGCACCAGGAATTAGCTCAATGGCGCAATCATAAGGCCGATGGGGAGGCAGAATGTCTGCATTGCCCTTGGAGAACACATCAGCAAACTCCTGGTACTCCACGGGAATGAGTTCAGGAATGGCAGCAGCTATTCTGACTGGAAACGAAATACATTCCTTATCACAGAAGGCACCCCATTGAGAAATCTCCCCTGACCGCCAATCAATGGTGGGATTGTGAAAGGCCAGCCAAGGGTGACCCAGAACTACTGGAACTGCTGGGCAATGGGTAAGGAAGAACTCGATTTTTTCAGAATGAAGAGCTCCTACCGTAAGTAGTACAGAGGGTGTACAGAGGGAAATAACCCCATTGGACAGTGGACTCCCATCTAAGCCATGCATGGTGACACACCTACCCAAAGATAACTGAGGAATGCCTAAGGCCTTAGCCCAAGTTAAATCCATAAAGTTTCCTGCGGCTCCACTGTAGACAAAAGCCGACACCGAGGAACTGAGGCTGCCAAAGGAAACCTTAGCTGGGACTAAAAGGGAGTTATTCGAGGAGATAAGCTGCAGACCTAGGTGAACCCCCTCACAATTCACCTGGTCAAGGCGTTTCCCGACTTATTCGGACAATTACGAGCAAAATGTCCCTTACCCCCACAGTACAAACAAAGACCAGAGTTTTGCCTTCTGGCTCTCTCTTCAGGAGACAACCGGGAGAGACCCATCTGCATGGGCTCCTCTATGTCCTCAGGGATGGAATATACACATGGAGATGACCTGACCGATGCTCCTTTTTCAGCCTTCCGCTCTCTGAGACGACGAACAATCTTAATAGAAAGCTCCATGAGTTTATCGAGAGTCTCAGGAGCGGGATACTGGAGGAGACTGTCTTTAATAGATTCTGATAAGCCGAGGCGAAACTGACTGCGCAGGGCTGGGTCATTCCAGCCACAGTCGTTCGACCACCGGCGAAACTCTGTACAATAAACCTCTGCAGGATTCCTACCCTGTCTGAGAGCGCGCAACTGACCTTCAGCGGATGCCTCTCTATCAGGGTCATCATATAATAGTCCTAAAGACCCAAAAAAAGCGTCTACTGACAATAACACCGGATCATCTGCTTTTAAACCAAATGCCCAAGTCTGGGGATCCCCCTGGAGCAAAGAAATAATAATCCCGACCCGCTGAGATTCAGTACTTGAGGAGATCGGTCTTAAACGAAAATAAAGTTTACAGGATTCTTTAAAATTAAAAAACTCTTTTCTATCACCAGAAAAACGGTCAGGCAAATGCATTTTTGGTTCAGAAACTACCCTCGGGGAAGTTTGTAAAAGATCTTCCTGCGACTTCACCCGAAGGGAAAGATCCTGAACCATCTGAGTAAGTTCTTGAATCTGACTGACTAAGAGCTGACCAGGATTTGGTCCTAACCCTGTTGGATTCATGAGGCCGACAATTTCTTACAAAAACTAAATAAGAAAAAATTAAACTCCGTTTAATTTTAAGTTTTGGTTTGGCCGGTAATAATGTTATGATTCCAGCACTCCTGACCAGAGGAGATTTTATGACTAGGACCAGAGCGCTGGAATGGAATGCAGGTAACGGGAGCAGGAAAGACTAGTTGCCCCTGGCGCCCTAACTCTATTGTCTCACCCGTGCTATCGGAAATCCCCTGCGAGACTATGGTTTCTTGAGCCCCTGGCAGCCACGTTTGAAGGGCGGATTATGTCTGCCCAACTCCGGTGCCTCCCGGTCTTAGTGAGAGACAAAGGGAAATCCGAGGCAGGATGATAACAAGAGGACCTCTGACTGACAACAGGCCAGGGGCAACAAGCTAACTAACAAAACTTGAAGTATGTGCGGAAACCCGCCAGGGAAAAGGACAACCAAAATCCACTTGTCCTATACTCCTACCCAGCACCGCTGGATACCAGAGTGGACCTGTGGAAGCGGAACCCTCCGCGAAATGCTCCAAAACACAAATAATAAATAATAATGCGGACAAGCCGCAACACATGGCAAAGCCGTGACTCACGAACACCACTGGATGTTATACGGTGATTAGTCAGGACTCCAGGAATAAGATGACAACTTCCGAGTTCAGGACTTCCGAATACTGGAATGACCGGATACAGCAAGACTGGAAACAGACTCTCAGCAAACAGAGACAGCATGCAGGAAGCTATTACCGGCGTCTGTGAGAAGTCCTGAGAGTGCATATGAACAGGAGTCCTCCAATCCGGTGCTGACAGGGCTAATTACCTACATGCCGTGCAGCTGCCTTGCTGCACGGCCAGGAAACAGGTGTAGACTCATTAAACCCTGGACCCAGCAACGGGGAACGCGGTCCGTCAGTGGCGTCCCCGTTGCTAGGGTCCGTGCGGCTCAGTGCGCCCGGCGTCCAGCGTTGCCAGGGAGCCGGCGGCTGTCCGCGTACGGCGTCCCTGGTTGCTAGGCGCCGGGCCGCACCGACGAGCGGACCCCGGCGCCTAACACTTACCCAGTTACACCAGGAACAAGAATCTAAAGGACCTCCTAGTGCACAATGATATATCATCTTTCAAGTCAGTCAGTAAACAGACATTTCTCAGCAAAAAGCCTGGGTGCTATAGGTGTGTGGGCTGCACCACCTGCAGTTATATGGAGACAGGAGCGGGGTTTTCACACCCACACACTGGCAAATATGTCAAGATAAATAAGATCTTGACGTGCACCAGCACCCACGTAGTATATTTTATTAGATGCCCTTGTGGGCTTTTTTATGTGGGTAAAACCACACGTCAATTTAAAGAGAGAATGGCGATGCATAGGTCCGCCATACGGGCTGCACTGGAAGGTGACAGCCAAGCACAGCCAGTGGCACGCCATTTCGCACAACAGAGACATGGTCTGGCGACATTAAAGTATAAGATCATAGACCAAGAACCCCAAAAAATCAGAGGGGGTAATAGAAACCAACTTTTACTTCAGAGAGAGGCTAGGTGGATACACCGCCTCAATACTATGACCCCGGGTGGCCTTAATGAGCACTTCAGTTTAAATTACTTCATTGAGTAGCTATGGACTCTTAGTAATCTAGTGTTCTTGGTCTAGAGTTAAATGTGTGTAGTGTTGAAATTGTTAGATACTGACAAATAGGCATGCATCAGAGCTTTACATTGATCTAGATGTGTCTGTCCTCTCTGTTTCCCAGGATATTGTAATTGTAAAATAGCGGGTGTGTTATTTTATTTTAGTCCCTATGGTAACCGGAGCGACGACAGGGAGGAGCGCGCTGCATGAGGTGCAGTTTGATGACATCATCCGTCCCCCGCCGGCGTGACCGAGCCACGGGCAGCATTCACAAGAATGGTGAGGGTATAAGGTATGTCATGTTTACTGTATTTGGTGTTCTGACGAAAGTTATAAACTGAAACGTTAACATAAGGACTTGAGTTTAGTCTCTTCCTTTCTTCCTACGCTGATCAAGTCCCGCTGAGTGCCGCCACTGTGAAATGGACTGTCTATACCTTTGGGTACAGGAAGGCACCGGGGCAATAGAAGTTATGAGGTATTGAGTGCCGGTCAGTACGCTGTTATATATATATATATATATATATATATATATAGAGAGAGAGAATAATGGCTCGGCACTCAATACCTCTCGTTGGTATGCCCGGGTGCCCTCCTATGACCTGAAGGTCTATGTAGCAAACACGGTATGGCGGCACTCACTCAGGACTTAAATGAAAATACGACTCCACAGACCAGCTGTTGATGTTAACGTTTCAGTTGTATTAACTTTCTTCAGAACAAGTGATACAATACAAAAAGACATACCTTTATACCCTCACCTAAAGCATGTGCACTCTGTTTCTGGCCACGGGGTCGGGTCGGGGATGGATGACGTCACTGCTTCACTCGTGACGCCTGTGAACGCTCACCCCGCTGGACTCCCGGCTGCCATAGAAACACATAAACAAAACACAGGATTGTGCTTATCCTGTACAAAAAGCCCCCACCCTCCGCATGTCAATGACCTGTTGCTGTGATAGTTGCATAGTTAACCGCGTGTATAGGGGGAGTCATATTACGTAAAGGACATAATACAATTCATATTACAGTTACACAGAAAATATGGAAACAATTTTTCAGTACATCCTCATTAAAGCAAGACAGCATAATTCAATTACACAAAGCAATTAAGACTGAATAGTTTGTTTAACCCTCTAGGTGCTATTGTATTTAGTCACCTGGCCTCTCTCTGTAGCAGTGCTTTGTTGCGATCTCCCCCTCTGATGTTGTGGGGTTGTTGGTCAATAATTGTATATTTCAATGTGTTCAGTTGGTGCTTCTGTACTTGGAAGTGCTTAGCCACAGGTTGAGACTGAGTCTCGCCTTCTAATGCTGAGCGTATGGCTGACCTGTGCATAGCCATCCGTTCACGGAACTGGCGGTTGGTCTTCCCAACGTAAAATAAGCCACAAGGGCATCTGATGAAATAGATAACATGAGTACTGGTGCATGTAAGTATTTTGTCAATTTTTATCTGTTTGCCTGAATGTGGATGTGCAAAACTTGAGCCTGTTTCTAAATAACTACAAGTCGTGCATCCCGTGCACTTATAACACCCCGGTTTCTTGGATAGAAAGTTTTGAATAGGAGCAGGTTTTACATTTGAAATGTCATTCCGGACCAAGAGGTCCTTAATACTTTTGTTACGGGTGTAGATGGACATCAGTGAATGTTGTGCTAACATCTGTAGATCCTTATCAGATGTGACTATCGGCCAGGTCTCCTTTGTGATGCGGGATATATTTTTGGACATATGGCTGTACCGTTGTACAAACGGAATTTTTTTGTTTCCAATAGAAGTTTTAGGTTTAGGTTTCAGAGTGTCAGCCCTCGGTGTGCCCAATACCTTATTCTTGGCAGACATTAATTTATCCCATTCATACCCACGTTCTCTAAATTGAATAGCCATTTTATCTATTTCTGTTGTGGTATTGACTATATTGTCAGAGATACGATATATTCTGAGAAATTGTGAGAAAGGGAGACTGTATTTGCTAGCAGGTGGATGGTAGCTGGCTGCATGTAACAGGGTGTTTTTATCTGTCGGTTTGGTGTACAGATTGGTATGTAAGTGACCTTCACTGACTGATACTGTAACATCTAAAAAGTTAATGTGAGTGGTACTACTTTGTGCTGTGAACTTAATGGTGGAATCTAACATATTTACCACCTCAACCAATGCGTTGAAATCATGTACCGACCCCTGCCAGATGAGAAACAGGTCATCTATATACCGCACAAAGAATTTAATTTTGCTGGCTACATCAGGATTTGTGAAAAACAGGTCTTTTTCTACTTCAAACATGAAACAATTTGCTAAGGATGGTGATACACAAGACCCCATAGCACACCCCTGCAGTTGTACATACCATTTGTTGTCAAATAAGAAATAATTCCTGGATAGTGTCAATTCCAGTAGTTCCAGGAAGAATGAAATATCTGGACCTACATACGCCAGGTTATTAGATAACAGTCGACGGGCCGCCTCAATTCCTTTCGCATGGGGAATGTTTGTATATAGGCTGACCACGTCTTAAGTACAAAGTAGACAGTCTGGAGTGAGGGCAGGCAATTGGTTCAGTCTATTGATGAACTCAGTAGTGTCCTTGATATGTGTTGACTGGGCTTGAATCACTGGTTGAAAGAAACTGTCCAAATATTGTGAAACTTTGTAGTAGATGGAATCTCATGCCGAAATGATGGGCCGTCCTGGGGGTGCCACGGGGTCCTTGTGGATTTTAGGGATAGTATATAGGACTGGAGCCACAGGATGCTCTTGTAACAATGCTTCCGCAGTTTTTGATGGAATGATATTTTCTTGGACTGCCTGATGTAGAACGTCACGAAGCTCCTTGTTGAACACCGTAGTAGGGTCCATGGCCACTTGTTTATAGACAGTGTCATCGGATAATTGCCTGTATATTTCAGTCCTGTATTGCTGTATTCCTGCACCACTACTCCTCCGCCTTTATCGGCTGGACGAATTACAATAGACGGATCATGTCCAAGGTTTTTGATTGCTGCTCTTTCACCTTGGGTTAAGTTATTGTGTGGTCGACCACATACTTTAGCTTTCTGTAATACTCTTGTGTCCAAGGTGCGTGCATAGCACTTAAGAGCAGTATTGTTGGTGTGAGGATCAAAAGTGGATGATTTTTTTAGTTTGGTCATAGGCCGATCAGGCTCCTCTCGTAATGGGTGGTTAGCAAAATGTTCACGCAGACGTAGTTTCCTATTCAATTGATACGAGTCCACTTTCCATTGGAACTCGTCAAATCCTGTGGAAGGAATGAAAGTGAGGCCTTTGTTAAGTACAGACATTTCTTCTGTGGTCAGCGACCGATTGGATAAGTTGATACTACGTTTTTTGTTTGGTTTTTGACGCTTTCTTTGTAGTTTTTTTTGAAGATTCTGGTGTGTTGCTTGCCGCGACGGGTGGATCTTACTTGTGGGCAGCGCGCTTTGCGCGGGTATTCACCCCTAAAGGGGGTTTTCCCACTTGTGTGCCCCCGGAATATTCCCCCTCGCTTTGAGAGGTGTATCCCCCACTGGAGGAATCTAGGCCGCCTCGTTGCCTGGCCCGGGATCGTGGATGCCGTCTGAATTGCGGTTTACCATCCGGGTTGTTAACCCACGAGTAGACGCGACCCTCCTGATAATCTTTTTGCACCAGTCAAGTTTATGTTTTTTGAACTGGATCAATTCTTGTTTATATTTGTCGACCTGTGTCGACAGCTTCTCCATCCAATCATTATCTGTATCTAAACGGAGGTTTGCGGTGTGCTGTTCCTCAAAACCAGAAATAGACTCCTTCAGTAGGTTCATTTCTCTAGTTACCACCTCAATGACCAAAAGGATAAGATCAAAACTGCATTTATTGAATAAATGCAGTTTTGATCTTATCCTTTTGGATAAGAAAAACATAAATGTGAGACTCTGCTATGCAGCACTCACCAAGGCAATTCAGCAGCAAGAGAGACCAAGCTGGCCTAGCATTCCCTATATATATTAACCCTCCCCTTTTTCCATGGGCTGTACTTTCCTCACAGCTAGGTCCACCCCTCACAGGAAGTTTAACTCTCTCCATTCCTATGTAGTCATTTCGCTCTCCAAATGTCATCATCCCGATGTCGGATTCTCGTGGGATTTGGATTCCATATAAGGAGCCGCGCGTTGCGGCCATTTTCACTCCAGTTTCCGAAAGTGTATAGAGAGGATGTGTCCTCAGTGTTCAGTGTCTGTGTGTTGGGGCGGGAAAGTGAGGTGGCAAGTGTTGTCCAGTCCAGTGTAGTCACTCAGTGTATTGTGCTGCATCAGTCCAGGCATTCACAGTGTTGGTGTTCTCTGCTGCCATATATCCAGTGTAGGTGTATAAGTGGTGCTATGTAGTGTAGACCAGTCCAGTGTAGTCAGTGTATTGTGCTGCATCAGTCCAGCCATTCACAGTGTTGGTGTGCTCTGCTGCCATATATCCAGTGTAGCTGTATAAAGTGGTGCTGTGTTGTGCAGACCAGTGGTAGTGTCCTGTGTCATCAGCAATTCCAGTGACGATATACGCTGCTGCTATATGTCCACTGCTGCAGTATAATAATTATAACAACAACCTGTTGTGCTGCATCAGACCAGTGGTAGTGTCCTGTGTCATCAGTAATTCCAGTGACGATATACGCTGCTGCTATATGTCCACTGCTGCAGTATAATAATTATAACAACAACAACCTGTTATGCTGCATCAGTCCAGTGGTAGTGTCCTGTATCATCAGTAATTCCAGTGATGATATACGCTGCTGCTATATGTCCACTGCTACAGTATAACAATTATAACAACAACCTGTTGTGCTGCATCAGACCAGTGGTAGTGTCCTGTGTCATCAGTAATTCCAGTGACGATATACGCAGCTGCTATATGTCCACTGCTGCAGTATAATAATTATAACAACAAACTGTTGTGCTGCATCAGACCAGTGGTAATGTCCTGTGTTATTAGTAATTCCAGTGACGATATACACTGCTGTTATATGTCCACTGCTGCAGTATAATAATAATTATAACAACAACCTGTTGTGCTACATCAGACCAGTGGTAGTGTCCTGTCTCTTCAGTCATTCCAGTCATTTCTGTGCCGCATATTGTCTCATATAACAACCAAAAAATAATGGAGAACAAAAATTTGGAGGAGAAAATAGGGAAAGATCAAGAAGAACCACTTTCTCCTGGTGCTGAAGCTGCTGCCACTAGCCATGACATAGATGATGAAATGCCATCAACGTCATCTGCCAAGGCCGATGCCCAATGTGATAGTAGAGGGCGTGTAAAATCCAAAAAGCCAAAGTTCAGTAAAAAGAACCAAAAAAATAAATTTAAATTGTCTGCGGAGAAACTTAAACATGCCAATATGCCATTTACGACACGGAGTGGCAAGGAACGGCTGAGGCCCTGGACTATGTTCATGGCTAGTGGTTCAGCTTCACATGACAATGGAAGCCCTTATCCTCCCGCTAGAAAAATTAAAAGAGTTAAGCTGGAAAGAGCACAGGAAAGAACTGTGCGTTCTGAAATGGTATCACAAATCCCCAAGGAGAGTCCAAGTTGAGAGTCCAAGGCGGTTGCGATGCCTGACCTTCCCAACACTGGACGGGAAGAGTTGTCTCTTTCCACCATTTGCCTGCGAGCCATCACCCTGCAAGTGCTGGAAGGAGCACCTACAGTCCAGTTCTGATATTCAAATTGAAGATGTCACTGTTGAAGTATACCAGGATGAGGATATGGGTGTTGCTGGCGCTGAGGAGGAAGTTGACGATGAGGATTCTGATGGTGATGTGTTTTTTTTAAGTCAAGCACCGGGGGAGACACCTGTTGTCCTTGGGACGAAGAAGCCCATTCTGATGCTGGGCAAACTACCAAAAAAGCCACCTCCTCCTCCTCCTGTACCCAAGCTCCTGCAAGCCACACCACCAACTCCCTCAATGTCAACTTCCTCCTCAGTCAGGAACGTCCGTAGTACTGCAGGCCATGTCACTGTCAAGACTGAGGAGTCCTCTCCTAACCGGTATTCCTCAATAGCATCCTTGAGTGTTACTCCTGCTGTTGCTGCCGTTGCTGTTGTTGCTGCTAGGAGTCGATCGTCATCCCAGAGGGGAAGTCGGAAGACCACTTGTACTACTTCCAGTAATCAATTGACTGTCCAACAGTCCTTTGTGAGGAAGATGAAATATGACAGCAGTCATCCTTTTGCAAAATGGATGACTGAGGCCTTGACAGCTTTGTTGGTGTTAGAGGTGCGTCCGGTATCCACCATTAGTTCAATGGCACTTAGAGATTTGATGGAGATAGTGTGTCCCCGGTATCAAATCCCATCTAGGTTTCACTTCTCTAGGCAGGCGATACCGAGAATGTACACAGACGTCAGAAAGAGTCACCAGTGTCCTACAAAATGCGGTTGTATCCAGTGTCAAGTTAACCACGGACATGTGGACAAGTGGAACAGGGCAGACTAAGGACTATATGACTGTAACAGCCCACTGGGTAGATGTATGGCCTCCCACAGCGGCACCAGTAGCAGCATTTTGCAAATGCCAACTCGTTCCTAGGCAGGCTACGCTATGTATCACCGCTTTCCATAAGAGGCACACAGCTGACAACCTCTTACGGAAACTGAGGAACATCATCGCAGAATGGCTTACCCCAATTGGACTCTCCTGGTGATTTGTGATATCGGACAACGCCACCAATATTGTGTGTGCATTACATCTGAGCAAATTCCAGCACGTCCCATGTTTTGCACAATTAATTTGGTGGTGCAAAATTTTTTGAAAAATGAAAGGGATGTGCAGGAGATGCTGTTGGTGGCCCGAAAAATTGCGGGCCACTTTAAGCATTCTGCACTGCATGCCGAAGACTGGAGCACCAGCAAACAGTCCTGAACCTGCCCCGCCATCATCTGAAGCAAGAGGTGGTAACGAGGTGGAATTCAACACTCTATATGCTTCAGAGGATGGAGGAGCAGCAAAAGGCCATTCAAGCCTATACATCTACTTACAATATAGGCAAAGGAGTGGTAATGCACCTGACTCAAGCGCAGTGGAGAATGATTTCCATCTTGTGCAAGGTTCTCCAACCCTTTGAACTTGCCACATGTGAAGTCAGTTCAGACACTGCCAGCTTGAGTCAGGTCATTCCCCTCATCAGGCTTTTGCAGAAGCAGCTGGATAAATTGAAGGAGGAGCTAAGACGGAGCGATTCCGCAAAGTATGTGGGACTTGTGGATGGAGCCATTCATTCACTTTGCCAGGATTCAAGGGTGGTCAATCTGTTGATATCAGAGCACTACATTTTGGCCACCGTACTCGATCCTAGGTTTAATGCCTACGTTGTATCTCTCTTTCCAGCAGACACAAGTGTGCAGAGGTGAAAAGACCTGCTGGTTAGTAAATTGTCAACTCAAGCGGAACGTGACCCATCAACAGCTCCTCCTTCAATTTCTCCCACCACTGGGGCTGCAAGGAAAAGGATAAGATTTCCTAGCCCAGCTGCTGTTGGTAATGCAGGGCAGTCAGGAGCGAAAGCTGACATCTGACCTGGACTGAAGGACCTGCCAATGATTACTGACATATCTACTGTCACTGCATATGATTCTGTCACCATAGAAAGAATGGTGGAGGATTATATGAGTGACAGCAACCAAGTATGCATGTCAGACAGCCCGTACGTATACTGGCAGGAAAAAGAGGCAATTTGGAGGCCCTTGCACAAACTGGCTTTATTTTACCTAAGATGCCCCCCCTCCAGTGTGTACTCCGAAAGAGTGTTTAGTGCAGCCGATCACCTTGTCAGTGATCGGCGTAGGAGGTTACTTCCACTAAATGTGGAGAAGATGATGTTCATTAAAATGAATTATAAAGTCCTCCGGGAAGACGTTTACCAGCAATTGCCTCCAGAAAGTACACAGGGACCTGTGATGGTGGATTCCAGTGGGGACAAATTAATACTCAGTGAGGAGGATGTACACGGTGAAAGGGGTGAGGAATCAGAGGATGATGATGAGGTGGACATCTTGCCTCTGTAGAGCCAGTTTGTGCAAGGAGAGATTGATTGCTTCTTTTTTGGTGGGGACCCAAACAAACCAGTCATTTCCGCCACAGTCTTATGGCAGACCCTGTCACTGAAATGATTGGTTTGTTAAAGTGTGCATGTCCTGTTTATACAACATAAGGGTGGGTGGGAGGGCCCAAGGACAATTCCATCTTGCACCTCTTTTTCTTCTTTGCATCATGTGCTGTTTGGGGTAGTGATGAGTGGGTTCAGATCCTCGGGTTCCGAACCCCCCCGAACTTCACCCTTTTTTGCACGGGTCCAAGCAGACTCGGATCCTCCCGCCTTGCTCGGTTAACCCGAGCGCGTCCGAACGTCATCATCCCGCGGTCGGATTCTCGCGAGATTAGTATTCTACATAAGGAGCCGCGCGTCACCACCATTTTTCACTCGTGTATTGGAGATGATCGTGAGAGGACGTGGCTGGCGTCCTCTCAGTTTCTATGTTCAGTGGGCTGCAAATATCTGTGCTCAGTGTGCTGCAAATATCTGTGCTCAGTGTGCTGCAAATATCTGTGCTCAGTGTGCTGCAAGTGCAAATATCTTCGTTCTCTGCCTGAAAAACGCTCCATATCTGTGCTCAGTGTGCTGCAAATATCTGTGCTCAGTGTGCTAATTGCTTTATTGTGGGGACTGGGGACCAGCAGTATTATATAGTAGGAGGACAGTGCAGAGTTTTGCTGACCAGTGACCACCAGTATTATACGTTCTCTGCCTGAAAAACGCTCCATATCTGTGCTGCATTGTAGTATATAGTAGGAGGACAGAGCAGAATTTTGCTGACCACCAGTATAACTATATATATAGCAGTACGGTAGAGTAGTCCACTGCTTTACCTCTGTGTCATCAAGTATACTATCCCATCCATACCTGTGGTGCATTTCAGTTTTGCACAGTTTGCTGACCACCAGTATATAATATATAGCAGTACGGTACAGTAGGCCACTGCTCTACCTATCTCTGTGTCATCAAGTATACTATCCATCCATACCTGAGGTGCATTTCAGTTTTGCACAGTTTGCAGACCACCAGTATATAATATATAGCAGTACGGTACAGAAGGCCACTACTCTACCTACCTCTGTGTCGTCAAGTATACTATCCATCCATACCTGTGGTGCATTTCAGTTTTGCACAGTTTGCTGACCACCAGTATATAATATATAGCAGTACGGTACAGTAGGCCACTGCTCTACCTACCTCTGTGTCGTCAAGTATACTATCCATCCATACCTGTGGTGCATTTCAGTTTTGCACAGTTTTCTGACCACAAGTATATAATATATAGTAGTACGGTACAGTAGGCCACTGCTCTACCTACCTCTGTGTCATCAAGTATACTATCCATCCATACCTGTGGTGCATTTCAATTGTGCGCAGTATATATAGTAGTAGGCCATTGCTATTGATATATTACTGGCATATAATTCCACACATTAAAAAATGGAGAACAAAAATGTGAAGGGTAAATTAGGGAAAGATCAAGATCCACTTCCACCTCATGCTGAAGCTGCTGCCACTAGTCATGGCCGAGACGATGAAATGCCATCAACGTCGTCTGCCAAGGCCGATGCCCAATGTCATAGTAGAGAGCATGTAAAATCCCCAAAAATAAAGCTCAGTAAAATGACCCAAAAACCTAAATCATAATTGTCTGAGGAGAAGCGTAAACTTGCCAATGTGCCATTTACGACACGGAGTGGCAAGGAACGGCTGAGGGCCTGGCCTATGTTCTTGGCTAGTGGTTCAGCTTCACATGAGGATGGAAACACTCATCCTCCTGCTAGAAAACTTAAAAGAGTTAAGATGGCAAAGGCACAGCAAAGAACTGTGCGTTCTTCTAAATCACAAATCCCCAAGGAGAGTCCAATTGTGTCGGTTGTGATGCCTGACCTTCCCAACACTGGACGGGAAGAGGTGGCGCCTTCCACCATTTGCATGCCCCCTGCAATTGCTTGAAGGAGCACCCGCAGTCCAGTTCCTGATAGTCAAATTGAAGATGTCACTGTTGAAGTACACCAGGATGAGGAGGATATGGGTGTTGCTGGCGCTGGGGAGGAAATTGACAAGGAGGATTCTGATGGTGAGGTGGTTTGTTTAAGTCAGGCACCCGGGGAGACACCTGTTGTCCGTGGGACGAATATGACTATTGACATGCCTGGTCAAAATACAAAAAAAATCACCTCTTCGGTGTGGAATTATTTCAACAGAAATGCAGACACCTGGTGTAAAGCCGTGTGTTGCCTTTGTTAAGCTGTAATAAGTAGGGGTAAGGAAGTTAACCACCTAGGAACATACTTCCTTATACGTCACCTGGAGCGCATTCATCAGAAGTCAGTGACAAGTACAAAAACTTTGGGTGACAGCGGAAGCAGTCCACTGACCACTAAATCCCTTCCTCTTGTAACCAAGCTCCTGCAAACCACACCACCAACTCCCTCAGTGTCAATTTCCTCCTTAGACAGGAAAGCCAATAGTCCTGCAGGCCATGTCACTGTCAAGTCTGACGAGTCCTCTCCTGCCTGGGATTCCTCCGATGGATCCTTGAATGTAACGCCTACTGCTGTTTGTGCTGCTGTTGTTGCTGCTGGGAGTCGATCGTCATCCCAGAGGGGAAGTCGGAAGACCACTTGTACTACTTCCAGTAAGCAATTGACTGTCCAACAGTCCTTTGCGAGGAAGATGAAATATCACAGCAGTCATCCTGCTGCAAAGCGGATAACTCAGGCCGTGGCAGCCTGGGTGGTGAGAAACGTGTTTCCGGTATCCACCGTTAATTCACAGGGAACTAGAGAATTGATTGAGGTACTGTGTCCCCGGTACCAAATACCATCTAGGTTACATTTCTCTAAGCAGGCGATACCGAAAATGTACACAGACATCTGAAAAAGAGTCACCAGTGTCCCAAAAAATGCAGTTGTACCCAATGTCCACTTAACCACGGACATGTGGACAAGTGGAGCAGGGCAGACTCAGGACTATATGACTGTGACAGCACACTGGGTAGATTTTTTGCCTCCCGCAGCAAGAACAGCAGCGGTGGCACCAGTAGCAGCATCTCGCAAACGCCAACTCGTTCCTAGGCAGGCTACGCTTTGTATCACGGCTTTCCATAAGAGGCACACAGCTGACAACCTCTTACGGAAACTGAGGAACATCATCGCAGAATGGCTTACCCCAATAGGACTCTCCTGGGGATTTGTGACATCGGACAACGCCACCAATATTGTGCATGCATTACATCTGGGCAAATTCTAGCACGTCCCATGTTTTGCACATACATTGAATTTGGTGGTGCAGAATTATTTAAAAAACAACAGGGGCGTGCAAGAGATGCTGTCGGTGGCCCGAAGAATTGCGGGCCACTTTCGGCATTCAGCCACCGCGTACTGAAGACTGGAGCACCAGCAAACACTCCTGAACCTGCCCTGCCATCATCTGAAGCAAGAGGTGGTAACGAGGTGGAATTCAACCCTCTATATGCTTCAGAGGATGGAGGAGCAGCAAATGGCCATTCAAGCCTATACAGCTACCTACGATATAGGCAAAGGAGGGGGAATGCACCTGACTCAAGCGCAGTGGAGAATGATTTTAACGTTGTGCAAGGTTCTGCAACCCTTTGAACTTGCCACACGTGAAGTCAGTTCAGACACTGCCAGCCTGAGTCAGGTCATTCCCCTCATCAGGCTTTTGCAGAAGAAGCTGGAGAGATTGAAGGAGGAGCTAAAACAGCGATTCCGCTAGGCATGTGGGACTTGTGGATGGAGCCCTTAATTCGCTTAACCAGGATTCACGGGTGGTCAATCTGTTGAAATCAGAGCACTACATTTTGGCCACCGTGCTCGATCCCAGATTTAAAACCAACGTTGTATCTCTCTTTCCGGCAGACATAAGTCTGCAGAGGTTCAAAGACCTGCTGGTGAGAAAATTGTCAAGTCAAGCGGAACGTGACCCGTCAACAGCTCCTCCTTCGCATTCTCCAGCAACTGGGGGTGCAATGAAAAGGCTAAGAATTCTGAACCCAGCCGCTGGCCGTGATGCAGGGCAGTCTGGAGCAAGTGCTGACATCTGGTCTGGACTGAAGGACCTGCCAACGATTACTGACATGTCGTCTACTGTCACTGCATATGATTCTGTCACCATTGAAAGAATGGTGGAGGATTATATGAGTGACCGCATCCAAGTAGGCACGTCAGACAGTCCGTACGTATACGGGCAGGAAAAAGAGACAATTTGGAGGCCCTTGCACAAACTGACTTTATTTTACCTAAGTTGCCCCCCCTCCAGTGTGTACTCCGAAAGAGTGTTAAGTGCAGCCTGCTCACCTTGTCAGCAATCGGCGTACAAGGTTACTTCCAGAAAATGTGGAGAAGATGATGTTCATCAAAATGAATTATAATCAATTCATCCGTGGAGACATTCACCAGAAATTGCCTCCAGAAAGTACACAGGGACCTGAGATGGTGGATTCCAGTGGGGACGAATTAATAATCTGTGAGCAGGGGGATGTACACAGTGAAAGGGGTGAGGAATCGGAGGAAGAGGAGGAGGTGGACATCTTGCCTCTGTAGAGCCAGTTTGTGCAAGGAGAGATTGATTGCTTCTTCTTTGGTGGGGGCCCAAACCAACCAGTCATTTCAGTCACAATCGTGTGGCAGACCCTGTCGCTGAAATGATGGGTTTGTTAAAGTGTGCATGTCCTGTTTATACAACATAAGGGTGGGTGGGAGGGCCCAAGGACAATTCCATCTTGCACCTCTTTTTTCTTTCATTTTTCTTTGCATCATGTGCTGTTTGGGGACTATTTTTGGAAGTGCCATCCTGTCTGACACTGCAGTGCCACTCCTAGATGGGCCAGGTGTTTGTGTCGGCCACTTGGGTCACTTAGCTTAGCCATCCAGCGACCTTGGTGCACCTCTTTTTTTCTTTGCATCATGTGCTGTTTGGGGACTATTTTTTGAAGTGCCATCCTGTCTGACACTGCATTGCCACTCCTAGATGGGCCAGGTGTTTGTGTCGGCCACTTGGGTCGCTTAGCTTAGTCACACAGCTACCTCATTGCGCTCCTTTTTTTCTTTGCATCATGTGCTGTTTGGGGACTATTTTTTTGAAGTGCCATTCTGTCTGACACTGCAGTGCCACTCCTAGATGGGCCAGGTGTTTGTGTCGGTCACTTGGGTCGCTTAGCTTAGCCATCCAGCGACCTTGGTGCACCTCTTTTTTTCTTTGCATCATGTGCTGTTTGGGGACTATTTTTTAAATCTGCCATTCTGTCTGACACTGCAGTGCCACTCCTAGATGGGCCAGGTGTTTGTGTCGGTCACTTGGGTCGCTTAGCTTAGCCATCCAGCGACCTTGGTGCACCTCTTTTTTTCTTTGCATCATGTGCTGTTTGGGGACTATTTTTTAAATCTGCCATCCTGTCTGACACTGCACTGCCACTCCTAGATGGGCCAGGTGTTTGTGTCGGTCACTTGGGTCGCTTAGCTTAGTCATCCAGCGACCTTGGTGCAAATTTTAGGACTAAAAATAATATTATGAGGTGTGAGGTGTTCAGATTAGACTGAAAATGAGTGGAAATCCGAAATTATGGTTATTGAGGTTAATAATACTATGGGATCAAAATGACCCCCAAATTCTATGATTTAAGCTGTTTTTGAGGGTTTTTTGTAAAAAAAAAACCCGAATCCAAAACACATCCGAATCCGACAAAAAATTTTCAGGGAGGTTTTGCCAAAACGCGCTCGAATCCAAAACACGGCCGCGGAACCAAATCCAAAACCAAAACACAAAACCCGAAAAATTTCCGGCGCACATCACTAGTTTGGGGACTAGTTTTTTTTGTGCCATCCTGTCTGTAACTGCAGTGTCACTACCAGATGGGCCAGGTGTTTGTGCCGCACACTTGTGTCGCTTAGCTTAGTCATACAGCCACCTCATTGCATCTCTTTTTCTTCTTTGCATCATGTGCTGTTTGGGGCCTATTTTTTAAATCTGCCATCCTGTCTGACACTGCAGTGCCACTCCTAGATGGGCCAGGTGTTTGTGCCGCACACTTGTGTCACTTAGCTTAGTCATACAGCCACCTCGGTGCAACTTTTAGGCCTAAAAACAATATTGTGAGGTGTGAGGTGTTCAGAATAGACTGGAAATGAGTGGAAATGAATGTTATTGAGGTTAATATTACCTTTAGGAGCAAAATTACCCCCAAATTCTGTGATTTTAGCTGTTTATATGTTTTTTTCAAAAATCATCCAGATCCAAAACCAAAACATGAAAGGGTGGTTTTGGCAAAACCAAGCCAAAACCAAAACACAAAAGTGGAATTAGAACCAAAACCAAAGCACAAAACACGAAAAATGCCAGCCGCACATCTCTAAATTATATATACACATACATACATCTTTACATACACATAGACATACATATGCACACACATATACAGTAGCATATTCACACAGCATATTTACAATACACGCACTTAGCATACATACACACAAACACATAGCATACATACACACAACATGCATAAAGCAAACACATATAGTAGCATAATACACTGACACATGACATACTTACGCACACATACATGAAGCATACATTCATACGCACACATACACACACTAAATATATAGCATTGTAACTTACTATAGACGTTGCCCCCTCCCCTCCTGACAATACATACGGCTATTCACCTAGCATAATTTATTCAAGCCCCCTCCTCCCCCTCTCTTCCGGCACCCCCTCGCCTAACGACATGCAACACTCACCAGATAATCACTGCCGCTTCACCCTGCGGGTCAGCCCAGCTCGAAATGCCTGAGGAGCTGTGCGGATCAGCTCCCCTACATGCAACCAGCCAGCGCAGCAACCTCTCAATTAAGAAGGCAGCTTTGTTTCGTTACGCCGGCAGTGCTGCGGTCTGCTCCATGCTCCATCACTCTAAAAAAGTATATATATATCAGTCATTTACGCCGATGGATCGGTGGGTGGGGGAGTTTCTAGGTACTCAGAACCCCCCCCCCCCCCTGCGTGCGCGTATTTCCTTTAAACCTTCTGAACCTCATTTACTTTATTGGGGCCCATTTATTAAAGAGTGATAAAACTTGTTGTAAAAGATAAATGGTGCTCCAGCCAATCAGCTCCTGTCATTTTCGAACACGACAGTTAGGAGCTGAACACATGACAGTTAGGAGCTGATTGGCTGGAACACCATTTATCATACGCACCGAGTTTTAACATTCACAACGAGTTTATCACTTGTTGATAAATGAGCCCCATTGTCTTTCGAAAATAAATCTTGGTGAAATTTAAAGTGCAATTTACTTCCAGTATACTGTGTGTTTTTCTAGGTAGACCACGATGATATGTGCATTTTGTTGCCTGTCACAATTTTCTCTACGCTTCTGTAATTGAGGTATGAGATGTTGAAAACTGTATGGCAGTATCCAACTTGATTGAAATACTATTGAATTTAAGATCATAAATTTTAATATTGGGCACAGATAAATGTGGAACCCGGAGTGGCGTGGTATGATGTCATTCAGTATAGCTAATTGTTGTCTAAACAAAGACATGGGATTCTTTTTATAAATTCTTTATATTTACTCGCACTCTCCCCCCCCCCCCCCTTTTATATTTCCTTTATGCTCCTCCATCTATTTTCTCTCCTCCTATAGAAGGCAATAATAAAAAACAAACCCACCACACATGACTTGAATTGAATGCAAAGACAATATTAGCAGTGGCAGCTCCGACCTTGGCGGAGGAGGAGGGCTGCCACTGGTGATGCTGCCTGGTCTCCGCCGCCGCCTTGGTCCCGGCAACTGTACTATGTACAGTTCACAGATGCCAGGACACAGTAATTCTAACAGAAAAGCCCACCCCACCACCCCTATAAATAGATGATACAGGCGATGCAACTGTCACTGATGGGCAGGGGTGTATCTAGGGGTCTGAGCTTCCCTGGCAAAGTAAGGGACTGGCGTTTCCCCTTCCCCATCCACGCCATATTTTTTTTAATAATATACTCTCACTATCCCCACCCCCACCCCCCCAACTCCACTGAAACCTTCATTACCATTAACCCTACCCTAGTTTAGCAACACATTAGGAGGGGGATGTATGATACTGCCCGGGATTGTGTCGGTATAAGTCTTCCCGCTTCGCCTTTTTACCAAGGCGAAGCAGGAGGCAAGAGTGTCAAGATGTAAGAATATATTTTATGCCAGAGTGTGGGAGTGAAAACTCCCCCCCTCCGGCTATCCCTGTCAGGCTCCAGAATGCATCAGTCTCATAGTGCCCATCATGGTATTTATTCCCCCAGTACACACTGGGGGATGCAGTTAATATCCCGACAGTCGGGATCCCGGTGCACAACATAATGGCACCGGAATCCCCACACAAAATGGAAGGCCGACGCTGGAATTCCAAAAGGGGACAGGACACAAACGCCGGAATCCCAACCGCCAGGATCCTGAATGTACAGTCACAGACAGCGGACCACGTAAGTACTACACCTGGGTTGGGGGGTAGATTTAGGTACCACCAGGAGGGTTAGGCTTAGGCTGCGGAGGGGAGACGGTTAGGTTTAGTGTACTGGCAAGGGCAGTTAGGTTTAGGCGCTACCATGGGGGTTCAGGGTAGGCTGCAAGGAGGGGTTGGGGTTAGGCACCTAAAAGGTAGGGTTAGAGATAGGGTAGGGGGATGATTAGAGTTAGGGTAGGGTAGGGATTAGACCATTTACCAACCCACATCAGGATTTCGACTATCGGGATGCTGCTGTTGGCCTCCTGACCACTGGCAACCCGACAGCCGGCATTTCATTCCCAACCCCACACAGCACCCCTATTTAAACCCTAGTATATACAGCACCCCCATATTACCTCCCAGTACACACAACCCCATATTACCCTCAGTACACAGTGTCTCCATTTTACCCTTGCCCGAGTGCACATAGCACTCCCATATTATCCGCAATACATTCAGCACCCACATATTGCCCCTCCATACACACCACACCCCTATATCACCCCAGTACATTTAGCTTCCCCATATTGCCCCTCCATACACACTGCACCCCTATATCACCCCAGTACATTCAGCTCCCCCTTATTGCCCCTCCATACACACTGCACCCCTATATCACCCCAGTACATTAAGCTCCCCCCACACTGCCCCCCAAAACACAGTGCCCCCATGGTACCTGTTTTTTTCTTTCCTCCTGTAAATAAGAGCAGTGAGCCAGGAGAGTGGTGAAGGAAAGTTCTCCCTTGAGGGTGGCACAGGCTCACAGCCACATGGCCACCGTGGGAGAACAGCAGCGGGACAGTGCACTCAGCCACATCCCACCCTGTGAGAAGCCGGCAGTGAGGGATAGTAGGGGGCGGTGCCGGGTGCTGTGGTCATAGAGGCTACGCTGCTGCACGCCTGCACGCCCCCCCCCCCCCGTGGCAGGCAAGACTTCTCCAGCCCCTGCCTCCACAGCCGTTCACACGTCAACAACAGGCTCAGCTCAGAGAGCAGTGCCCTGAGTACGGCAGTGGCTGCTGATGACAGAGGGTGTCAGGCCAGCATGGCACCGCTGGGTGGTGCCCCCTCCTTGGCAGGCGCCCCTGGCATGTGCCAGCCCCTCCTGATGCCACCTCACCTTCCTCAGGTCCTGATTGCGCCATGGTCTTCCTCCACCTGTGGGCCACCCTTCCTGGTACTCACACATGTACGTGATGTCATGCTGTCATTGCCACTGAAGTGAAGAGCCACGAAGAGGAGCAGGCTCTATGCATGCTGATGACAAGGTGAGAGGTGGCTGGAGGGAAACAGGGAGATGGGGAATCTGAAGAAGGGACACAGTGCTTGGAGCTCCTGAAGGGACACGTGGTGAGCTGCTGGAGTGACAGAGGCAGAGATGTGTGTAAGGGGCACTACTGTGGGCATTATGTGTATAAGGGGCACTACTACTGTTGTCATTATGCGTATAAAGGGCACATCTGTGGTCATTATGTGTATAAGCGGCACTTTTGTGAGCATTTTGTGTAAGGGGCACGCACCACTACTGTGGGCATTGTGTATAAGGGTCACTGCTGTGTGGTATAACGTGTATAAGTGGTGCCACTGTGTAATGTAACGTGAATAAGAGGCACTACTGAGCAAAGTAACATGAATAAGGGGCTATATTCAGTGACATAAAATGAATAATGGACACTACTGTGTCGTTATGTGAATAAGGAAATTTTTTTACTTACAATTGCGCACTGTGGTGCATCTATTCCTGTGTGGGGTGAGCAAGGTTGTCCTCCTTGTGAATAATGGGCACTACTGTGTGATGTGATATGAATCAGGGGCACTACTTGCGGTGTAATATAAATAATATTGCGCTACTGTGTGGCGTAATTTGAATTGGGGATACTGTTGTGTGTCCACGCCCCTTCTTTGTGAGACCACTGTCCATTATAAAGTATGGGAGATAGAGCACAAATGTATAGCTTGCAGGGGGGGGGAATGAGTTTCACCACCTCTCCAGTACCACTTTAAGACCTGCTGTATACTACAATCGTCACTGGTATCATTTTCAAACATAGCCTGTAACATGACAGATAGAAGCTGATTAGGTGACACTTTATCTCTCTCAACTTTATCTCTCTTCAAAGCTTAGTACATAAACCTCACTGTTATGAAGGAGACTTCTAAGGCAGCTTTATTTTGTGCACACCTAGGATCCAAACATTTTATTATTACTTATCTGCCCTCTGCCCGAGACTATGCTTATACCAAAAATCCAGGGTTAATATGATGTATTATGTCACCTAGGCTATATCCACTTATTATGTCACCTAGGCTATCTCCACTCTGCCTTATGCACTATATTATCTTCCAGACATAGTTGCCCTTTAAGAAGGACAGGGAAGTGTAGGTTAACAGTCTGATATATTAGCAATCATAATGTCCTCATGGGAATGTCGACATTCAATTATGTAGACAGTTATGAAATGTCAACATGCTAGAATGTCGACATATCATGCCTAGTGGCTTAGCAGTGACTTACCTGCTCTGAAAAGCTGCAGCGACTGCAGTGGTGTCTGCTGGTGCAGCAGTCATGTGACTTCCGGGTCAGAACACAGATCCTCTGGCATTCAGGTAAGTATTTGTCCACTATCTTTAACCCTAATCCCTATCGCTACCCTTCTTTCTAGTGTCTAACCTAAATTAGACACTAGTGTCTAACCTAACCCAAATCCCCCCCCCCCCTTCCGCAGCCTTATCTTAACCCTTCTGCCCACAGCTTAACCCTATTGTCAACATTCTGACAATGTAGACATTTCATCTGTTGACATTATTTTTGACATATTATCTGTGGACAATTTAACAATACCAACGTCATAACTGTTGACATTGTGGTGTCAACATGAATGTCATCAGCGTAGACCTTTTTAAATACATCACCTTCCACTGATATTAATCTGATAATTTTTGCATAAAAAGAATTGTTTTACACGACTTGCATCTCACTTTGTAGTCCTATCAGCAAAACAGCTTTGTAATCAAGGCTAAAGGTAATTGGCAATTCAATTTCTGCCAAATGGAGATAAATGAAGTGCACTGTTTCTCATTTGTCTGGCATGAATTATAATAAATTAGGGCCTTGACATTACAGAATTCTATAAGACATTGTCATAATTTACCATTTAGGAATTACTGAACAAATAAACAAGATGTTCAACAGCGAGAAGTAATTTGGGGTTATTTATGAGACAACAATAGCATTGTGCAGCACAAAAGCCAGCTTTCCTGTTCTGATGTCACACGATGCGTCTGGTCTTACGTTCTTGTGCATGGATTTGTTGCAGCAAGAAGCTATTTATTTCCTCTGCATGATAGGTTGGTTAGGCTCGTTCTTAATGCATAACTAATAACTATGGGGGTCATTCCGAGTTGATCGCTAGAAAATGTTCGCTGCGCAGCGATGATGCACTTCTGCACATGCATATGCACTTCTGCACATGCATATGCGGCGCAATGTGCATGTGCGATGTACTTTCACAACGGTCGATGTAGTTTGACACAATATCTAGCGAAGCTTTTCAGTCGCACCTCTGGCCGCAGAGTGATTGACATGAAGTGGGCGTTTCTGGGTGTCAACTGACCGTTTTCAGGGAGTGTTTGAAAAAACGCAGGCGTACCAGGAAAAACGCAGGCGTGGCTGGGCGAACGCAGGGCGTGTTCATGACGTCAAAACAGGAACTGAACAGTCTGAAGTCATCGCAAGCGCTGAGTAGGTCTGAAGCAACTCTGAAACTGCACAAAATTATTTTGTAACCGCTCTGCGATCCTTTCATTCGCACTTCTGCTAAACTAAGATACACTCCCAGTGGGAGGCAGCATAGCGTTTGCACGGCTGCTAAAAACAGCTAGCGAGCGATCAACTCGGAATGACCCCCTATATACAGGTTATTATTTGCTAAATTTCATGGCTAAATTCAGTAACAGAATGCTGCAAGATACACACTTACATATTTGCAAATTCCTTTACTGTTATTAAATATTTAAGCTCGGTAACGTAAGCCCCAACCTTGCTCCTGCACATTGATGACACTCTGATAATGGGGACTGCCTTCAAAAAAGGTAAAAAGAGTTTCACGAAAACTTCACGCTTCTGTTATTCTACCACATCATTCTAACAGAGATCAAGGGTCTATTTGGGTGGAAAGAAAGTGGACAGCGATAAAGTACCAGCCAACCAGCTCCTAACTGTCATTATTCAAACCCAGCCTGTGACATGAGAGTTAGGAGCTGATTGGCTGGTGATTTATCCCCGTCTACTTTATCTCCATCCAAGGCTTAATAAATAACCCCCCAAGTTCCTAGAGAATAGAGGATGATACCAAGGCATTAGATATGGGATGGGTCAGTAGAGAAGGTGATGTTGTTAAAAGATAGAAAGTGGAGGAAGGGGTGGGTGTGGAGTGATCCCAGAAAGGAGCAAACCATGGGTACAGTCTTATACCCCTTTTCCACCACTGTAGCACGACTGCGATCCGTGTTACTTACAGCCCCCTTCAGACAGAGCTCACCAACCCGGCATTTGCCGGGTTGGTGATGCGGCTAGTAACGCGGCAGGGGCGGAACTGGGAGATCACATGATCTCCCAGTGCCGCCCTCCCAAACACTGTGAACGGGAGTCGTGTCGCCTCGACACGGCTCTTGTTCACACTACACAGCTTACCAGGTTGAACCCGTGTTCAACCTGGCAAGCTACCCGGGTAGGATTCCCGGATCACTGGATCCGGGAATTTGCAGGGGGACCCTTTTCCACTAGGAAAAACAAGGGTAATTGCGCGCCCCCGCGCATTTACCCGTGTTTTAAAAAGCTAGTGGAAAAAAGGTATTAGCCATATTAGATTTCAGCAAGTGCTCAGACATGCAGGATGAGATGGAAGAAAGGTAGTTAAGTACACTAGAGCAGGGGTGGCCAACTAGTCAGAGGCAAAGAGCCAGAAAAGATCTGTAGTCAAGGGCAAGAGCCAGTATCATGTGCGTGGCCTAGTTTTCACAAAGCCACACCCCATTTTGTGCGCACACCTTTCGTTATGATGTTTGTAGGAGTATAACCTTGTGTCCTAACTCTGTTTTTAGTCATGTTGTACAGTGCCAAATACATATAATGCCCCAGTACAGTGCCACGTACATATAAAAATGTAAAAAAAATGGGTGCCTCCACACTGCTAGAAACATATGTCCCCACAGTGCCACATACACATATGTCCCTACAGTGCCAGATACATATATACCCCACAGTGCCACATACACATATGTCCCCACAGTGCTAGATACATATATGCCCCACAGTGCCACATACACATATGTCCCCACAGTGCCAGATACATATATGCCCCAAAATGCCAGATACATATATGCCCCACAGTGCCAGATACACATGACCCCCCCAGTGCCAGATATACATGTCCCCCCAGTGCCAGATATACATTTCCCCCCAGTGCCAGATATATATGTTCCCACAGTGTCAGCTTTGTCCCTAGTGCCAGATATATATGTCCTTAAAGTGCCAGCTATGCCCCCAATGCAGGGTCCCCACAGTGCCAGATATGCCCCCAGTGCCAGATATACATGTCCCCACACAGTGCCAGCTCTGCCCCCAGTTCCAGATATACATGTCCCCCCAGTGCCAGATATACATTTCCCCACAGTGCCAGCTATGCCCCCAGTGCCAGATATATATGTCCTCACAGTGCCAGCTATGCCCCTAGTGCCAGATATATATGTCCCCACAGTGCCAGCTATGCCCCCAATGCCAGTGTCCCCACAGTGCAAGCTATGCCCCCAATGCCAGTGTACCCCCAGTGCCAGATATACTTGTCCCCACAGTGCCAGCTATGCCCGCAGTGCCAGATATATATGTCCTCACAGTACCAGCTATGCCCCTAGTGCCAGATATACATGTACCCACACAGCACCAGCTCTTCCCCCAGTTCCAGATATACATGTCCCCCCAGTGCCAGATATACATTTCCCCCCAGTGCCAGCTATGCCCCCAGTGCCAGATATACTTGTCCCCACAGTGCCAGCTATGCCCCCAGTGCCAGATATATATGTCCTCACAGTGCCAGCTATGCCCCTAGTGCCAGATATATATGTTCTCACAGTGCCAGCTATGCCCCTAGTGCCGGATATATATGTCCCCACAGTGCCAGATTTGCCCCCCAGTGCCAGATGTACATGTCCCCCAAGTGCCAGATATACATGTCCCCACAGTGCCAGATATATATGTTCCCCACAGTGCCAGCTATGCCCCCAATGCCAGTGTCCCCCACCAGTGGCGGATCCAGGGGAGGGAACTCGGGCCTGTGCCCCCTGTCATTTGTGGCCTCATCGTCCCCCGTCCCCCCCGCTTGTGTCACTAAGACACGCTGCCGCTCAGTCCAGCGGCAGCGTGTCTCAGCTATCGCGGCTATCTGGCGGCGCGTTGCGGACTTCAAACCAGCCACCGGTTCGTGAGCCAATCAGAGCTCGCGGACCGGCAGCCAATCAGGAGCCGCTGGTCCGCGAGCTCTGATTGGCTCACGAACTGGCGGCTAGTTTGAAGTCCTACACGATGCCAGACATAGCCGCGCTCTCCTCCTGACACCCTCAGAGCCGGCAGAGAAGCAGCAGCAGCAGCGGTAAGCAGCTGCAGAACTGCTGTGGGGGCATTTGTATAGTATACCTGCTGTGGGGGCATTTGTATACCTGGCACTGTGAGGGCAGTTGTATACCTGGCACTGTGAGGGCAGTTGTATACCTGGCACTGTGGGGGCAATTGTTTACCTGGCACTGTGAGGGCACTTGTTTACCTGGCACTGTGGGGGCATTTGTATACCTGACACTATGGGGGCATTTTTGGATCTGGCACTGTAGGGACATTTTTGGATCTGGCACTGTGGGGGCATTTTTGGATCTGGCACTGTGGGGGCATTTGTAGATCTGGCACTGTGGAGGCATTGTGGGGGCATTTGTGGTTCTGGCACTGTGGGGGCAATTTTGGATCTGGCACTGTGGGTGCAATTGTGGATTTGGCACTGCACTATTGGGGGCATATGTCTGTGTATCACATCTCATTTTAATTGTCCACACTCACTAAATGCTGCGGGCATTACTACAGGCAAAATTACTACTGGGGGCAATACGGGCATTGCATAAGGGGCACCACTACTATGGGGTCTATATAAGGGGCACTACCAGTACAGTGGACATTGCATAATGAGCGCTATAACCATAGGCGTGCGCAGCACATTTTATTAGGGGGTGCACCATCGGAGGGGTGTGTCTAGCACTGCCTTCTGGGCGTGTCTAGCACCATCTATTGGCGGTCAACGCAATATAAAATATCCACCCTTGTACCAATTCTAATAAAGCAGATGCATTGTCAGATGTTGTGGTGTGCACCAATCAAACACCCCTGATGGTACTCACTCCAATTACATTGCTCCTCCTCAGCCTGGTCTGGCTCCCCCTCTCTTTCCCCTGCAAGCTGCAGCAGCTTACTTACAAGTCAGCCACTCACTGTCACTGACAGTCACAGACTAGTACTGCTGCTGCTGGAAAAATGAGTGACGTGTCAATGCTGCTGCCAACTGCCTGCCAGTATTGAATTTGTCTACCTAAGAGCAGTGGTGCAAGTGGGCGGGTACGGGTGGGTACGGCGTACCCGTAAGAATTTAGCCGTGGGTACGCCGTACCCACACCGACGGGCCGCCGCTCCTCTTCCTTCCCTCCCTCCCCCACACCGCACCGTCGCACACGCCTCTGATGTGAGGGCAGGAGAGTGCAGCCTGCGCCTCTCGTTCCCCTCAGTCTCCGGTGGGTGTTTCAGTTTACTTCAGCGCCGATCCGTGAGCCAATCAGAGCTCGCACCCGCGAGCTCTGATTGGCTCACGGATCGGCGCTGAATTAAACTGAGACACCCGCCGAAGACTGAGGGGAACGAGAGGCGCAGGCTGCACTCTCCTTCCCTCACATGACAGACAGGAGGACAGCGACGGCAGCGGTGAGTAGGGGAGGGGGGCATGTTATACCTGGCACTGGGGGGGCATGTATACCTGGCACTGGGGGCATATCTGGCACAGGGGGGCATATATACCTGGCACTGGGGGCATATCTGGCACAGGGGGGCATATATACCTGGCACTGGGGGATATCTGGCACAGGGGGGCATGTATACCTGGCACTGGGGGCATATCTGGCACAGGGGGGCATATATACCTGGCACTGGGGGCATATCTGGCACAGGGGGGCATATATACCTGGCACTGGGGGATATCTGGCACAGGGGGGCATGTATACCTGGCACTGGGGGCATATCTGGCACAGGGAGGCATATATACCTGGCACTGGGGGATATCTGGCACAGGGGGGCATGTATACCTGGCACTGGGGGATATCTGGCACTGGGGGGGCATGTTATACCTGGCACTGGGGGATATCTGGCACTGGGGGGGCATGTTATACCTGGCACTGGGGGATATCTGGCACTGGGGGGGCATGTATACCTGGCACTGGGGGATATCTGGCACTGGGGGGGCATGTATACCTGGCACTGGGGGATATCTGGCACTGGGGGGGCATGTATACCTGGCACTGGGGGATATCTGGCACTGGGGGCATATCTAGCACAGGGGGGCATATATACCTGGCACTGGGGGATATCTGGCACAGGGGGGCATGTATACCTGGCACTGGAGGATATCTGGCACTGGGGGCATATCTGGCACTGTAGGGGCATTTCTGTATCTGGCACGGGGGGCAATGTATATCTGACACAGTGGGGGCATTTGTGTATCTAGCACTGTGGGGCAATGTGTATCTGACACTGTGAGGCAATGTATGGCACTCTGGGGGCATTTCTGTATCTGGCACTGTGGGGCAATGTGTATCTGGCACTGTGGGGCAATGTGCATCTGGCACTGTGGGGCAATGTGCATCTGGCACTGTGGGGCAATGTGTATCTGGCACTCTGGGGACATTTGTGTATCTGGCACTGTGGGGCAATGTGTATCTGGCACTGTGGGGCAATGTGTATCTGGCACTCTGGGGACATTTGTGTATCTGGCACTGTGGGGCAATGTGCATCTGGCACTGTGGGGCAATGTGTATCTGGCACTGTGAGGCAATGTGTATCTGACACTCTGGGGACATTTGTGTATCTGGCACTCTGGGGACATTTGTGTATCTGGCACTGTGGGGCAATGTGTATCTGGCACTGTGGGGTTATATGTATCTGGCACTGTGGGGCAATGTATATCTAGCACTGTGGTGCAACGTGTATCTGACACTATTGGGGTCATACGTGTATCTGCCCCTCCCCCATATGTGTATCACGGCCCCATTTTCATTGGCCACGCCCCATGTGGCATTTGGCCACACCCATTTTTTTTGCGCGCGCGCCTTCGGCGCGCGCACACAGTACCCGTAAGACATTTTTTCTACTTGCACCACTGCCTAAGAGGAACACCGGCTGCATGCAGCTCCTCATCAGTGGCTGGCGTTGGCATAGCATAGAAGGAGAGAGGTGGGCATGTGGCGGGTGGGTGTGCGAGCAGCGTGACATAATCACATCACGCTGTTTTTGTACATGGAGGTGGAGCCGGTAGTTTGAAAGCCAGTGGCAGTGGCACCCTTGATTAACCCAGGCGTCCAGTCAGTAATGCAGTCCTGACAATGTGCAGCGCAGAGGGGACAGTAATCAGCCTGCTTGCCGATCGCTGCATCAGGCATATGAGATCGGGGTGCCAGACATTAGGGGGTGCCTGTGCGCACCAGGCACCCCCCCTGCGCACACCTATGGCTACAACTGTGGGCATTGTATAAGAAGCGCCACCTCACATGCACCGAAGCCACACACAAATGTACTTCCCCTTCTATGGTGCCCCCCTAATATTTTCTTCTGGATCCGCCCCTGTCCCCCACCGTGCGAGATATGCCCCCCAGTGCCAGATATACATATCTCCCCAGTGCCAGCTATGACCTCATTGCCAGCTATGACCCCAGTGCCAGGTATACATGTCCCCACAGTGCCAGCAATGCCCCCCCCCCCCCCCCAGTGCCAGATATACACTGCTGCCCTCCCCTTAGCTGCCGGTCTGCGAGCTCTGATTGGCTCACGGACCGGCGCCTAATTGAAGCTTGACACAGCCGCCGCCGGAGAGGGAGGGGCAGGAGCGGCGCAAGCTCCTCCCCTCACAGACAGCAGCAGCAGCGCGGTGAGCAGCATGGGGGTGGGGGTGCGCAGGAGCCGCATGCGGCGGATGAAAGAGCCGCATGCGGCTTGAGAGCCGCGGATTGGCCACCCCTGCACTAGAGGGCCTGATTCAGAGCCGCAAGCAATGCCGATGCTCACGGAGTTGAGACATTTTCTTTAAAGCCTCTACGGATGCTGACAGTGGGCGTCGCAGTCCTTGCACATTCTTACATATGGATGTACCCCAGGGAAGGGCTTTGTAGTGATGATAGAGCACCAAAAGAATCTTAGAGATGTGCACCGAAAATTTTTCGGGTTTTGTGTTTTGGTTTTGGATTCGGTTCCGCGTCCGTGTTTTGGATTCAGACGTGTTTTGGCACAACCTCCATGAATTTTTTTTTTTCGGATTCGGGTGTGTTTTGGATTCGGGTGTTTTTTTTTCAAAAACCCCTCAAAAACAGCTTAAATCATGGAATTTGGGAGTAATTTTGATCCTATAGTATTATAAACCTCAATAACCATAATTCTCAATCATTTATAGTCTATTCTGAACACCTCACACCTCACACCTCACAATATTATTTTTAGTCCTAAAATTTGCACTGAGGTCGCTGGATGACTAAGCTAAGCGACCCAAGAGGGCGGCACAAACACCTGGCCCATTTAGGAGTGGTACTGCAGTGGCAGACAGGATGGCACTTAAAAAAATTGGCCCCAAACAGTACATGATGCAAAGAAAAGAGGAAAAGATGTGATCTGTGGTCGCTGGACGGCTAAACTAAGCTAAGCAACACAAACACCTCAATATCACAGGAATTATTTGTCCTAATCAGTGGTATTATTGGTCCAAATCACTGGAAGAAAATGACATAATCACAGGAATTATTAATTCTAATCAATGGTATAAACATCTTAGTGATATTTGGTGGACCCCTTTCTTTGAAAGTAAAGCATTCATAACCTAGAACCAGAAATAATGACACTGAGACTTGAATTTTGGCAGAAAATTGCTAGCTATTTATTTGTCCCTATCCATTAGGAAACCTGTAATAAAGAAATTAATTTAATATGCCGCTCCAGCTGGCATATGGTGGCGGCCCAAAAGAACGGCTCAATTAATCTGAATTAACTTTAAATAACTAACCCTATAAATTTACTAAAACTTACTATAAACCGGTAATAGGTGACAACTCAACCCCCACAGTGACTACCCACCGCTCCTGGGTGCCCTGCCGCTGCCTTCCCGGACGGGTGGTCAAGCGGCCATAAGTCGATGGAGGTGAGTGCACCTAAACCACAACAAACTGTAAAAACACTACAGTTTTCCCTACAATACAAAACTGCCATTCTTTTCCGCCAATAAATAGCCAACGAAAACAGCCAACAACTTAAAGCCAAAGCCCACGTGCCACAAATTCTTAATACCAGGGCGGGAGGGTGGGAAAGCAAATCACCAAGAGACTTAAGATGGCCTCTCCTTCCCTATATATAGCAAACCCTCCCCCTAAAGAAGGCTGTACTTTCCTCACAGCTAGGTCCACCCCTCCCCAGATGTTTAACTCTTTCCTCTCCTATGCAGTCAATACTCTCTCCTTATTGGTCCAAATCACTGGAAGAAAATGACAAAATCACTGGAATTATTAGTTCTAATCAGTGGTATTATTGGTCCAAATCACTGGAAGAAAATGACAAATTCACTGGATTTATTCGTTCTAATCAATGGTATTGTTGGTCCAAATCACTGGAAGAAAATGACAAAATCACTGAAATTAAATGGCAGTAATGTCGGGAATTATATCAAATGGCAGTACCACTGGACATATATGGAAGTGTCAGACAGGATGGCACTTAAAAAAATAGTCTCCAAACAGCACATGATGCAAAGAAAAGAGAAAAGGAGGCGCACTGTGGTCGCTGGATGGCTAAGCTAAGCGACACAACTACCTCAATATCACAGGAATTATTCATTCTAATCAATGGTATTATTGGTCCAAATCTCTGGTAGAAAATGACAAAATCACAGGAATTATTCATTCTAATCAATGGTATTATTGGTCCAAATCACTGGAAGAAAATGACAAAATCACTGGAATTATTAGTTCTAATCAGTGGTATTATTGGTCCAAATCACTGGAAGAAAATGGCAAAATCACTGGAATTATTCGTTCTAATCAATGGTATTATTGGTCCAAATAACTGGAAGAAAATGGCAAAATCACTGGAATCATCTGGCAAGATCACTGTAATTAATAATTCATTATAAATCACTGATATTAATTGGTAAAATCTTGCTATCGCCTGCCTAGTGAACTGGAATCTAGATGGGATTTTGTACTGGGGACACAATAACTTCATCAATTGTCTAAATCCCAATGCACTAATGGAGGAAAATGGGTGCACGTCTAACAGCGCACTGATTATACTGAGCACTGATTTTACTGAGCACTGATTTTACTGAGCACTGATTATACTGAGCACTGATTATACAGAGCACTGATTTTACTGATCACTGATGATACTACGGAGAACTGACACTGAGCAGCGAGAACAGCACTGGACTATTGTACTGTAGTGTACTGGTACTACTATATATATACTGGTGGTCCCCAAAATGCTGCACTGTACTACTATACTGCTCACAAACAATGCAGCACAGATATGGATATTCGAAGTGACACGGAGCTGCAAGATACAGCAATGGCCTACTGTACTGTACTACTATATACTGGTGGTCCCCAAAATGCTGCACTGTACTACTATACTGCTCACAAACAATGCAGCACATATATGGATACTTGAAGTGACACGGAGCTGCAAGATACAGCAATGGCCTACTGTACTGTACTACTATATGCTGGTGGTCCCCAAAATGCTGCACTTTACTACTATACTGCTCACAAACAATGCAGCACAGATATGGATACTTAAAGTGCCACAGAGCTGCAAGATACAGCAATGGCCTACTGTACTGTACCACTATATATATCTGGTGGTTCACAAAATGCTGCACTGTACTACTATATAGTATACTGGTCACACAGCAATGCAGCAGATATTGAGCACTGATCATCAGGATACTGTCTAGAACGGAGTCTGACACGGAGCTGCAAGATACAGCAATGGCCTACTGTACTGTACTGCTATAATACTGGTGGTCACCACAATGCAGCACACTGAGCACAGATATTTGGAGCACACAGAGCACAGATATTGAGCTTTTCAGGCAGAGAACATAGCCACGTCCTCTGCGCTCAATCTCCAATGCACGAGTGAAAAGGGTGGCGACGCGCGGCTCTTTATATGGAATATGAATCTCACGAGAATCCGACAGCAGGATGATGACGTTCGGCCTCGTTCAGGTTAACCGAGCAAGGCGGGAAGATCCAAGGCTGCCTCGGACCTGTGAAAAACACGTGAAGTTCATGGGGGTTTGGATCTCGACGAACCGAACCCTCTCATCTCTACAAAAGATATGTCTGAATCTTGCCCATAGTGTCCATTAGAGATATACCCAAGCAGATCATGGTTAGGCAAAGGCATATAAAATGCTGAAACATATATAGTATTTAGAGATACACTTGTTCTATAAAGCTCCCCCTTATCTCTTATTTTTGCTATGGTGCCTTGCTGGGCTGAGCTTCTGCACAGGAAATACTGACCTTCAGAGGTGCAGTATGTACATTGTGAGGGTGTGTGATGGTCTCTCTGGGCAAAATGCTGGATTACCTAATAGTAACCAAGCCGAGTAGTGTTATACAGAAGCTGGGGGGTCTAAGAGGCATTTTAGTTAATTGTGTCTCTAATGAGTATGTGAGTGTTGTATTCTGGGTGAGTAGGTAATGTATGTGAGCTGATTGAGGCGTGTTTGGGGTCAATTGCTTAATTGAATGTGGGTACAGTCTAAGGGCATGTAATTTCTCTTACATTGGCGTATCTATAATGGGTGCAGGATGTGTGGTTCACACAGGCCCCTGGTTCCAGAGCCACACACCCTGCACCCATATGATTATACTCACACCTCTGGAATCCCGCTGCAAACAGAAATCACTCTGAAAATGGTGCAGCGGCCATTTTCCTGGTGAATTGTGCATGCACAGTAGAGATGTACCCGGGAACAAGGTGCGAGCGCCATGTTACCAGTGCCCTGCGCATGCGCAGTAGACTCTGGCACAAAGCCAGCTGCTACAGTCTACAGTGTTGCTGTGGGTTGGGGCTGGGAGACCGGTACTGGGGATCCCGGCGGTCTGCATCCCGACCCCGGGATCAAGGCAGCAGAATTCCGGCAAGGGGGGGTGGGTGCGAGCACCACAACAAATACCCTTGCGGGCTAGCTGCAGGTTCTATTCCCACTCTATAGGTGTCATGGACACCTGCAAGTAGGAAGAGTGCCTGTGGGTCGGCATTCTGTGTGCCGGCATTGTGATTGTTCGGGATCCTGGCGTCGGCATGGTGACAGCTGGGATACCGAGCACCGGTCACATGACCGGATCCCGCTGCTGGAAATGAGGGAACCTAGATTGAGCCTGAAGATGGGCCATCTCTGGAGATCACCTCTTTTATTTCATTAAATGTGAGATGGCTCACATGTGAAATGTATCAGGTTTCCTAACACATATATAAATCATAGCATGACACAATAAAACAACAACAGTTTTTGGGCCACTTCTATGATATTACTTCCAGTGTACTGTTAAGTTCCCACTTATATTATATATTGGTACTGCTCTGAATAGTTTCCCCCAGTGTGTAGGTAACGTGCACTTTAATATTTACAGAAAAGAACACTGAGGGCATTAACATATGACAGTAGTGTCATAAACCTCCTGGTTACTGTGTACTCATGCTCCTGTCAGGCACATCAGGGGTTAACATTTTTATTGGGAGAGCTTAAATGAGGTGCTAGGGGAATTTGATTGGTTTAGCCCGAAGGGGATGGTATGGTGTGATGTTAAACTAGGGTGTTGCTAAAGAATTAGCCTCTTTCTCTTGGACGTTACCCTCCTTGTCCCTCCCTTGGTTTTTTGGTTTTGTTGTTATGTGATGGCTGGTTGTTGATTGGGTTTTGGGTGGCCGGTCTCAGAGCGGCTTATGTGTAGTTCTTGATAGGATAGGTTAATTTTTCCCTGGGGAGCAGTTCAGTCAGGGAGGAGTATGGGCATGGTCAATCGAGGGCGGACCAGAGGGCATCACAGGATCAGGTGGGCTCTCCTTTCTCCTTCTACATGGCTGAACTGCTGCCTCAAGTAGATGCTGATGTGGGCAGATGGCATCATCAGTTTGTGGTGTTGTCCCCACAAGTCTTGGGCAGTTGGTCCTGCCTTGGCGAGTCGGATGGGCAAGGAAGGTGGCAGTTGGCTCTTCCTTGCCTGTTGGGCAGTTGTCCCTGGTTCATACAGTTAATGTTAATAGTTTGGCTTACGCTAGGCCGTTCTTATCCTGCCACCATACTTTAGTTAGCTTAAATCTAAATAGTTAATTTAAACCATTTCAATACAAAGCTGACCTAATTTCTCCGCAATTACAGTGGTCCGTGTATTTATTTATTTAGATAAGTTGGTGTGTATGAAGTATGAGTGCATCGGCCATGGAGAGCTTAACAACGAGCTTCACAGCACCCCCTGGTGGTTGCCACTGTCACAATTACAGATACAGTGATAGTACAGAACTTTTATTTTATTTCCAGATTCTTTGCTTTTCAAAACCTTAGGAGGAGGATTCATTTTCACTTGACCTATGATTTCTCCTGGCTTCTGCTTCCATTAGAAATCATGTCTGTCAAAAGACGTTCTGTTTTCCAGAAGTGGTGAATCTCCGAGATGTAATCAGCTGTGCCTTATCCAGCATGACAGCACTGGAACCATTTAAGTCACTGAGGCAAACTAAATTGCTGTTTTAATCCTCTTTTGAAATGGAAAACCACGTATAATGTAAAAGGAAGAAAGAAAACATGTTATCAATAAAACAACGTCTCTCTGTAGTCACAGTATTAAGCAAACACACTTGAATGGAAAAGCTATTTTGCTTCTTATTTATCTGCATTGTGTGACAAAAGGCTCATTATACTGAATGTATTTTGGAGGGATGTGCCGGTAATAATGTTACATGGGTAAAAGAGAAGCACAGTGATTAACAGACACATAAAGATTAATAGATGTGCCACTGAATTTATTATATTTAGTTGTAAAAATAAACAGGTCAAAGAGGGGTGTAAAGTGTAATATCTTACAATTCTTTAGATGTCCAGATAGCTCTATAGTAAGGAAAAAGCTTAAAGTTGATCACTGCATGTTGCTACATTTAAAGTAAAGTCCATTCTACATTCAAGCCACTGAATTATTAATGAACATACTGTACTTGCAGAGGTATGTATCTAATTTATATGTTAATTATGCTACCCTATTTCATGAGTTGCAGTAATATATAATATTTAAATTGTAGTCAACCAGAGTACGGCTTTTCCATGTGCAAAATGATCTTGTATGCATAATGAAAGGGGTTCGGTATGTAATATCGGCGGTCGTGATGCCGGTGGTCATTTAACGAGGAGCGGCGAGTCCTTACCATTGTTTCATATATATATATATATATATATACACACACACACAGACACACACACACACACACACACACACACACACACACACACACACACACACACACAAACTCATATATATATATAAAAATACAACTGTAGCAAGTACTTAGGTGTTGTTTCATTGTTGATTCCAGGGCCCTCATTCCGAGTTGGTCGCACCAAGAAACTTTTTGCTGCTGGTGCGATCAACTAATCTCCGCCTATGGGGGAGTATATTTTAGCATAGCAGGGCTGCGAACGCTTGTGCAGCCCTGCTATGCTAAAAAAAGTTTCCCACAAAACAAGACTAGCCCTAGACCTACTTACCCTGTGCGATGGATCCAGCAATGCAGGTCCCGGCTTTGACGTCAGACATCCGCCCTCCGTTCTCCTGGACACGCCTGCGTTTTTCTTACCACTCTCCGAAAACGTGTGGAAACGGTGAGTATCCGCCCCGGAACACCTCCCGCCTGTCCATCTTCTTGCGATAGCCGCTGCGATCACATTTGTGTCATCGCCAGGCAATGACGTGTGTGTGAACGGGTCAGAATGACCCCCCCCAGAGCCGGACTGGGTCTGAAAATAGGCCCTGGCATTTAAAGCCCACAGGCCCACCTTGCGTCAGCATCTCGATGCTGGCATAGATTCCTCTCCTTATTCTTCTTGACTCCTCCCACATCTTAGTCTATGCTCTTGCAAATATAATTAATATTAGAACATACAAGTGTACATTATACTCTGAATTAAAATACACAGAACAGAACTCATCTGCAAGGAAATAATGAATATAAACATGTGCACAAAAATATGAGAGTGTGACCTCATCATAAAGCGGCGTGGTCTCACTATAGGGGGCGTGGTCAAGCAGGAAAAGACTACCTTATAACCCAGTTTTGCACCCTGCACCAGCAGACAGGGCCGGATTAACAATGGGGCGGATGGAGCTGCAGCTCCCGACCCCCCATCAAAATAGGCCCACAGAGTTCCCTGCTGCTGGAAACAGGAAAAAATGTTTTTACTATTACAGCAAGTCAGCAGCACCAGAAAAGCCTCAGAAGCCCTCCCTGCGCCGAAATATTTGTTTTCTCCTCCCCTGCACCGTGATCTCACACTTTGTGAGACATGCCACAGGTGCCTCCCCTCAACCGTGCACCACAGCAGCAGCCAGCGGTGTACTTGCCTCCAGGGACGTATGGGGACAGGGACTTAGCCGCTGTTTCAGTCTCGTGACCCCTCAGCCGGGCAGGTTAGTGGTGCTTGCTTAATGGTAGGTTTTTTTTCTCCAAAGGGGGCATGGTCATGGGTCCGTGATTATGCTACGCCCCCTAACTTTTCCTGGTCGGCCTGTCTGCTCCTGCTGTGTCCGCAAGGCACAGTGGCTGGGGAAAACGGGAGAGTGGGAGGGCTGTGGGAAACAGGGTATGTGTGTTGATGAAAGGGACAGGCTGGACCGGTGTGTGCAGGGAACAATTGTGAGAGTGTGTGTGTATGGTGACTGGAGGGGCAGGTGTTGTGTGGGGAAGGTTGGGGGGAACAGGCTGTGTGTGTGTGTGTGTGTGTGTGTGTGTGTGTGTGTGTGTGTGTGTGTGTGTGTGTGTAGGGACTGGGGAAACAGGCTGTGTGTGTGTAGGGAGTGGGTGGGCAGGCTTTGTGTGTGTGTGTGGTAACATGGGCATGTTGCTGGGAATAGTTGCGTGCACAGACTCTGCTGTGCTCACATTGAAACTATGCTCAGGCGGATGATCTGCACGTCTGTGGATGCTCGGTCCTTGTGCATTCGGCTGCACTATGTGCACTGGGAGAGGCTTTGATGGCAGCTTTGGTGTGTTGACTGCTGGGGTGGGGGCGTGGAGGGTCGCTGTTCATCCAGCGCAGGGGATCCTTCCAGTGGCGGTTTTAGGTGCGGGCTAGCAGGGCGAGCGCCGGGTCACTGCAGCCTGAGGCCACAGTCATTCCGCCAGCGACATCAGCACCCATCTGCTGACCCTTGCCACTTCCTGCTCTGGCCAGCTGCCTCCCATCCTGGCCACTTCACGCTGCCCGCACCCCACCGCAGAAGTATGACAACAACATAGAGCCGGAGGACCACAGGTTTCGAATGGTGAGTGACGGCTAGCTGGTGCAATTTGTATAAGGCGCTACCAGGCACAATGTGTATAAGGGGCTATCTGGTGCGATCTGTATAATGGGCTGAGAAAGAAAGAAAGATAGATATAGAAAAAAGAATGGAAATGTAATACCACCAGAAACAGTATAACCTGCATCACATGCTATAGTAAAGGCTGTCAGTCATATAGTCACCTGAAGTATCAATGCTTCGGTCCCCTTTCGGACCAATTTCAAGACCTTCAACAATTACAGCAGTCACACTCAAGGCAAAAAGTACCTGCAGTTACTTGTTGGCTTGAGAGTGGCTGCTGTAATTATTGGCAGCTTTGACTCAGGCAAGGGACAATGTGTGGTGGGCCCTGTGTGACACAACCCCTAGTCACAACCCTGCTGTTGCTGGTCACACCCCCTGCGACAGTACACAATAGGCCGTTCATAAATTTCAGCACCAGGCCCATGTGGTCCTTAATCTGGCACTGTCTCCAGACATTGGACACTACAGGGGGAAAAAATCCTGATTCACACCCTCTACATTATTATTTTTCCTCCTTATAGTAATGCCACTTACACATTATACACCACACTGTAATGCCCCTTACATAATATGCCACACAGTAATACCCCTTGCACATATTAAGCACCACACCATAATGTCACTTGCACTATATATGCACCACACTGTAGTACCCCTTGTGACATATTATGCACCACACCGTAATAGCCATTGCACATATTATGTCCCCTGCACCATAATAAGCCACACATAGTAATGCCCCTGACACTTTATTATGCCCCACACAGTACAGTACACACCCCTTATACATTAGGCCATCCACAGTAATTGCACCCCTTGCATTTTAGGCCACACACAGTAATAGCACCCAGTACATATTAGGCCACCCACAGTAATAGCGCACATTACACATTAGGCCACACACAGTAATAGTGTCCCTTATACGTTAGGCCACGCACAGTAATAGTGTCCCTTACACGTTAGGCCACGCACAGTAATAGTGGCCCTTACACATTAGGCCACACACAGTAATAGTGGCCCTTACACATTAGGCCACACACAGTAATAGTGCCCCTTACACATTAGGTCACACACAGTAATAGTGGCCCTTACAAATTAGGCCACACACAGTAATAGTGCCCCTTATACGTTAGGCCACGCACAGTAATAGTGTCTCTTACACATTAGGTCACACACAGTAATAGTGGCCCTTACAAATTAGGCCACACACAGTAATAGTGCCCCTTACACATTAGGGCACACACAGTAATAGTGCCCCTTACACGTTAGGCCACGCACAGTAATAGTGGCCCTTACACATTAGGCCACACACAGTAATAGTGCCCCTTACACATTAGGGCACACACAGTAATAGTGTCCCTTACACGTTAGGCCACACACAGTAATAGTGTCCCTTACACGTTAGGCCACACACAGTAATAGTGTCCCTTACACGTTAGGCCACACACAGTAATAGTGTCCCTTACACGTTAGGCCACACACAGTAATATAGTGTCCCTTACACGTTAGGCCACACACAGTAATAGTGCCCCTTACACGTTAAGCCACACACAGTAATAGTGCCCCTTACACGTTAGGCCACGCACAGTAATAGTGCCCCTTACACGTTAATCCACACACAGTAATAGTGTCCCTTACACGTTAGGGCACACACAGTAATAGTGTCCCTTACACGTTAGGCCACACACAGTAATAGTGCCCCTTACACGTTAAGCCACACACAGTAATAGTGTCCCTTACACGTTAGGTCACACACAGTAATAGTGTCCCTTATACGTTAGGCCACGCACAGTAATAGTGGCCCTTACACATTAGGCCACACACAGTAATAGTGGCCCTTACACATTAGGCCACACACAGTAATAGTGGCCCTTACACATTAGGCCACACACAGTAATAGTGCCCCTTACACGTTAAGCCACACACAGTAATAGTGTCCCTTACACGTTAGGCCACACACAGTAATAGTGCCCCTTACACGTTAAGCCACACACAGTAATAGTGCCCCTTACACATTAGGTCACACACAATGAGGGGTAAGGGAAGACTGGGCACACATGCACACACTGTATCACTAAGTTACGAGGGTCCACTCTGAGTACAGAGCCATTAGTCTTCCATAATGGTATAACTTGTGTCCACTGAGTCCACTTGCACTGTAACAAATGGGACTGGTGTGGGAACAGCACTGAGTGATTGTGTAGCAGGCAAGATGTAATGCACACTGGAAACATAAAAGAGGAAATGGCTGGCAGTGGTACCTGGAATGAGATGGGTAGCTGTGCCACGGCCCAGGTGAACAGAGGAGGCAGGAGCCGGTGCACGTGGTGAGCAGGAAGGAGGAATCGGCAGACAACTACATCTAAAGATAGCGCCCGGTCAGCTTCCACTGCTGCGCATTTCATACTGGTCGCATCATGACCAATGATGCGACTTTAAGCACCGCCCACTCAGCTCCCTCCCACCTGTTCCTTTCATTCTTGGGCTGGCTCAGTCACGACGCAGCCGCGCATGAAACTCCGCCCGCTAAGCTGCCCAGGAGACGGTGCTGCTTGTATATGGATGGACAAACCGGCCCATCTGGCCATCGGCCCTTCTGACATTTGCCAGAAGAGCCAGATGGCCTATCTGGCCCTGGATGAGACTGAGAAAGATCAGGTTTTGATATACTACATGAAGACTGGCCAATCTGTTGCTCTCCAGCTGTTGAGAAACTACAACTCCCAACATACCCTGTTTTGCAATTATGGAATGCTAGAATTGTGGCAGTGCATGCTGAGATGTGTAGTTTCACAACTGCTGGAGAGCCACAGGTTGACAAGGCCAGAGGACTCCATTATACATGTTCCTTACAAATATACTATACTTTTATTTATGAGTGGTTTAGTAAAAGGTAGAAAAGAATAGTATTTGGATAGGGAAAATACCTTCTGAAATTCACTATTGGTCAAATGCATTTATAAACATTCACACCAAAATGGAAAATTATGACTGATTTAAGGAATGATACTTTAGCCTTTTATGAAGAGCCAACCACTTGGATCCAAGGTCATGTGGATCGTATGGACCAAAGTAGCCCTGTTCTGTTGGTAGTTTAGATATGTATTTGTTTATACTTAAATAAAAAAAAAACAAAAAAAACAATTTAACCATCTCATTCGGATCCAGAAAAGCCTTATTATTATCAAGTGTTGTGTTAGTAGAAGGGTTACTTCTAGTATGACTTCATTATCATTATTCATGTTGTCTTCATCACATACTACAATTATATAAAAGCTGCTGTAAAGGTCCAAAGAGATCAAATAGCAAAATATAGGAATGAGACCTACCTATACATAGCATGTCTGTTCCCTAAAGGTGGGTACACACTGGCCGCCCAGTTTATGACGTCAGTCCCTGACGGATCGGGCAGTGTGTATGCACAGCACACTGCCTGATCCGTCCATAGATATATCTGCATGTCAATTGATCTGCAGATATATCTATCAGTGTGCACCCACCTTAAGTCATTGGAAGAGAAACATGCCAATTATGCTGCTCTATGTAAGAAATTGTTAATAAATAAATACATAAATAGATTCTTCTTTGCATATTCTATATCTCGACCGGTATCCGGTCTCTAGGTCGACCGGGTGTAGTATGTGATGCCGGCGGTCGGGCTCCCGGCGGCCAGCATACCAGCGCCGGAATCCCGACCACCGGCATACCGACAGCTGGACGAGTGCAAATGGGTTTGTGGACCCCCAAGAGGGAGAATAGATGTCTGTATGCCGGCAGTTGGGATTCCGGCATCGGTATGGTTGTCGTCGGGAGCCCGGCCGCCGGCAACCTGAAGGCCACCCAGGTCGACCACTATTGGTCAACATGGTCTATAGATCGACATGTACTAGGTCGACATGGAAAAAGGTCAATATGAGTTTTTAATTTTTATTTTATTTTTTGAACTTTTTCATAGTTTACAATCAACGTGGACTACGATTGGGAACAGTAACCTGTGCCGAGCGCAGCAGTAGCAGAGCGAGGCACCTTGCCCGAACGCTCACCATGCGAGGGGACATGGTGCACTAATTGGGGTTCACGGTCACTTTACGAAGAAAACAACACCAATTTTTTTTTAAACTAATGTTGACCTTTTTCCAAGTCAGCCTTGTTCATGTTGATCTAATGACTGTGTCGACCTATTTCAGGTGTTGACCTAGTCACTGTCGACCAATAGTGGTCGACCTAAGGACTGTCGACCTAAGTGTGGTCGAACCTATGATCCACACCCATCTCGACCATGATGGAAAACCTTCCAACCCTACTAGACGGTGCTTTAAACTGTCCAGGTGTCAGCAAGGAACGCGTGCTAAAATACAGTAAGTGTGCTAAACAGACTTGAGATCAGAAAGTCTATAATTTAGGTCAGTAATACAAAGCTTTTATACTAATGGTACTAATACTCAGCAATGACTTTACCTGATGCTGTACTTATTTAACTATGAGAACTGTGTTTGCATTGAATTTCTGCAGCACATCAGTTCTGTGATAATAATGCAACAACAATCTAACCAAGATTCTTTTAGTCTTACTGTATGCTCTGCATTCAGCTATAGATATATTGTTTATGCAGGGAGAGTCTCTTTTTTCCCTATCTAGGTCAAAATGTACTTTGCTTTTATATTGTCAAATTTTCATTACAAAGGTCTAAACAGATTTATTTTAGCCAACTGTTGTGAGCTTGTTATAAAATTTTCTATCCATTCGGCAGCCTTTTTTAATGGTATTTTATTATGTTTTTGCTTGCAGGTTTGGGTAGATGCTGGTACACAAATCTTCTTCTCCTACGCCATCTGCCTGGGATGTTTGACAGCTTTGGGAAGTTACAATAACTACAATAATAATTGCTACAGGTACTATCCTCTGCAGATACACTGGGAAGGGCATTATTGTGTACTGTTTCCTAGTTACCCACTTGTGGCATATACTGTATCTGTTAGTTTGCTTAACAGCAACAACAATCCAAGGTTGTAGGGGCCCCTGACTATTGCTGGCAAAGCACCCCCCTCCTGACAGATACACACACCCGCCACCACCCTTACTCGATGTTTGGAGCACAGCATCAGCAGCCGTGAGACAGTCAATGTGCTGGAGCACGGGGCGTAGCTTTGCATCAAGGGGTGTAGCCTCCAGCGCAATGCAGAGCCGAAACTCCACACCCCCTGTTTTCATAATTCTGGGGGCTTGTCCAGCACTCCCGGAGCTGCTGAACAGTCCCCAGCCTCTCCTGGAGTCTGTGCTCCAGTCATCCATTCTCCGCTGCTTTGCAATGCGAAGTAACAGTGTCAAGGTGCCCATACACCTTAAGATTTTTCTGCAGCAGGGTACATTGTGTTCCACAGGGAAACATCGGGGTGTAGAGAGGATCTTGATCCAGAGCCACCAACAGGCTAAAGGTTTAGGCTGTCCCAGGATGCATTGGGGCCTCCTCTATAATCCCCGCCTCCAGGCACTTTAGCTCAGTTTCGAGTTGGTGCCTGCAGCAGCAGGTCACTTAACAGGGGGGCTGCACTGGGCAGCCCTGAAAAGCTTTCTAAGAAGACTTCAAGGGCCGCAACGCTGATATGTCAGTGTGACATTCTGTGCTGCAGCTTCATCACCTCCCAAGCAGCATTGCATACTTCCACGGCCTGTTCCCAGGTACTTGCAGCGGAGACGCTCCGGCTTTAGGCACACGGTAGCAGACGCTCTCCTGGTTCCCGTGGCTGCTACGGGGAAGAGGTAAGAGGGTCCCCCAGGCGGGACCCACCATTAAATCGTGCTCCTGTTGCGGTCTAGGGAGACAGACCGCGACACTGGTGCGGCCACTACACCGAGCAGGGACCTGCTGTGTGGTTTCACTTTCAGTGTTTCCCAGATATATCTATCACTATATTCTATACCCTAAGGGACTAGGGGGCCTAATTCAGACCTGATCGATGGTGTGCGTTTTCGCAAAGCAGCCAATCAGGTCTGAACTGCGCATACGCCGGTGCCGCAGTGCACCGGCACATGCCAGACAGCTTACGGCTGTCTCAGCCCTGCAATCGCCTCTGCCTGATTGACAGGCAGAGGTGGTTACAGGGCGGGCCGGCGGCATTTGGCCACCGTTTAGGGGGCACGGTCTGGGCAAAGCAGGCATGCCCAGACAATTAAGGGTGCGGGTGGCGGCTGCGTGACATTACACGCAGTCGCTGTGACCCTCACAGCAACGAGTAGCGCCTGCCAGCACGTAGGGAGCTACTCTTCCAGTACAAAAGAATTGCCACTGTGTGATGCTTTTGTACTTGTGCGGGGGAGGTCCGGCCTGACATGTGGGTCGGACTAGCCCTGTGCGGGGCGTCCCCCTGCATGTCTGTGTGACTGATCGTAGATGTGCTAAATTTAGCACATTTACGATCAGGTCTGAATTAGGCCCACGGTGCTTCATATATATAGTGCGTCACAGTATTTACCCATTACGTGTATTCTACTGTGTACTCAGTCACATAATACCGGATTTATTTGCAGGTGTCGCGTACTGTGCATTCAGTCATATACTAACAGATTTATTTGCAGGTATTGTACTCTGGCTTTATCGTACTAAGCCGCTCTATTATTGCATTTGTGTACAATGTCTAACAAGAAGGGCAGTAAGTCTGTGGATGCTACTGCATCATGCAGAGCATGCGCCAAGGATTTTCTAGAGGGGGAAGTTTTGTATGATGGTCTGTGTGCTGTGTGTCATACATCTCCCAGTCAGTCCACAGCTCCTGTAACCAATCAGGAGCCACCCTGGACTGTGTTCACAAACCTACTAGGTACTCTGGTGGAACACCTTACGCCCCCCATGGGACCACCTGTGCCACTACAGCCACAAATTGTCCCTATGGTTTATCCGCCTTGGGCGGAAAATATGTCTAATCAGTTGCAGCAATTAATCAATCCTTGGTCAGACAAAAACCTACTCCAGGTCACTCCTGTGTCTCTGGGCTATCTAAGCGGGCACCTTCCTCTTCACAATCCACGTATCTCTCAGCTGTTTCATCTGAAGAGGAGAGGGAGCATACTGTGCTGTCAGACACTGAATCAGGTGTTTCTGACGAGGATTCTCCATGCAAATTGATGTCTCTGCCCTCGTGGTTGCTATTAAGCAGATCCTACAAATCACGGAAGATGAGGATTCCACTACTGTGGCTAAGAAAACTGATATTTTTAAATGGCAGAAGGTGGTTTAAAATCTGTTACCCCAGTCTGACCATTTGGTGGACATCAGGCAGGAACCCTGGTCTAATCCAGGGAAGAAATTCCCTCTGTCTAAATGGGTCTTGGCTTGCTATCCTCTCCCTGCAGAGTTATGTAACAAGCGGGAAAATTTACCGCCGGTGGATTCTCATGTCACCCGCCTAGTGGTCTACTCTGCCAGTCACCACTGTCACTTCACTGAAGGAACCGACAGATAAGCATGTGGAGGGATGCCTGAAATCTATTTACTCCCGTACAGGTGCTGTACATAGACCCATCTATTGCAATCTCTTGGGCTGCAAAAAATATTGAAGCATGGGTTCAGGCATTAGAGGAAGAGCTGCCCGAGGATATACTGTATCTGACAATTCCAGACAATACCTGTCTCATATTACCACTGCCGCCTATTACATTCAGGAGGCTTCTCTGAGGCGGGTGTGTTGCCAGCCAAGGCATCAACTACGTCTGTCCTGGCTCGCCGTATTCTGTGGTTGAGGTCATGGAAGGTGCACCTAGACTCCAAAAAGACCTTGGAGGTACTGCTCTTTAAGGGGGACATTTTGTTTGGGAAAGACCTTAATAAAATTGTGTCTGCACAGAAGGCAAAAGGTTCCACTTTTCGTTCCTTTCAGCCTCAAAGGAAAGCAGAAGGTCAGGCATACCCGAGACAGTCTCGTGCTCCTAAAACCACAAAGCCCAAGTATAAACAATCCTGGGCGGCCCGTCAACCTGCTTCTAAACAAGACAAGCCTGACAAGGCGGACCTCCCACTGCAGTTCACCCAGGTCTGGTTAAAGATCACTTCAGACGCATGGGTGCGAGAAGTACGCAGTCTCATTCAAGAGATGTCCCCCTCGCCAGTTTTGCACCACGGTTATTCCTTCGGATCCGTTAAAGGTGCAAGCTCTGCAAAAGGTTGCAAGTTCCCTCCTGAATACAGGAGTGGTAGTGCCGGTACCTCTTTCCCACAGAGGCAGAGGTTACTACTCGACCCTATTTCTAGTACAGAAACCCAATGGGTCTTTCCAGCCTATACTCGACCTCAAATCACTGAACAAGTTGGTGAGAGTGTACAAGTTCTGTATGGAAACACTGCGCTCAATTGTACTGGCTATGGAACCCGGAGACTACAGTATATGATATCCCTGGATATACAGGATGCATACCTACATATACCTATTGCTATGTCGCATCAGCAGTATCTGCGGTTTGCTATTGGCGACCTCCACTATCAGTTTCCAGGCTCTGCCGTTTGGACTGGCTAAGTTTCCTCAGATCTGCACCAAGGTCATGGCAGTAATGACGGCCCATCTCCGTCGCCAGGCAGTCAGGATCCTGCCGTATCTGGACAACTTGCTGATTCTGGCATCCCACGATGTCCTCCTCAATCACCTGCAACTGACGGTAAGCTTCCTACAAGCCCATTGGTGGCTCATCAGTTGGAAGAAATTCTCGCTGGTCCCAGCTCAGAGCATGGTCTACCTGGGGGCACTGCTGAACACACACAGTCAGCGACTGTTTCTGCCTCTAGGAAAAGTCCTGAAGATTCAGGACAGGATAATATGATTCCGTTGTCGCCCCAGAGTGTCAATACGTTCGGCGATGCTAGTACTTGGCCTGATGGTGTTGGTATTCGACATGGTAGAGTACACCCAATTTCATTCCCACCCTCTGCAGAGGTTAATTCTTTCCAGGTGGGATGGCCTACCTCATCGGATCAGGTCTCACATGATCACTTTGACTCTGAAGGTTCATCTGTCGCTGACCTGGTGACTACAGGACCAGCAATTAAACAGGGGCTGTCCCTTCAGGATCCCGGAATGGGTCCTGCTGACAACGGACGCCAGTCTGAGGGGATGGGGTACAGTGTTGGAGCAACACTCTTTTCAGGGTCGATGGACCAAGGAGGAATCACTCCTACTAATAAGCATTCTGGAGTTGCGGGCGGTGTTGCATTTGCTCTCGCCCTGCCTCTGTTATAGAACAGGCTGGTTCAAGTATGGTCAGACAATGCCACCATGGTGGCATACATAAACCATCAAGGCGGCACTCGAAGCCGCATGGCTATGATGGAAGTGTCAAAAATCTTTTGTTGGGCGGAACGCCATCTGTCAGCAATATCGGCAGTGTTCATTCCAGGCATCCTAAATTGGGAAGCAGACTTTCTCAGTCACCAGGACGTGCATGCCTGAGAGAGGAGTCTTCATCCGGAAGTCTTTCAACTCCTGTGGACAAGTGGGGCCTACCAGATGTAGACCTGATGGCGTCTCAACGCAATCACAAAGTTCTGGTCTTCGGATCAAGAACCAGGGATCCTCAAGCAGTGTTCATGGATGCACTGGCAATTCCATGGAACTTTCGGCTGCCATATGTGTTCCCGCCAGTGTCACTCCTGCCCAGGGTACTGTGGAAGTTCAAACAAGAATGAGGAATACTACTTCTAGTCACTTCAGTGTGTCCCAGACGGCATTGGTTCTCAGACCTGCAGAGTCTGTCGATAGAGCGTCCTATTCTACTTCCTCAACGCCCAGACCTCCTCGTTCAGGGCCCTTGTGTGTACCCGGACCTGGCCAGACTGGCTTTGATGGCGTGGCTCTTGAAGCATCACTCCTGAGAGCAAAAGGATTCTCTGAGGCGGTCATCCAAACTACTGTATGTTGAAAGCCCGCAAACCGGCATCTGCCTGGATTTATTACAGGGTCTGGAATTCTTACTTCACCTGGTGTGCTGATAAGAATTTTGATGCATACAGATACAGAACTTCCAGAATTCTGTCTTTTCTGCAATGCAGCCTGGATTTAGGCCTTCATCTGGCCTCCCTCAAGGTTCATATAGCTGCCTTGTCGGTTTGGTTTCAGAGAAAAATTGTGTCTATACCTGATGTTCATACGTTCACTCAGGGTGTCTTACAGATTCAGCCTCCCTATGTCCCTCCTGTGGCTCCATGGGATCTGTCTGTTGTCCTGAATGCCCTGCAAGAGTCTCCATTTGAACTTCTTGAGTCGGTGGACCTTAAATGGCTCATAGCCAAGGTCTTGTTTTTACTGGCTTTTGCCTCTGCTAGAAGGGTGTCGGGCGCTTTGTCCTGTCGTCTACCCTTTCTGATATTTCATCCTGAATGGGCAGTCCTAAGAACTCGCCCAGGTTATTTACCTAAGGTGGCGTCATCTTTTCACCTTAACCAGGAGATTGTGGTTCCGGCCTTTCTCTCTTCTGATTTGTCCTCCAAAGAGCGGTCTTTGGATGTGGTAAGGGCTCTCCGTATATATGTGGAGAGGACTGCCTCTATCAGGCGGTCAGATTCCCTTTTTGCATTGTTTGGTTTTCACAAACATGGCAGGCCTGCGAATAAGAAAACCTTGGCCAGATGAAATAGAATGGTGATTGCACAAGCTTATGAGCAGGCTGGACTCCAAGCTCATGCTGCTATTAAAGCCCATTCTACTTGGTATGTCGGACCTTCTTGGGCGGTCCACCGTGGCGCGTCCGCAGAGCAATTTTTCAAGGTGGCTACGTGGTCCTCAGTGAATATGTTCATTAGGTTCTATGCCTTTGATGCTTCCGCCTCCCAGGATGCTTCCTTTGGATGCCGGGTTCTCATACCTGCTAAGTAGGGAAGCCAATCCCGGGCCATTTTTTCAATCCGGGTATCGGGATTGAAAAATGGGCAATCCCGGGATACCTGGGATTGGCTTTTAACTATGTGTCGGCCCCCTCACCCCGCCCCGCACACATAACTCACCAAATACCAGGGGTGGACGGGTGGGGAACATCCTCCTCTCTCTCTTGGCGGCATGTGACGGCACAGCATGACCTCTCACGCTGCGCTGGGGAGCCGGAAGAAGGAAGCCGGGCAGTGTCTGTGGACGCTCAACGCTGATCCCTCAATCCCCGGGACTGGAGCTTCCAATCCCTGGATTGAATCCCGGACGTTTTTGGCCTTAATTTCCGGGATCACGCCGATCCCTATCCGAGATTGGTCACCATACTGCTGATGGTGATGGAGCCGCAGCACAGAATGTCACACTGACATATCAGCGCTGTGGCCCTTGAAGTCCTCTTAGAAAGCTTTTCAGGGCTGCCCAGTGCAGCCCCCCTGTTAAGTGACCTACTGCTGCAGGCACCAACTCGAAACTGAGCTACAGTGCCTGGAGGCGGGGATTATAGAGGAGGCCCCAATGCATCCTGGGACAGCCTAAACCTTTAGCCTGTTGGTGGCTCTGGATCAAGATCCTCTCTACACCCCAATGTTTCCCTGTGGAACCCAATGTATCTCGCAGAAAGAGAGTTATCCATGGTAAGTCTACCATAACTCTCCTTATCTTCCAATCTGGCTGGTTGGAACAAAAATCTGGTAATGGATTGGAACAAATGACATGGATGGGAGCAAATGACAGTTGACCATTTTGAATGGTCAATTGTCATTCGCTCTCATCCATTTCCAGATTATAGTTCCAACCAGCCAGATTGGAAGATAAATCTTTAGGTGTATGGGCACCTTTAGAGCGTCCTCCCCAAACTCCTCCCCCGCCCACGGGACACTGCATTCCATAGGTGAGACATCGGGACAGTTGGGTGGTATGCAATGTGAGGGGTGGTATTCATGTGACCGCCGGTCAGCTGACTGACAGTCACATGACCTCCTCCACCAGCCCGACGGGTCACTGTCCCGATGGTCGGCATGCCGACCAACAGGGACTATTTCCACTCGTGGGTGTCCACGACACCCATAGAGTGGGAACCGAGCCCGCAGCATGGCGAGCGCGGCGAGTGCAGCAAGCCGGTAAGCTGACCGGCGTTCAGGAGACCGCCGGACAGCCGTACTACACCCCAATGTGAGAATTCCCCTAGTCTGTCGCCCCTAACTTAACCTGGCCATGAAGAACATTACTATTTTTCTATAGGTCAGCACAAACACTACACCATAGTGGTGTCTCTGAACAACATTATATACAGTATACACTCCTATTAACTCAGTAACTTACTGTTATTTCCCAAATACAGTAAGCCAATATGCAGCCAGACTGAATGATTCCATAGAGCGATGTATTTGCTGTTGCATAGGCTGCTGTATCTAAAGTTACCCCACTGTATTGCTTAGAGTTTAGTTCTAGATTACAGTGCTATCAATAGAGGCCACAAAGGAATAACTGACGATATAATAAAAGAACTGAGTTGAAATATCTTTGTTGTCGTCTTGTTACAGTACCTTCGACTACTTACTTTATACAGTATATGTGTGCAAGGAAGGAAAGTAGCTTGGTCAGGGTGTATAATATATATGACCGCCGGCATCCCAACTGCCGGGATGATAACCAGATCACCTTGCTTGCTGCGATACAGCTGATGTGGGGCATATGGCCCAATATTGCAATGTACTGTATGTGGCTTGCAATTGACCATGATGCTCCATAATAATCCAAATTAAATGAAATACATTCAGAAGACCTCTATTGGTCTGAGTAAGTGATCATATTCTGATCTCATTATCAGGCCTGGAAGTGATCTGCCACCTTCATGTGTGGCCAGAACAGTAAACCTTTAGTTTGCGTTGCTCCTGCTTTGTATTCAGAATTTCACTCCTTAAAAAAGTAGCAAAGAGTGAATGTACGTAAAGTATATAAGTAATAGAACATTGCTGCTTATCAATAGAGTTAATATTGTAAATTGGATACTAGCAATTATTTATTTGCCAGGTTTTTCTTTTTCACTAACTAACGAATAATGTTTGATCAGAAAAAAGTTCGGAATTACACCACGGTAAATACCCTGCACACCAGATGGGAAGCAGTCAAAATGCTGGCTGTCGAGATCCCGGCGGTCAGGAGATAGCGGGCATTTTACCAACACCCATTCGTAAATCCCACTTGGTTACAGGCAGAGTTGTTCGCGGGGTGGGAGGGGGCGTCGACACTGCATTTTAGGGGCAACGCGGTGGAGTGCGAAAGGCATGGTCTGGACAACGCAGGTTTGTCTGGACCGTTTGCCGGGCAGGCCACAACAGCTGCATGATGTCACACGCAGCTGCTGCGACCTGAAACATGGCGGATAGTCATCTGCCTTCTACTTAGGCAGAGGGTTACCCTAAACACCTCACATGGGGGAGGGGGGGCAGGGCCTGGCATACAGGGTGGACTTGCCCTGTGCTGGGCGTCCCCCTGCATGTCAGTCTAATGAATCGTAGATGTGTGATTTTTTTGCACATCCATGATCCATGCTGAATTAGGCCCTGTATATGCCACAGGTCATATAAAAGTAGCAGGATAGGGTTCCCCAAGGTCCATCCACAGCACTCTGTACTCGAGCATGCATGATCAGGAGACTGCAGATGCGCCGTAGTGTGGCTGATGCAATCACTTTACTGTCGGACCCTCTGTTCCTGCATGTATTTGATTATACCTACAGGTGGTACATCATTTCTTTTTATTATTAATAAAATAAAAATAATAATAAAAATAATAATAATAATAATAAGAAGAAGAAATTATGATAATTGAGTCTATTAATAAGTGAGCCCTTGAAAGTACAAATACAAGGTCTAGTGAATAAAGCGGCAGTAACACTTAATACACATTCAGTAGACGATAGTTATTATTAACACGCTGGGGGCCATTCAGTCAGAAGCTAATTCACCTACCATAAAAATATAATGACAGTGTTGTGGTGTGTGATAGGTATCATTTGTATATTATTGTATGAAAACACTGTACTGTGCTGTACTGTGCTCATGTCTTCATAGGCTGGTCACAGCTGTTCATTTTCACGGTCAATTGCCAGCAGTCACTACAATTCATTAGTTGAATGTTAGATGCTAAATTAAATCTAGAGCAATGTAAGTGTTTATAAAGCTGATTGGGTTACGTCTGCTTTACTCTACAGAGACTGCATCTTGCTTTGCTGTTTGAATAGTGGAACCAGCTTTGTAGCTGGTTTTGCCATATTTTCTGTCCTTGGGTTCATGGCTTATGAGCAAGGGGTTCCAATTGCTGAGGTTGCAGAATCAGGTATGTGTCAATACTGTAATAACCAAATCGTATGCACTATTATTACAATATATTCTGTGTGATGTACCTTGCACTGCAAATTATAAGGGTAATAACATTTGCTTAAGCTGCCTATGACCATAGACTTGTAATAGCACAAGGCTGCTAGGAAATGTGACTTCTAGTATTACTATCCATATTACTTTATAGCCACAATTAAATGACTTCGGAAGTTACTGGACAGTGCACTAAGGGGGTTATTCAGAGCTGTTAGCAAACCACAAAAGCACACTAATGGGCAAAACCATGCTGCACTGCAGGTGGGGAAGATGTAACATGTGCAGAGAGAGTTAGATTTGGGTGGGGTGTGTTCAAATTGAAATCTAAATTGCAGTGTAAAAATGAGCAGCCAGTATTTATCCTGCACAGAAACTATATAACCCACCATAATCTAAATCTCTCTGCACATGTTACATCTGCCCCACTTGCAGTGCAACATTGCTTTGCCCAATTGCTAACTTTTTTTTTGTTTGCTAACAACTCTGAATACTATATGTGCACCACAAAGCTCCCTTGGCTTTGCATTGCTGTACGGTACATTGGTAGTTTTCCTAGCGCTCTTTAAGGTATCCATGAAACCCGTGCGAATATGGAGAGAACATCCACACAGGTATGGTGTGGTTACAATGAGTCCTATAATCCCAGTGCTGTGAGACAGCAATGCTAACCACTACTCAGCAATGCTAACCACTACATCCATTATGTGAACTCATGAATTTTGGTGAAAAATCTATGCACACGTGTGCAAACTGAGGCAAAAAATAGGGACAATTTATATACAGATAATCGGCATCACTTTTGTTTTGTAGTGAATTATTTTCCACTTTGGTTGCCTTTGACAAGTCTGTTCTACTTTGTAATCTTCTAGGACATATGCATTTATATATTTTGCATAGTGTGTTATTTAATCCGGCAGACCACCCATTTCTTGACACTTCACAATGGAGTAATTCAGAGTTGATTGCAGCAACAAATTTGTTAGCAGTTGGGCAAAACCATGTGGGTCATTCCGAGTTGATCACACGTAGCAACTTTTTGCTGCTCATGCGATCAATTAGACGCTGCCTGTGGGGGAGTGTATTTTAGCATAGCAAGGCTGCGATCGCTTGTGCAGTCCTGCTATGCTAAAAACGTTTTGTGTAAAACAAGACTAGCCCTGCAGTTACTTACCCTGTGCAATGGATCCAGCGATTAAGGTCCCGGAATTGATGTCAGATATTCGCCCTCCAAACGCCTGGACACGCCTGCGTTCGCTGCTCCACTCTTAGAAAACGGTCAGTTGACACCCCTTCCACCTGTCACTCTTCTTGCGATCGCAGCAGCGATCGTTTTCTTCGGTATTCTTATTGTTGCCCAGCGACGGCCGGCGCACATGCGCAGAACCAGCCCGTTCGCACTGCTGCGACAAACATCAGAATGCGAACGGATCGGAATGACCCCCTATGTGCACTGCAGGGGGCAGATATAACATGTGAAGAGAGAGTTAGATTTGGGTGGGGTGTGTTCAATCTGAAATCTAAATTGCAGTGTAAAAATAAAGCAGCCAATACAGTATTTACCCTGCACTGAAACAAAATAACCCACCCAAATCTAACTCTCTCTGCAAATGTTATATATGCCCCCTTGCAGTGTACATGGGGGGTCATTCCGAGTTTATCGCATGTAGCAACTTTTTGCTGCTTGTGCGATCAACTTGACGCTGCCTATGGGGGAGTGTATTTTAGCACAGCATGCCTGGAATCGCTTGTGCAGCCCTGCTATGCTAAAAAAGTTTCCTGCAAAGCAAGACCAGGATCAGACCTACTTACCCTGTGTGACAGATCTAGCGACGAAGGTCCCAGAATTGACGTCAGACAGCCGCCCTCCTAACGCCTGGATCCACCTGTGTTCACCTCACCACGTCTCACCACGCCTGGAAAACGGTCAGTTGACGCCCCGGAACGCCTCCCACCTGTCAGTCTTCATTCGATCACCACAGCGATCACTTTCTGCTCAGGTGTCGTCGCTGTCCAGCGACCACCATCGACGGGCAACGACGCGCGTGAGCATTGCGGTCGCCATGCAGCCGCAGTCCCGACCCGTTCGCACTGCAGCGAAGAACCGCTGCGCGCGAACGGGTCGGAATGACCCCAACGGTTTTGCTCAACTGCTAACAAATTTGTTGCTGCGATCAACTCTCAATTATTCCCAATATAGAGTACAGCATGCAAAGCAAAACATTTGCAGATTGGTCTCCTAAAGCTAATAGAGTACTGTGTATTCACAGCAAGCATATAAGCAGCATCAGAGCTGACCCTTGTGCCATTTCCCCCTGTATAATCCCCACTAGAAGAGGTACATATCTTACTCAAGCATTTCACCACCTTCTTCCATACACTACTTTTTAACTTAGCAAGTAGGAGGTGGGAGTGGCGTGCTCTGTTCTTGGGGCTGGTCGTATGGAGCTTGGCTATAACTGTAATATCACAGCCAACTGCCACACTCTCAGCGTACAGATCTGGAATCATACATTGTTACTGCAGTGGTGCCTTTTTGCATCTGTTTTGCCCCACAAAGCATCTAAGCCGCTGCTAGGATGAACAAGTAGACTCTGCTGATTAATATGATATACAACACTTGTATATCTGTATGTGATGGAGTCTCTGGATCTACTGTATATTCAAAGTGCAACGATGCAGTGGCAACAGCTTTTTCCAATTCAAGTTCCTTTGAGCTCAGGGGAGGATCTACTATGAAACTAATGAAGCTAGATCTCAGGGCCCCTAATCCCAGAGGGGCCCGGCTGCACTTGTGCATTTTAACTCCAAAACTCGGATTTTCACCTCTTGTTTTTATGTGCTGTATGGTTATAACTCGTCACCAATAACGCCAGGAAAGCAGACTTCTAGTACAGCATAGCTGCTATTACAGCTTGGATGCGCGTCGCTTATTACCGTGGGAGCTGCTGGGAGTTGTAGTCGAGCTCTGATTTGTACTCTGTAATTAGTCGAGCTAGTGTGATACAGAGCACAAATCACAGGTCCAGACTATAACTCCCAGCAGCTCCTGGACCAGGGCCGGTGCAAGGTTTCTCGGCACCCTAGGCAAAAAATCTGCACACTCTCGCCCCACTCCTCCCCCTCAGGTGAAAATGTGGAGGTGGCGTCTTAGAAGTTCCCCAGCTGATATTATTAAATAGAGAACGCCACCTACAAAATAAAGAAAAAACGCTAAGCACGACTTTTGCGGGGACCCCATGTAGGCTGTATTGTAGGAAAGGGGGACAACATAGGCAGGAGATATACACAGATATACACCATATGGAGTATACTATAGTTGTGGGGGTGGGAGGGTTCTTTGCTCGGAATTCAGTTAACATCCCGACTGTTGGGATCCCATGGTCAGGATACTGATGTTGGAATCCCTACACTCGGCGGAATACCGACACAAGCCCGGAATTCACCCTTGGGTGGTGGTCCACGTCACAACCCAAGGGGGAATATAATAGTGTGGCCAAAGGTCACCACCGGAGCCGACGAGTGGCAAGCGCAGCGAGCACGAGGGGATTCGCTGTGCTTGCTGCTGGGATTCCACCTGTCTCCTGACCGCCAGGATCCCATACCGATCCTCTTTGCTCATTATGATGAGCAGATCAGATTATGCCACATTACAGTACCCTCAGTTCATATTATGTCACATTACAGTGCCCCCTCTACCATTATAACATCCACTACACACTGCTCTCACTGACAATGTACTGTCATACAGCTCAGGCTGGGAATGGATCAGACCCTATTACTTAGCAGCCAAAACTAGGGAAATTGCTATGCAACTTTATAACTTGGGCCCAGGCCTCCCTAAGCCTCTGTGCCCCATAACAATGGCACCCCCTGCAGCCACAATAGTTACACCCATGATTATAGGCATCAATGCAGTGACAGATCATACAATACTGATATCACTGCAGTGACCGCAATGCTGCACATTCACTGTCACAATGACTACCATACCACATACACAGCATGCCAGTAATTGCCATACCGCACAGAGGGGGTAAATTCAGATCTGATCGCTGGGCTGCGTTTTTTGCCGTCCTGCGATCAGATAGTCGCCGCCTACAGGGGTAGGGTTAAATCGCTGGGCAAGTGTGCGATCGTATGTGTTGCAGAGATGCTAAAAATCAGTTTGTGCGGTCTCTGCGCAGCCCAGGACTTACGCCTCCAGTGCAATAGAATCCTGCTGATCGGAGCCGTAGCTGACGTCAGACACCCTCCCTCAAAATGCTTGGACACACCTACGTTTTCCCGGACACTCCCTGTATACGGTCAGTTGCCACCCACAAACGGCCTCTTCCTGTCAATCAACTTGCGTATGCCTGTGCGAATGGATCCTTCACACCATCCCATCGCTGACCAGCGATGCCCGTTGTAGCTGTCCGACGTGCCTGCGCATTGCGGTGCATACGCATGCTCAGTTTGGACCTGATCTCCCACTGTGCGAAAACGCACAGCAGCTATCAGTTCAGAATTACCCCCAGAGAACATTCTATCATCTGCCATATTGCACAGACTGCACACAGTATCAGTGACCACCATACCATACAGACGACACCTTTGGGATTGCAATACTGCAATACAGTACACTGAGTACAATGTGTGCTGGGACTTGTAGTACCTCTACTGCTGGATACTTGTGGTCCCTCTGCTAGCTGGGCATAGGCATGTCAGTCAGTTACGTGTATTAATACAGGATTCACAAAATTCCCATTATCCGTAGCTGCAGTTGCCAAATGTGGTGACATGCACCAGAAACAAAAGGGGTGGGATAATTCATTGCTGACCAGGAGGGAATAGAGAGACTACAGCCAGAGAGGAGCCACCCGAGAACAGGTGCTGTACGGGCAGGTGACATCACAGCACACGACAGTCATGTGACTGTCAGTGCCGATGCTGTATCCACGCTGAGACCAGCACCTAGAGCCAGGCTGTTTAGTCATATATGCAGGCAGTGCCGTAACTAGACATTTTAGCGCTGTGTGCAAAAAACAGCATTGGCGCGCCCCTTACTTAATATAAGGGCTGTGCGCGCCGCAGGCATGCAAAAAATATATAGGGGCGTGGCTTTATGGGGAAGGGGTGTGGCAACAAAATAATACCAATTCATATTAGGGTGCACAGTAGTCTCCATTATTCAAATTACGCCACACAGTAGCGCCACTACACCATGTAGAGTCCCTTTTACACATTACGGTGGACAGATTCCCCTTTTCTCTAACGTCCTAGTGGATGCTGGGGACTCCGTAAGGACCATGGGGAATAGACGGGCTCCGCAGGAGACTGGGCACTCTAAAGAAAGATTTAGTACTACCTGGTGTGCACTGGCTCTATGCCCCTCCTCCAGACCTCAGTTAGAATCTGTGCCCGGCCAGAGCTGGGTGCTTTTAGTGAGCTCTCCTGAGCTTGCTAATAAGAGGGAGAGAAGCAAACCTACTAACTGCGGCTAGGTTGCGCTTCTTAGGCTACTGGACACCATTAGCTCCAGAGGGATCGAACACAGGACCTGACCTTGTCGTCCATTCCCGGAGCCGCGCCGCCGTCCCCCTCGCAGAGCCAGAAGTCAGAAGCTGGCAGAAGCAAGAAGACATCGCAATCGGTGGCAGAAGACTCCTGTCTTCACATGAGGTAGCGCACAGCACTGCAGCTGTGCGCCATTGCGCCCACACTACCCACACACTCTGGTTACTGTAGGGTGCAGGGCACGGGGGGGGGGGGGGGCGCCCTGGGCAGCAATTAAGATACCTCCTGGCAAAAAGACACATATATACAGCTGGGCATTGTATATATGTACGAGCCGCCGCCATTTTATTACACAGACCCGGGACTGAAGCCCGCCGCTGAGGGGGCGGGGCCTTCTTCCTCAGCACTAACCAGCGCCATTTTCTCTTCACAGCTCCGCTGAGAGGAAGCTCCCCAGGCTCTCCCCTGCAGTATCAAGGTAGAAAAAGGGTAAAAAGAGAGGGGGGGCACATAAATTTAGGCGCAAAATTATCATAAACAGCAGCTACTGGGTAAACACTAAGTTACTGTGTAATCCCTGGGTTATATAGCGCTGGGGTGTGTGCTGGCATACTCTCTCTCTGTCTCCCCAAAAGGCCTTGTGGGGTCCTGTCCTCAATTAGAGCATTCCCTGTGTGTGTGTGTGTGTGTGTGTGTGTGTGTGTGTGTGTGTGTGTGTGTGTGTGTGTGTGTGTGTGCGGTGTGTCGGTACGTTTGTGTCGACATGTTTGACGAGGACGGTTACGTGGAGGCAGAACAAGTGCAAGTGACTGTGGTGTCGCCGCCGACGGCGCCGACACCTGATTGGATGGATATGTGGAAGGTGTTAAATGATAATGTAAGCTCTTTGCATAAAAGGTTGGATAATCAGTCAGGGTCTCAACCCGTGTCTGATTCTGCAGCTCAGAGGCCGTCAGGGTCTCAAAAGCACCCACTATCCCAGTTGGTTGACACAGATGTCGACACGGATTCTGACTCCAGTGTCGATGACGATGAGGCAAAGTTGCAGCCTAAAATGACTAAAGCCATCCGATACATGATTATAGCAATGAAGGATGTAGTGCACATACCGGAGGAAAACCCTGTCCCTGACAAAAGGGTATATATGTATGGGGAGAAAAAGCAAGAGGTGACTTTTCCCCCTTCAGATGAGTTAAATGAATTATGTGAAAAAGCATGGGATTCCCCCCGATAAGAAAGTGCTGATTTCCAAAAGGTTGCTTATGGCGTACCCTTTCCCGCCAACGGACAGGATGCGCTGGGAATCCTCCCCTAGGGTAGATAAAGCTCTGACACGCTTATCTAAAAAGGTGGCCCTGCCGTCACACGATACGGCCGCCCTAAAGGATCCTGCAGATAGGAAGCAGGAAAGTATCCTGAAGTCTGTTTATGCACACTCAGGTACTATACTGAGGCCGGCTATTGCGTCGGCCTGGATGTGTAGTGCTGTGGCAGCATGGACAGATAATCTGTCTGAGGAAATGGATATCTTAGACAAGGATACCATTTTACTGACCCTGGGGCATATAAAAGACGCTGTCCTATATATGAGGGATGCCCAGAGGGACATTTGCCTACTGGGCTCTAGAATAAATGCAATGTCAATTTCTGCCAGAAGGGTCCTGTGGACTCGGCAATGGACAGGTGATGCTGACTCCAAAAAGCACATGGAGGTGTTACCTTACAAGGGTGAGGAATTGTTTGGGGACGGTCTCTCGGACCTAGTTTCCACAGCTACGGCTGGGAAGTCAAACTTTTTGCCATATATTCCCTCACAGCCTAAGAAAGCACTGTATTACCAAATGCAGTCCTTTCGATCACAGAGAAGCAAGAAGGTCAGAGGTGCGTCCTTTCTGGCCAGAGGCAGGGGTAGAGGAAAGAAGCTGCACAACACAGCTAGTTCCCAGGAACAGAAGTCCTACCCGGCTTCCACTAAATCCACTGCATGACGCTGGGGCTCCGTAGGAGCCAGGAGCGGTGGGGGCACGTCTCCGAAATTTCAGCCACCAGTGGGTTCGCTCACAGGTGGATCCCTGGGCTATACAGCTTGTGTCTCAGGGATACAAGCTGGAATTCGAAGTGATGCCCCCTCACCGTTACCTCAAATCGGCCCTGCCAGCTTCCCCCATAGAAAGGGAAGTAGTGTTAGCGGCAATTCACAAGTTATATCTCCAGCAGGTGGTGGTAAAGGTTCCCCTCCTTCAACAAGAAAGAGGATACTATTCCACAATGTTTGTGGTACCGAAACCGGACGGTTCAGTCAGACCCATATTGAATTTAAAATCCCTGAACATTTATCTGAAAAGATTCAAGTTCAAAATGGAATCGCTCAGAGCGGTCATTGCAAGCCTGGAAGAGGGGGATTTTATGGTGTCTCTGGACATCAAGGATGCGTACTTGCATGTCCCCATTTATCCATCTCATCAGGAGTACCTCAGGTTTGTGGTACAGGACTGTCATTACCAATTCCAGACGTTGCCGTTTGGCCTGTCCACGGCACCGAGAATATTTACCAAGGTGATGGCGGAAATGATGGTGCTCCTTCGGAAGCAAGGGGTTACAATTATCCCATACTTGGACGATCTCCTCATAAAGGCGAGGTCCAGGGAGCGGTTGCTGATCAGCGTAGCACTCTCTCAGGAAGTGTTGCAACAGCACGGCTGGATTCTGAACATTCCAAAGTCGCAGCTGATTCCTATGACGCGTCTGCCCTTCCTGGGCATGATTCTGGACACAAACCAGAAAAGGGTGTTTCTCCCGGAGGAGAAGGCTCAGGAGCTCGTGACTCTGGTCAGAGGCCTCCTAAAACCAAAACAGGTATCGGTGCATCACTGCACGCGTGTCCTGTGAAAGATGGTGGCGTCATACGAAGCCATTCCCTTCGGCAGGTTCCATGCGAGGATCTTTCAGTGGGATCTGTTGGACAAGTGGTCCGGATCGCATCTTCAGATGCATCGGCTGATCACCTTGTCCCCCAGGGCCAGGGTGTCTCTTCTGTGGTGGCTGCAAAGTGCTCACCTCCTCGAGGGCCGCAGGTTCGGCATACAGGACAGGGTCCTGGTGACCACGGATGCAAGCCTCCGAGGATGGGGGGCAGTCACTCAAGGCAGAAACTTCCAGGGGCTGTGGTCAAGTCAGGAGACTTGTCTGCACATCAATATCCAGGAACTAAGGGCCGTATACAACGCCCTGAGTCAAGCGGAGCCTCTGCTTCAAAACCAACCAGTGCTGATTCAGTCAGACAACATCACGGCAGTGGCCCATGTAAACCGCCAGGGCGGCACAAGAAGCAGGGTGGCAATGGCAGAAGCCAACAGGATTCTTCGTTGGGCGGAGAATCACGTACTAGCACTGTCAGCAGTGTTCATTCCGGGAGTGGACAACTGGGAAGCTGACTTCCTCAGCAGGCACGACCTCCACCCAGGAGAGTGGGGACTTCATCAAGAAGTCTTCACACAGATTGCAAATCGATGGGAACTGCCACAGGTGGACATGATGGCGTCCCGTCTCAACAAAAAGCTAAAAAGATATTGCGCCAGGTCAAGGGACCCTCAGGCGATAGCTGTGGATGCACTTGTAACACTGTGGGTGTTCCAGTCGGTCTATGTGTTTCCTCCTCTTCCTCTCATACCAAAGGTGCTGAGAATTGTAAAAAAAAGAGGAGTGAGAACAATACTCATTGTTCCGGATTGGCCAAGAAGGACTTGGTACCCGGAATTGCAAGAAATGCTCACAGAGGACCCGTGGCCTCTGCCTCTCCGACAGGACCTGTTACAACAAGGGCCCTGTCTGTTCCAAGACTTACCGCGGCTGCGTTTGACGGCATGGCGGTTGAACGCCGGATCCTAGCGGAAAAAGGCATTCCGGATGAAGTTATTCCTACGCTGATAAAGGCTAGGAAGGATGTGACAGCAAAGCATTATCACCGTATATGGCGAAAATATGTTTTGCTTGGTGTGAGGCCAGGAAGGCCCCTACAGAGGAATTCCAGCTGGTCGATTCCTGCACTTCCTACAGTCAGGAGTGACTGAAATTAGGGTCCATAAAGGTCCAGATTTCAGCCCTCTCCATTTTCTTCCAAAAAGAACTGGCTTCACTGCCTGAGGGTCAGACGTTTGTTAAGGGAGTGCTGCATATTCAGCCCCCTTTTGTGCCACCAGTGGCACCTTGGGATCTTAACGTGATGTTGAGTTTCCTGAAATCCCACTGGTGTGAGCCACTTAAGACCGTGGAGCTAAAGTATCTCACGTGGAAAGTGGTCATGCTGTTGGCCTTAGCTTCGGCTTAGCGTGTGTCAGAATTGGCGACTTTGTCATGTAAAAGCCCCTATCTGGTTTTCCATATGGATAGGGCAAAATTGCGGACTCGTCCGCAATTTCTGCCAAAGGTGGTGTCATCCTTTCATTTGAACCAACCTATTGTGGTGCCTGCGGCTACTCGTGACTTGGAGGATTCCAAGTTGCTTGACGTAGTCCGGGCTTTGAAGATTTATGTGACCAGAACGGCTGGAGTCAGGAAGACTGACTCGCTGTTTGTCCTGTATGCATCCAACAAGCTGGGTGCTCCTGCTTCAAAGCAAACTATTGTTTGCTGGATCTGTGGCACGATTCAGCTGGCTCATTCTGCGGTGGGGTTGCCGCATCCAAAATCAGTGAAAGCCCATTCCACGAGAAAGGTGGTCTCTTCTTGGGCGGCTGCCCGAGGGGTCTCGGCATTACAGCTTTGCCGAGCTGCTACTTGGTCGGGTTAAAACACATTTGCAAAGTTCTACAAGTTTGATACCCTGGCTGAGGAGGACCTTGAGTTTGCCCATTCGGTGCTGCAGAGTCATCCGCACTCTCCCGCCCGTTTGGGAGCTTTGGTATAATCCCCATGGTCCTTACGGAGTCCCCAGCATCCACTAGGACGTTAGAGAAAATAAGATTTTACTCACCGGTAAATCTATTTCTCGTAGTCCGTAGTGGATGCTGGGCGCCCGTCCCAAGTGCGGACTTTCTGCAATACTTGTATATAGTTATTGCTTACTAAAGGGTTAAGTTTATGTGGCATCAGTTGAGTGATGCTTGTTTGTTGTTCATACTGTTAACTGGGTAAGTTTATCACGAGTTATACGGTGTGATTGGTGTGGCTGGTATGAGTCTTACCATGGATTCCAAAATCCTTTCCTTGTAATGTCAGCTCTTCCGGGCACAGTTTCCTTAACTGAGGTCTGGAGGAGGGGCATAGAGGGAGGAGCCAGTGCACACCAGGTAGTACTAAATCTTTCTTTAGAGTGCCCAGTCTCCTGCGGAGCCCGTCTATTCCCCATGGTCCTTACGGAGTCCCCAGCATCCACTACGTACTACGAGAAATAGATTTACCGATGAGTAAAATCTTATTTTTACACATTACGGCAGACAGTGTCCCCTTATTACACATTACGGGAGACCGCGTCCCCTTATTACACATTACGGCAAACAGCGTCCCCTTATTACACATTACGGCAGACAGCGTCCCCTTATTACACATTACGGCAGACAGCATCCCCTTATTACACATTATTGCAGACAGCGTCCCCTTATTACATATTACGGCAGACAGCGTCCCCTTATTACACATTATGGCAGACAGCGTCCCCTTATTACATAATACGGCAGACAGAGTCGCCCTTTTTTCACATTATGGCAGACAGCGTCCCCCTTTTTACACATTACGGCAGACAGCGTCCGTCTTTTAACACAATACCGCAGACAGCATCCCCCATTTTACACATTACGGCAGACAGCGTCCCCCTTTATACACAATACGGCAGACAGCATCCCCCTTTTTACTCATTACGGCAGACAGCGTCCCCCTTTTTACATGTTACGACAGCCAGTCCCCCTTTTACACATTAGATAGATAGATAGATAGATAGATACCATCTTTCCGCTGGCTCAGGCAGTCAGGCTCCTCGGTGCTGGCAGCTTCGGAGGCAGGGGAGAAGGAGGAGGGAGGGGGACTCCGGAGCTACAGCAGCGCTATGTAATTGGTGGCAGCGCCGCATGCAGCTGTCCCTCTCCTTCCGCATTGGCTGGCTGCCACTGCTGTGAATGCTGGGATAAGAGAAGTACGTCCCAGCATTCACTGCGGCGGTGGCCAGCCTATGCGGAAGGAGAGGGACAGCTGCAGCGGCGCTGCCACCAATTACATATCGCTGCTGCGGCTCCCTCCTCCTCCTTCTCCCCTGCCTCCGGAGCTGCTCCTCTCCGGCGGCAGCACACTCACACAGGCGGCTTGTAATGAGTCAGTTTGACTCATTACAAGCTGCTGATGATTTTAGGGAAAGCGGGCAGTTGCGCCCTCAGGGCGACTGCGCTGTGTGCCAGGTACACTTGGCACACACGTAGTTACGGCTCTGTGTGCAGGGCAAACGCAGAATTCATGCCGGGGTGTTTCCAAAGATGGGTTGGAGATCTGCAGAGACAGAGGTGACCCTCTATATACTAGGGATGAGCGGGTTCGGTTCCTCGGATCTTCGGTTAACCCGAGCGCGCCCGAACGTCATCATCCCGCTGTCGGATTCTCGCGAGGCTCGGATTCTATCGCGAGACTCGGATTCTATATAAGGAGCCGCGCGTCGCCGCCATTTTCACACGTGCATTGAGATTCATAGGGAGAGGACGTGGCTGGCGTCCTCTCCGTTTATAGAGAAGAGAGTGAGACAGTAGAGAGAGACATAGTAGTAATTTTGGGGAGCATTAGGAGGAGTACTAGTAGTTACTTGCTGAAGTGATAGATAGTGTGACTGTATTATCTGACTTGTGGGGGAGACACTGACAGTGGGGAGCAGTTAGAGTCTGAGAGCAGGACTCAGGAGTACATATAACGTACAGTGCACACTTTTGCTGCCAGAGTGCCACACTGCCATTGTGACCACACTGACCACCAGTATAATATATATTGTGATTGTCTGCTTAGGAGTACTACTTGCAAGTTGCTGATAGTGTGACCACTGACCAGTGACCTGACCACCAGTTTAATAATCACCACCAGTGAGTTTAATATATATATATATATATAATTGTATATAATATATATATATAATATTGTATACCACCTACCCGTGTTTTTTTTTCTTCTTTCTTCTTTATACATACTACTATAGTAGCTTACTGTAGCAGTCTGCGGTGCTGCTGAGCTGACAGTGTCCAGCAGGTCCGTCATCAGTCATTACATAATAAATATATATACCTGTCCGGCTGCAGTACTAGTGATATTATATATATATATATTGATTTCATCTCATTATCATCCAGTCTATATTAGCAGCAGACACAGTACGGTAGTCCACGGCTGTAGCTACCTCTGTGTCGGCAGTCGCTCGTCCATCCATAATTGTATACCACCTACCCGTGTTTTTTTTTTTTTTCTTTCTTCTTTATACATACTACTATAGTAGCTTACTGTAGCAGTCTGCGGTGCTGCTGAGCTGACAGTGTCCAGCAGGTCCGTCATCAGTCATTACATAATAAATATATATACCTGTCCGGCTGCAGTACTAGTGATATTATATATATATATATATATATATATATATATATATATTGATTTCATCTCATTATCATCCAGTCTATATTAGCAGCAGACACAGTACGGTAGTCCACGGCTGTAGCTACCTCTGTGTCGGCACTCGGCAGTCGCTCGTCCATCCATAATTGTATACCACCTACCCGTGGTTTTTTTTTTCTTTCTTCTTTATACATACTACTATAGTAGCTTACTGTAGCAGTCTGCGGTGCTGCTGAGCTGACAGTGTCCAGCAGGTCCGTCATCAGTCATTACATAATAAATATATATACCTGTCCGGCTGCAGTACTAGTGATATTATATATATATATATATTGATTTCATCTCATTTGCATCCAGTCTATATTAGCAGCAGACACAGTACGGTAGTCCACGGCTGTAGCTACCTCTGTGTCGGCAGTCGCTCGTCCATCCATAATTGTATACCACTTAACCGTGGTTTTTTTTTTTTCTTTCTTCTTTATACATACTACTATAGTAGCTTACTGTAGCAGTCTGCGGTGCTGCTGAGCTGACAGTGTCCAGCAGGTCCGTCATCAGTCATTACATAATAAATATATATACCTGTCCGGCTGCAGTACTAGTGATATTATATATATATATATTGATTTCATCTCATTATCATCCAGTCTATATTAGCAGCAGACACAGTACGGTAGTCCACGGCTGTAGCTACCTCTGTGTCGGCAGTCGCTCGTCCATCCATAATTGTATACCACCTACCCGTGGTTTTTTTTTTCTTTCTTCTTTATACATACTACTATAGTAGCTTACTGTAGCAGTCTGCGGTGCTGCTGAGCTGACAGTGTCCAGCAGGTCCGTCATCAGTCATTACATAATAAATATATATACCTGTCCGGCTGCAGTACTAGTGATATTATATATATATATATATATATATATATATTGATTTCATCTCATTATCATCCAGTCTATATTAGCAGCAGACACAGTACGGTAGTCCACGGCTGTAGCTACCTCTGTGTCGGCACTCGGCAGTCGCTCGTCCATCCATAATTGTATACCACCTACCCGTGGTTTTTTTTTTTTTTTTTCTTCTTTATACATACTACTATAGTAGCTTACTGTAGCAGTCTGCGGTGCTGCTGAGCTGACAGTGTCCAGCAGGTCCGTCATCAGTCATTACATAATAAATATATATACCTGTCCGGCTGCAGTACTAGTGATATTATATATATATATATATATATTGATTTCATCTCATTTGCATCCAGTCTATATTAGCAGCAGACACAGTACGGTAGTCCACGGCTGTAGCTACCTCTGTGTTGGTAGTCGCTCGTCCATCCATAATTGTATACCACTTAACCGTGGTTTTTTTTTTTCTTTCTTCTTTATACATACTACTATAGTAGCTTACTGTAGCAGTCTGCGGTGCTGCTGAGCTGACAGTGTCCAGCAGGTCCGTCATCAGTCATTACATAATAAATATATATACCTGTCCGGCTGCAGTACTAGTGATATTATATATATATATATTGATTTCATCTCATTATCATCCAGTCTATATTAGCAGCAGACACAGTACGGTAGTCCACGGCTGTAGCTACCTCTGTGTCGGCAGTCGCTCGTCCATCCATAATTGTATACCACCTACCCGTGGGTTTTTTTTTTCTTTCTTCTATATACATACTACTATAGTAGCTTACTGTAGCAGTCTGCGGTGCTGCTGAGCTGACAGTGTCCAGCAGGTCCGTCATCAGTCATTACATAATAAATATATCTACCTGTCCGGCTGCAGTACTAGTGTGATATTATATATATATATATATTGATTTCATCTCATTATCATCCAGTCTATATTAGCAGCAGACACAGTACGGTAGTCCACGGCTGTAGCTACCTCTGTGTCGGCAGTCCATCCATAATTGTATACCACCTACCCGTGGTTTTTTTTTTTCTTTCTTCTTTATACATACTACTATAGTAGCTTACTGTAGCAGTCTGCGGTGCTGCTGAGCTGACAGTGTCCAGCAGGTCCGTCATCAGTCATTACATAATAAATATATATATACCTGTCCGGCTGCAGTACTAGTGATATTATATATATATATATTGATTTCATCTCATTATCATCCAGTCTATATTAGCAGCAGACACAGTACGGTAGTCCATGGCTGTAGCTACCTCTGTGTCGGCACTCGGCAGTCGCTCATCCATCCATAATTGTATACCACCTACCCGTGGTTTTTTCTTTTCTTTCTTCTTTATACATACTACTATAGTAGCTTACTGTAGCAGTCTGCGGTGCTGCTGAGCTGACAGTGTCCAGCAGGTCCGTCATCAGTCATTACATAATAAATATATATACCTGTCCGGCTGCAGTACTAGTGATATTATATATATATATATTGATTTCATCTCATTATCATCCAGTCTATATTAGCAGCAGACACAGTACGGTAGTCCACGGCTGTAGCTACCTCTGTGTTGGCAGTCGCTCGTCCATCCATAATTGTATACCACCTAACCGTGGTTTTTTTCTTTCTTTCTTCTTTATACATACTACTATAGTAGCTTACTGTAGCAGTCTGCGGTGCTGCTGAGCTGACAGTGTCCAGCAGGTCCGTCATCAGTCATTACATAATAAATATATATACCTGTCCGACTGCAGTACTAGTGATATTATATATATATATATATATTGATTTCATCTCATTATCATCCAGTCTATATTAGCAGCAGACACAGTACGGTAGTCCACGGCTGTAGCTACCTCTGTGTCGGCAGTCGCTCGTCCATCCATAATTGTATACCACCTACCCGTGGTTTTTTTCTTTTCTTTCTTCTTTATACATACTACTATAGTAGCTTACTGTAGCAGTCTGCGGTGCTGCTGAGCTGACAGTGTCCAGCAGGTCCGTCATCAGTCATTACATAATAAATATATCTACCTGTCCGGCTGCAGTACTAGTGTGATATTATATATATATATATATTGATTTCATCTCATTATCATCCAGTCTATATTAGCAGCAGACACAGTACGGTAGTCCACGGCTGTAGCTACCTCTGTGTCGGCAGTCGCTCGTCCATCCATAATTGTATACCACCAACCCGTGTTTTTTTTTTCTTTCTTCTTTATACATACTACTATAGTAGCTTACTGTAGCAGTCTGCGGTGCTGCTGAGCTGACAGTGTCCAGCAGGTCCGTCATCAGTCATTACATAATAAATATATATACCTGTCCGGCTGCAGTACTAGTGATATTATATATATATATATATTGATTTCATCTCATTATCATCCAGTCTATATTAGCAGCAGACACAGTACGGTAGTCCACGGCTTTAGCTACCTCTGTGTCTTTTAGTTGTGCCTATTAAAATATGGAGAACAAAAATGTTGAGGTTCCAAAATTAGGGAAAGATCAAGATCCACTTCTACCTCGTGCTGAAGCTGCTGCCACTAGTCATGGCCGAGACGATGAAATGCCAGCAACGTCGCCTGCCAAGGCCGATGCCCAATGTCATAGTACAGAGCATGTAAAATCCAAAACACAAAATATCAGTAAAAAAAGGACTCCAAAATCTAAAATAAAATTGTCGGAGGAGAAGCGTAAACTTGCCAATATGCCATTTACCACACGGAGTGGCAAGGAACGGCTGAGGCCCTGGCCTATGTTCATGGCTAGTGGTTCAGCTTCACATGAGGATGGAAGCACTCAGCCTCTCGCTAGAAAACTGAAAAGACTCAAGCTGGCAAAAGCACCGCAAAGAACTGTGCGTTCTTCGAAATCCCAAATCCACAAGGAGAGTCCAATTGTGTCGGTTGCGATGCCTGACCTTCCCAACACTGGACGTGAAGAGCATGCACCTTCCACCATTTGCACGCCCCCTGCAAGTGCTGGAAGGAGCACCCACAGTCCAGTTCCTGATAGTCAGATTGAAGATGTCAGTGTTGAAGTACACCAGGATGAGGAGGATATGGGTGTTGCTGGCGCTGGGGAGGAAATTGACAAGGAGGATTCTGATGGTGAGGTGGTTTGTTTAAGTCAGGCACCCGGGGAGACACCTGTTGTCCGTGGGAGGAATAGGGCCGTTGACATGCCTGGTGAAAATACCAAAAAAATCAGCTCTTCGGTGTGGAAGTATTTCACCAGATATGCGGACAACATTTGTCAAGCCGTGTGTTGCCTTTGTCAAGCTGTAATAAGTAGGGGTAAGGACGTTAACCACCTCGGAACATCCTCCCTTATACGTCACCTGCAGCGCATTCATAATAAGTCAGTGACAAGTTCAAAAACTTTGGGCGACAGCGGAAGCAGTCCACTGACCAGTAAATCCCTTCCTCTTGTAACCAAGCTCACGCAAACCACCCCACCAACTCCCTCAGTGTCAATTTCCTCCTTCCCCAGGAATGCCAATAGTCCTGCAGGCCATGTCACTGGCAATTCTGACGAGTCCTCTCCTGCCTGGGATTCCTCCGATGCATCCTTGCGTGTAACGCCTACTGCTGCTGGCGCTGCTGTTGTTGCTGCTGGGAGTCGATGGTCATCCCAGAGGGGAATTCGTAAGCCCAATTTTACTACTTCCACCAAGCAATTGACTGTCCAACAGTCCTTTGCGAGGAAGATGAAATATCACAGCAGTCATCCTGTTGCAAAGCGGATAACTGAGGCCTTGACAACTATGTTGGTGTTAGACGTGCGTCCGGTATCCGCCGTTAGTTCACAGGGAACTAGACAATTTCTTGAGGTAGTGTGCCCCCGTTACCAAATACCATCTAGGTTCCACTTCTCTAGGCAGGCGATACCGAGAATGTACACGGACGTCAGAAAAAGACTCACCAGTGTCCTAAAAAATGCAGTTGTACCCAATGTCCACTTAACCACGGACATGTGGACAAGTGGAGCAGGGCAGGGTCAGGACTATATGACTGTGACAGCCCACTGGGTAGATGTATGGACTCCCGCCGTAAGAACAGCTGCGGCGGCACCAGTAGCAGCATCTCGCAAACGCCAACTCTTTCCTAGGCAGGCTACGCTTTGTATCACCGGTTTCCAGAATACGCACACAGCTGAAAACCTCTTACGGCAACTGAGGAAGATCATCGCGGAATGGCTTACCCCAATTGGACTCTCCTGTGGATTTGTGGCATCGGACAACGCCAGCAATATTGTGTGTGCATTAAATATGGGCAAATTCCAGCACGTCCCATGTTTTGCACATACCTTGAATTTGGTGGTGCAGAATTTTTTAAAAAACGAGAGGGGCGTGCAAGAGATGCTGTCGGTTGCCAGAAGAATTGCGGGACACTTTCGGCATACAGGCACCACGTACAGAAGACTGGAGCACCACCAAAAACGCCTGAACCTGCCCTGTCATCATCTGAAGCAAGAAGTGGTAACGAGGTGGAATTCAACCCTCTATATGCTTCAGAGGTTGGAGGAGCAGCAAAAGGCCATTCAAGCCTATACAATTGAGCACGATATAGGAGGTGGAATGTACCTGTCTCAAGCGCAGTGGAGAATGATTTCAACGTTGTGCAAGGTTCTGCAACCTTTTGAACTTGCCACACGTGAAGTCAGTTCAGACACTGCCAGCCTGAGTCAGGTCATTCCCCTCATCAGGCTTTTGCAGAAGAAGCTGGAGGCATTGAAGGAGGAGCTAAAAGGGAGCGATTCCGCTAGGCATGTGGGACTTGTGGATGGAGCCCTTAATTCGCTTAACAAGGATTCACGGGTGGTCAATCTGTTGAAATCAGAGCACTACATTTTGGCCACCGTGCTCGATCCTAGATTTAAAACCTACCTTGGATCTCTCTTTCCGGCAGACACAAGTCTGCTGGGGTTCAAAGACCTGCTGGTGACAAAATTGTCAAGTCAAGCGGAACGCGACCTGTCAACATCTCCTCCTTCACATTCTCCCGCAACTGGGGGTGCGAGGAAAAGGCTCAGAATTCCGAGCCCACCCGCTGGCGGTGATGCAGGGCAGTCTGGAGCGACTGCTGATGCTGACATCTGGTCCGGACTGAAGGACCTGATAACGATTACGGACATGTCGTCTACTGTCACTGCATATGATTCTTTCACCATTGAAAGAATGGTGGAGGATTATATGAGTGACCGCATCCAAGTAGGCACGTCAGACAGTCCGTACTTATACTGGCAGGAAAAAGAGGCAATTTGGAGGCCCTTGCACAAACTTGCTTTATTCTACCTAAGTTGCCCTCCCACAAGTGTGTACTCCGAAAGAGTGTTTAGTGCCGCCGCTCACCTTGTCAGCAATCTGCGTACGAGGTTACTTCCAGAAAATGTGGAGAAGATGATGTTCATTAAAATGAATTATAATCAATTCCTCCGTGGAGACATTGACCAGCAGCAATTGCCTCCACAAAGTACACAGGGAGCTGAGATGGTGGATTCCAGTGGGGACGAATTGATAATCTGTGAGGAGGGGGATGTACATGGTGATATATCTGAGGATGATGATGAGGTGGACATCTTGCCTCTGTAGAGCCAGTTTGTGCAAGGAGAGATTAATTGCTTCTTTTTCGGTGGGGGTCCAAACCAACCCGTCATTTCAGTCACAGTCGTGTGGCAGACCCTGTCACTGAAATGATGGGTTGGTTAAAGTGTGCATGTCCTGTTTATACAACATAAGGGTGGGTGGGAGGGCCCAAGGACAATTCCATCTTGCACCTCTTTTTTCTTTCATTTTTATTTGCGTCATGTGCTGTTTGGGGAGTGTTTTTTGGAAGGGCCATCCTGCGTGACACTGCAGTGCCACTCCTAGATGGGCCAGGTGTTTGTGTCGGCCACTAGGGTCGCTTAGCTTACTCACACAGCTACCTCATTGCGCCTCTTTTTTTCTTCTTTGCGTCATGTGCTGTTTGGGGAGTGTTTTTTGGAAGGGCCATACTGCGTGACACTGCAGTGCCACTCCTAGATGGGCCAGGTGTTTGTGTCGGCCACTAGGGTCGCTTAGCTTACTCACACAGCTACCTCATTGCGCCTCTTTTTTTCTTCTTTGCATCATGTGCTGTTTGGGGAGTGTTTTTTGGAAGGGCCATCCTGCGTGACACTGCAGTGCCACTCCTAGATGGGCCAGGTGTTTGTGTCGGCCACTAGGGTCGCTTATCTTACTCACACAGCTACCTCATTGCGCCTCTTTTTTTCTTCTTTGCGTCATGTGCTGTTTGGGGAGTGCTTTTTGGAAGGGCCATCCTGCGTGACACTGCAGTGCCACTCCTAGATGGGCCAGGTGTTTGTGTCGGCCACTAGGGTCGCTTATCTTACTCACACAGCTACCTCATTGCGCCTCTTTTTTTCTTCTTTGCGTCATGTGCTGTTTGGGGAGTGTTTTTTGGAAGGGCCATCCTGCGTGACACTGCAGTGCCACTCCTAGATGGGCCAGGTGTTTGTGTCGGCCACTAGGGTCGCTTAGCTTACTCACACAGCTACCTCATTGCGCCTCTTTTTTTCTTTGCGTCATGTGCTGTTTGGGGAGTGTTTTTTGGAAGGGCCATCCTGCGTGACACTGCAGTGCCACTCCTAGATGGGCCAGGTGTTTGTGTCGGCCACTAGGGTCGCTTAGCTTAGTCATTCAGCGACCTCGGTGCAAATTTTAGGACTAAAAATAATATTGTGAGGTGTGAGGTATTCAGAATAGACTGAAAATGAGTGGAAATTATGGTTTTTGAGGTTAATAATACTTTGGGATCAAAATGACCCCCACATTCTATGATTTAAGCAGTTTTTTAGGGTTTTTTGAAAAAAACACCCGAATCCAAAACACACCCGAATCCGACAAAAAAAATTCGGTGAGGTTTTGCCAAAACGCGTTCGAACCCAAAACACGGCCGCGGAACCGAACCCAAAACCAAAACCAAAACACAAAACCCGAAAAATTTCCGGTGCACATCTCTAAAAAATACCCCCAAATTCTGTGATTTTAGCTGTTTTTATTTTTTTTTCAAAAACCATCAAGATCCAAAACCAAAACCAAAACACAAATGGGTGGTTTTGGCAAAACCAATCCAGATCCAAAACACAAAACCCGAAAAATTTCAAGTGCACATCCCTACTATATACGGGGTTTGTTAGTGTTTGTGTGTATGTATTATATATATATACCCCCATAAGTACACTGGCAGCAATAATTACAAGTCAGACACACAGTATATATCTAAACTGTACACACACCCCTTCCTTCATGCTTCACTTTCCACTGAGGTCAGCAGCAGGAGCAGCACAGCGGAAAGCCTAGTACAGTAGTTCACTTCACTGACTGGAGAACAGGAGCCGGCCAGGTGCATAACTCAATGAAGCCTTGCCCCCTTGCAGTGTGTCCTGGTCTGTAGAAAGGGGGCGGGACCAAATGCCGGGAGGGGCGGTGCTTAAATAGCGGGGCTGAGCTGGCGACTTCATTGCATGAAAAACAATGCTAGCCTGTGCGGTGGGGAAGGGGGGGGAGTGGGGGTGGGGTGGTGGTGGTGTGCCAGGTGAGTGAGGGAGGGTTGATAAGTCCAGCGTCCTGCGGCTGCTGCCAGCATTATCTAACTGGAAGGATGTCTTGAGGTTTCCCCGACAAGAGACATCCTTCTGTGTATTTTGTTAAGTGGATCAGTGCCGCCCTCCAGTGGCTGCCGCTCTAGGCAGCTGCCTAAAGCTGCCTAGTGGTAGCGCCGGCCCTGTTCTGGACCAATGTCACCCTTTACAAAGGGGCCCCCATATCAGTTCAAATTTCAGGGTCCCAAAAATTTTAGTTCCGCCACTGGTTGTGCTACATTTACATACTCAGTCTCTCACAATATACAAGTGTTGCATATCAAATTAATAAGCACAGTCTCCTGGTGTGTCCTAGTTACATCGTATTGTGGCTAAGATGCATTTTTTGGACAAACAGACGCCCAACGCTAGCAGAGTTGCACGGTAACTGTCAGCTCACTCACGCCTGATATCTCACTCTGTGTGGCGTATTGAGGCTAGATTTATGAGGAGGGGAGTTCTGGGTGCTCAGAAACTCCCCTTGTGTGCGCCAATGGTTTGTTCCGTCCATCCATCATGGCAGTGTGGAGTGTGCACATGTCAGTCTCAGGACAGACCATAGCGCATAATTATATAGTTCTTTGTCAATAAAAAATGTGAAAGTGCCTTACAAAGCCTTAGTGCCGTACACATTTATTATTGCATTTGAGTGGGGAGGCACTCGATATCCCGGCTGTCTCCTCATTTTTTTTAAAGATTATTCATTGTAATATTTGTGCTCTGAGACTTGATCATAGCAAAATCATGTAGTTGCATATAGTTGCTGCATTAATTTAAGAGCTCATAGCAAAAGAGTTAGTATTGTCTGAGAGTACTGTATATCTTCTCATGGAGGTGTGACTATGTATACAGCAAAGATGGCACAGCCATGCCCTCCTGACTGGTCCCACCATGGTTTCCCCTAGTACTGGGACCAGCTGATCTCATGGATGCACCAGCATTATGACAGGGGAAAAAAATAAAATGGCAACTAGAAACTTTTACCCCTGGCAGTATGGGGGCTTTACTTTCTCCTATCACATCAGGAGACACTTGCTACAGATTGCTTTGGAGATTGTTTTTTGCGTAAATACTGCTAAATACTAACATCTTGTAATCCTGTCTCATCTCTCCAGCAGTAAGGACAGCCATTAGTTCAAGTAGACATGGATAGAAAGTTTCCCCATAATTGGGGGGGCTTGTTTGGAAATGCCAGCGGTTGGGATGCCGGCGGTCAGAATACCGACCGCGACATCCCGACAGTGAGAATCCTGACAGGGGGAAGGTAAGTGTACTTACCTTTCCCTCATGGCCCCTTATCCATATCCCTCTCTTCTCGCAGCCTAAACCTAACCCTCCCCGCAGCCTAACCCTCCATTTGGCGCCTGAACCTAGCCCCCTGACCCTTCCCACAGCCTAAACCTAACCCTCCTTATCTGCAGCCTAACCCTAGCCCTTCCTGGGGTCACCTAAATCTACCCCACCTCCCTGCAGCCTACCACTAACAATCCCCCCCCCCCCCGCAGCCTAATCCAAACTCCCCCCCTGCGGCTTACCTCTCCGGCTGCACGGGAGATTACCTTTTGGGATACAGCCGGTCTGGATCCCGGTGCCGGTGTTGTATACCTTATCGGTGTGCCGTTGCCGGCATTCTGAGACATGTCGGGATTCCAGCATTGGTATTTTGACAGCCAGGATCCTGATCATTTACTATTTGGAGTAATTGGATAAATAAACACATCAGGAAGGACTGACACAAGGCTCTTATAGTAGAGGACATGTCATTGCACTGCCTATTAAACGCAATACCAATACATCCCACATCTTAAGGTTCTGTGAAATATGCCCCAGATCCCCACTGGAGGGCACTATTTTATATTACAATCTCCAATGGAATCAGTATGGACAGTTAGGTTTCTGTTTCAGCCTCACAGTGTACAATACAAAACCCCCTACAGCTCATGTGTTACCCTAGGTGTAGGCTAAAAGGCACTATTGTGTGTGGGACAGTTAGTATCAGAATTTCAGAGGCAAAGTGAAGGGCATTCCTGGGTGGTTACTGGAAGGTGGCTGTAAGTAAACACTAAAAAGCCTGTCCTGTGGGCTTGTTATGGGAGCTGGTATGTGAGTGGAAGTGGCTACGTTCTCAGACACACAGCCACTTCTGCAAAGGCTAGGTCCAGACAGAGAAACTGCACCTGTCATAGGGAAGTTGTAAGTGTCAATGGTGCATGCAATGGTGCGCAATAGTGGTATGGATTAAAGAGGTCATCTCAGGGCTTGCATAATGAGACGCAGGCTACTACACCAGGGGTAGGCTGAAGCTAGCATTGCATATTATCGCACCCACAACTTTGGCAACAGAAGCAAGAGCGGACCCAGCAGCGTCTACATTTCAATCAGGCCCCTAATTTTAAAATTGCGTTGTATACCTTTTTCAGGGTAATAAGGGGAAAATACTGCTCATCATTAATCATTGTTGAACGCTACAATGTAAAAACTTGCTCATGATTGCTTGTCCATATTTAGTAAACTAAATATAAAAATAATTATCACTGTTACTATATTAAGAAGATGTGTCTATAAGCAAAGTTGGTTTTGTACATGTGGGATTACTCTATGGGATTTCAATCACGTAGCTTTGATCTGTTCTGAACCTAATAAGTGAGTTTTAACAGTAGTGACACAATTGCCTGGAGACCAGAGCCACAATCTCTAAGCTGTTTATATTGCTTATGTGTAAGTAAAGAAATAGTGCAGCACTATAGCTAAATAGTCTGACTAGCCTGTCTGAGTCCAAGATTAGGGCTTTCATCACAGGCATGCACAGGTGCTGGGCAAGGAGTGTGCGCACTAGATTACGGAGTACCCCCCCCAAACATGGACTATAGTCCCATATCCTGACATAGACTACTCACCTGGGCAGCACTGTTTCCTCCACGTATCCTAGCCGGCTGCCAGGGAAGAGCCAGCTTCATTTTGATTCAAGATTACTGATGGGAAAATGCTCTATCCAGACAGAGCAGTTTCACATCGGCCATCTTGGATTCAAAAAGAGACTGCCTCTTTCTAGGAGCCTGCTGAGACAGGGAAGCAAATGCTTAAGTTAGAGTTTGAGGCTTCCTAAGAAGTATGCAGGTATACTCCCAGTGCACATGACTATGGCTCTCATGTGTTCCAATTTCCCCAAGTGAGTACTGTCAAGTTTACTAAAGACTTTTATTGAAGTACAAGTCACAGGCCTAACAAGTACCATGTTGTAGCTCGGAATATGTGCAACTTGAACTATTAATATGTATTGCAAATCAAATAATTGATGCACATTAGCAAGATTAATAGTTTTTAAACAAAATAAAAATGACAGTAATAGTTCACCTGATGGAACTAATCATAGTTATGTTTTTATATAAATAGTTCTGACCCATAGAGAGAAAGGCACTGACAACTGTCAGGCCAAGTAACCAGGGTTGGACTCACCCACAGGGGTGCAAGGTAACCCCCGGTGGGCCCCACTGCCAGGGGCCCCACCTCTCCCTCTAGGGATCAGGTTCCAGACTGTGCACTTGACTTATTCATTAAACATATGTTACATTATACTGCAGAGGACTATGGTGTATTCTCTACAGTGTACTTCTGATATTAATCTGGTATATTATCATGCATACACTAGTAGTATTTACTAGATATATTATCAAGGGGCCCAGACCATGAACTTTCTAATGGTCAGGCAAACCAATGTGGCGGTTGGCCACACACCCTTTGGACACTGTCCAAACCCCTAAAACTCTGCCGCTACCACTACATTCCATTCCCCAGTGGGCCCTTCATGCCCTAGTCCAACACTGCAAGTAACTAGGCCTGTACCTGCATCATTGTGTGACAGGCAGTTACAATACTTACTACTGATGATGAATTAAACCAGTGGGTCTCAAACTCGGTCCTCAGTTCTCATTTTCTAGGTCACTGAGCAAGTGCACAGTTGTGCTCCTTACTCACTGACACATTTTAAAGTGTAGCTATTTATCTCACTTGTGATTCTGTTAGGAAACCTAGAAAACATGCACTGTTTGGGGTCCTGAAGGCCGAGTTTGAGAAGCTATGAATTAAACTAGGCAGGAAGTATTGTGATTCAGCATACTGTATTTCAGTATTTTCATGCCAGTGAAACATTTTGCTAAGACAGAGCTAAAGAAAGGTTTTTGGAAGGCTTAATAAATTACTATAAAAAGAATGCAGGGATTTCTCATGTTTAATAACTCTCCTAGGCACCATTAAACACTTCTCTTAGGCACTGTACATCATTTATAGTGTTCTCTTACTTAAATACTTGTTTGACCCGCTTTTGTATCCTGCCACTAGTCGCTGATCATCATCGTTTATCACAGGGGTGGTTATATACAGAACTGACAGCACTGAGATAAATGGCAATGTGCAGCAATTAGTGGTGACTGTAATCTCTAGCGATCAGCTGGAAACAATCTGAGAAACAGCAGTTACTAATAGAAGTGTCCTGCAAAGAAGAGCCTTGTACTATCTGTTCTGTGTACGCTGTCCAGCTGCTGAAGCTGTGATTCAACTGCTGACAACTCAAAGAAATACTGAATTTACAATAATCTGTGACACTTTGGTCTGGGTGAAGATTGCTACTCCCCCGAGAGATATCACCTAAATTCATGAGTCTCCTGGACATTCCTGAACAGCCTTTTGTTTGTACCTGATTAAGAGTCAGCTCTGAATATCAGGTGTTTTGGATACTTATAATTCTATTGTACGGCAATGCAGACCACTTGTGGTGCCCTATAAACAGAGTTTAATAATGATAATAATGATTGTTGCCACTTTTTAAGTATAGTCTCTAAATGGCTTTAAAATGGAAGCATCCATCACTTCTCTTTTACCTTTAACACCTTATTGCACACAAGAGAATATAACTTGCTATGGGATGCTGGCACCAACCCGGCAAACGGAATGCTGGCAGTCATGTGACTGATGCTGGATACCGACACCACTCTTTAGCCCGACGCCAGAACACCGACCGCTGATATCCCAAAGGAAATTATCGGGGTGCCACTTAGGGTTAGGGCCCAGGGGAAGGTTAGGCACTAGGGGGGGGGGTTTAGCCTTAGCCACCCCCGCTGTCTTAGCTCTAGCCGCCACCTCCGGTGTCTTAGCCCTAGCCGCCACCACCGGGGGGTTAAGGTTAAGGTAGAGGACAGGAGAAGGGTATAATAATGACCCCATCCCCTATCGGTATTCTAATTATTGGGATGCCACAGTCGGTCATGTGACCGCCGACATCCCAATAACCATCATTGTGTATCACACCACGGGGGCAACATAGTGGCATAAAGGATAGTTTTGCTGTCTTACAGCACTGGAGTTAAATGTTTAATTCAAACAGGACCCTAACTGTATGGCGTTTGTATGTTCTTCCTGTATTTGAGTGTGTTTTCTCTGGGCATTCCATTTTCCTCTCACACTCCGAGATGAACTGGCAGGTTAATCTTGTGATAGGTAACATAGAATGTAAGCTTCTCTGGCCCAGGGACTGAAGTGAATTAATAAATATTCTCTGTAATGTACTGCGCAATACAGTATGTGTGTGCTATATAATGAACTGTTAAATAATAAATTACCTAAACCTCTTAAATTTTATCCCAGGCACCTAAATCTTTACCACTGCCCTGTGACACTTTTTTATGATTTAGAGACTGCTTGAAGGAGAGTTTCATTGTTACTTCCTTCCTGCTATTGTACACATTTAGTAAATAGCTATTATTTTTACTTTATCATTTTCTATATTTTCTATTAGTAGATTAATGAATTAGCTTTTTCTTTTTCAAAGTTATACGTTAAGTATTATCATTATTAATAGAGGGTTTCTTTTACCAGTAATACATTTTTACCTCAGTTAAATTAAAATCACAGAACAAATGTTGGACCCTTTGTAAGGTTTACTGTAAATATTTTCATTGTATAACATGGGGGAATTTATCATGCAGCGATTTAGTGAAATTGCCTGATTCTCTCCATGTTCTGAATACAAAGCATTGGATTTCATGAAGCTGTGGTTTCACAAACCGCTACCAAACCACTTTAAAAAAAAACCACCAGAAAGAATGCCTCCAACTTACGAGATTGCTTTTACTACATGCAGTCAGAGCTATGCTGTATATCCAGCCAAAACTTAATAAGGAACCATGGGGGTAATTCCAAGTTGATCACAGCAGGAAATTTTTTAGCAGTTGGGCAAAACCATGTGCACTGCAGGGGGGGCAGATATAACATTTGCAGAGAGAGTTAGATTTGGGTGGGTTAGTTTGTATCTGTGCAGGGTAAATACTGGCTGCTTTATTTTTACACTACAATTTAGATTGCGGATTGAACTCACCACACCCAAATGTAACTCTCTCTGCACATGTTATATCTGCCTCCCCTGCAGTGCACATGGTTTTGCCCAACTACTAAAAATTTTCCTGCTGTGATCAACTTGGAATTACCCCCCATATTCAACATATGTATTAAAGTGGCAACATTGGGGCAGATGTATCAAGCCTAGAGAAGGCATAAGGAAGTGATAAACCAGTGATATGTGCAAGGTAATAAAGGCACCAGCCAATCAGCTCCAATATGTAAATTAACAGTTAGGATCTGATTGGCTGCTGCCTTTATCACCTTGCACATATCACTGGTTTATCACTTCCTTATGCCTTCTCCAGGTTAATACATCTGCCCCACTATTACTTAATTAAAAGGACAAAACAATAAATATGTTTATGAGGGCCCAATTATGTAAATAAATTATTATTAGTGTGAGTTAATAGTAAGTTTTTTTTTAAATCACCTTAAAATGTCTATCGTAGAATATTCTGCATTCATACGCATACTCCAGGCACACTGTAATGAAATAACTGACACCAAAAACTGAATAATTTGCCAAATAAAACTGTCAGCTTTATTGAAAAGTTGGTATGGTGGCAAAGGAGGGAAGGCCTATTTAATTAAAGGTCCTATTATTTTTTACTTTAAGTCTTTAATTTTGGCTGACCAACTCAAACTCTATTAAACTTCCCAAATTACAAGAAGAGGCATGGGCCCAAATCCAGCCTGGCCTCCATCGCATAACAAGGGGCAATATGGGGCCATTTGCCACCCCTTGTGTTAAATAACCTTTACCAGGAAGACCGTGGCCAACTCTCCACTCAAAGGTCTTCCCCAACTCCAAACAAAAGGTGCCCAGTTGTCTTCCCACTCCACAGGAGACCAAAGCCTGATGGCCCTATTTTGGATCAAAATCCTACACCTTCTCAGCTCCTGAGCACCTATAAATCCTTATTTACCAAAGCCACAATTTCCAGGCCATCCCAACCCGCCACAGTTTAAAAAAAACAAAAACGCCACCATACCTCTAACCTTAGAAACCCTCAACTTTCTTCCCTCAAACTCACTCCTCTTACCTGCTAACCTCCCAATTATAAATAGAAGATATTAAGGGGGTAATTCAGAGTTGATCGCAGCAGCAAATCTGTTAGGCAAAACCATGTGCACTGCAGGTGTGGCAGATATAACATGTGCAGAGAGAGTTAGATTTGGGTGGGTTATTTTGTTTCTGTGCAGGGTAAATACTGGCTGCTTTATTTCTACACTGCAATTTAGATTTCAGTTTGAACACACCACACTCAAATCTAACTCTCTCTGCACGTTATATCTACCCCCCTGCAGTGCACATGGTTTTGCCCAACTGCTATCAAATTTGCTGCTGCAATCAACTCTGAATTACCCTCTAAGTCTCCCAGAAACAATTCCATACCCCTCAAATTCAAATGGCCACTTTCCTTGGAAGTTTTCCCCTTGGGTGACTGCTCCCCAACCTCTGAGACTTGCATCCATGGTTAGAAGGATCCAATTCTGAATCCCGAACCTGTGGCCCTTGAGTAGGTGAGAAGTCTGCAGCCACCAAAGGAGTGAAAATCTGGCTTTCGGCGACAGGCGTATCCGCTGCTGCATGTGAAGATGTGATCCGGACTACTTGTTCAGGAGATCCAGCTGGAAGAACCTTGCATGGAATCTTGCATACTGCAGAGCCTCGTAGGAGGCTACCATCTTTCCCAGAAGGTGAATGCACTGATGAACCGATACCCGGGCTGGCTTCAAGACATCCCAGACCATTGATTGGATCACCAACGCTTTCTCCACCGGTAGAAACACCCTCTGCACTTCCGTGTCTAGTATAATCGCCAGAAAGGGCAGTCTCCTTGTCGGCTCCAAATGTGAATTTGGAAGGTTCAGAATCCACCCATGATCCTGCAGTAGTCGAGTCGAGAGAGAAATACTCTGCAACAGTCTCTCCCTGGAAGATGCTTTTTTCAGGAGATCGTCCAGATATGGAATTATGGGGGTCATTCCGACTCGATCGCTCGCTGCAGTTTGTCGCAGTGCAGCAATCGGGTTGGAACTGCGCATGCGCCGGCACCGCAGTTCGCTGGCGCATAGCAGCTTTCGTTACCTAGCGATCGTCTCTGAGACAGAGGCAGTCGTTGAGCGGGAGGGGGCTGAACGGCCGCCGTTTAAGGGGAGCAGTCCGGCCAACGCAGGCATGGACGGACCATTGGGGGGGTGGGCCGCGGCGGCTGTGTGACATCTCACGCAGCCGCTGCGGCCAGCGGCAGCGACAATTAACTTCCTGTCAGCCGCAGGAGCTGCGCTGGCCAGAAATTACTCCTCAAATACAAAGGCATCGCCACTGTGCGATGCGTTTGTATTTGTGCGGGGGTGGGGGGGTGGACTTCAGGGAACTTGATCGTAGCTGTGCTAAATTTAGCACAGCAACGATCAACTCGGAATGACCCCCTATGTTCACTCCCTGCATGCGGAAGTGGAGCATCATCTCTGCCATGACCTTGGTGAACACCCTCAGTGCTGTGGAGAGGCCAAATGGCATTGGGAGTTATTCCGAGTTGATCGCACGCTAGCTGTTTTTAGCAGCCATGCAAATGCATAGTCGTTGCCCACGGGGGAGTGTATTTTCGCTTTGCAAGTGTGCGAACGCCTGTGCAGCCGAGCTGTACAAAAACATTTTGTGCAGTTTCAGAGTAGGTCTGAACTTACTCATCCCTTGCGATCACTTCAGTCTTTTTGGTGCCGGAATTAACGTCACACACCCACCCTCCAAACGCCCGGACACGCCTGCGTTTTCCCTACCACTCCCAGAAAACGGTCAGTTGCCACCCATAAATGCCCTCTTCCTGTCAATCACCTTGCGATCGGCTGTGCGTATGGATTCTTCGCTAAATCCATAGCTCGGCAACGATCCGCATTGTACCCGTACGACACGTGTGCGCATTACGGTGCATACGCATGTGCAGTAGAGACCTGTTCGTGGCAAAAATCGTCAGCGTGCGATCAACGCGGAATGACCCCCATTGTCTGGAACTGATAGTGACAGTCCTGCAGCGCAAATCTTAGATAACCATGGTGAGGCGGCCAGATCGGAATGTGAAGGTACACATCCTTGATATCCAGGGATACTAGGAATTCCCCCTCCTCCAGACCTGAGATTACCGCTCTCAGAGACTCCATCTTGAATTTAAATACCCTCAAGTAGGGGTTCAACGACTTTAGGTTTAATATTGGTCTTACCGAACCGTCCGGTTTCGGTACCACAAACAGGTTTGAGTAATAACTCTTGTGTTTAAGGTGAGGTGGAACTGAAACAATGACATTTGTTTGCACCAATTTTTGAATGGCTTCCGGTAGGATAGCACTTTCTATCAGCAAAGCTGGTAAACCTGATTTGAAGAGGTGGGAGTTCTTGAAATTCCAGTCTGTAGCCCTGGGTAACAATATCTTTTACCCAGGGGTCTAGGCATGAAGACGCCCAGACGTGACTGAAATTTTTTAGTCTTGCCCCCAGCTGTCCGATCTCCGGGCTGGGAGATCCGCCGTCATGCTGAAGATTTTGAAGAAGCAGATCCTGGTTTCTGTTCCTGGGAACCTGTTGGTGCAGGTTTTCTGGACTTTCCCCGACATCCTCTAAAGAAGGTGGGAGGGGATTTGGATTTTTTACATTTTGCGGTCCGAAAGGACTGCAGTGTAGGCGTAGGATAAGATTTCCTAGCCGGTGCTACTGCAGAAGGAAGAAAGGTCGACTTACCCGCAGTTGCCATGGAAATCTATGCATCCAATGCGTCCCCAAACCGGGCCTGACCTGTGAAGGGTAGGTTCTCCACACTTTTCTTGGATTCTGCATCCGCAGTCCATTGGCGTAGCCAGAAACTTCTGCGTGCTGAGACTGCCATGGAAATAGCCCTTGCATTAAGCAGGCCAATGGCCTTCATGGCCTCGACCATGAAACCTGCAGAATCCTGTATGTGACATAAAAACAAGTCAATGTCACTCATTTCCGTAATATCTAATTCCTCCAGTAATGTGCCTGACCACTTTACTATGGCTTTAGAAATCTACGCACAAGCAATAGTGGGCCTTAAAGCCACGCCTGTAGCAGTGCATAGTGAGTTGAGCGTAGTCTCAATCTTGCGGTTAGCCGACTCTTTTAAGGCGGTTGAACCAGGGACAGGTAAAACCACCTTTTTTGACAACCTAGATACAGAAGCATCTACTATAGGTGGGTTTTCCCACTTCTTCCTGTCCTCTACAGGGAATGGGAAAGCAATGAGAATTCTTTTAGGGATTTGGAATTTTCTCTGGGCTTTCCCAGGATTTTTCAAACAAGGAGTTAAACTCCTTAGAAGCAGGGAAGGTAAGCGAGGATTTATTATTTACGGTAAAATAAGTTTCCTCTTCCTGCTCAGGTACCGTCTCTGAAATATGCAAAACATCCCTAATGGCTTCAATTATTAGTTGCACCCCTTTAACAAGGGATGCATTTCCCCCAGGGACGTGCAGTCAGGGGAGGCAGTGCCTCCCCTGTCATTAATGATTAAAATAATGCAAAGAAGATACTTATGACACATATTCTGTGTCATAAGTATCTCCTTTATTATTCTAATCTTAATCACAGTGTAAAATGTGTTTGGGAGGCAACTCCTCATCATATATTCTCCAAGCTACCCCATGCCCCGATCTTGTGAGCTCATGCAACAAACACATATACTTGATTATATTCAAATGCTCCTAAGGCCGAGTCTCCAAATAGCAAGCCTCAAAAACCAGCATCCTTTTCTGCCAATTAGAATATGACTTATACGCCTCTAATCCTATACCTGATTTTTTCCTAGCAGAGGCCAGAGCCTTCTTAGCCTTGCTTGTTAATGCAAACATGTTAACATACCTCCCTTCGCGTATGCGATCCTTAATTCTGGGACGAATGCCCCTCAACACAGCAGTGTTAGCACATTGTAGGGAATCTATTGGACCCTCCTCAGATGACATACTAGAACTGCTATTACTGTCCTCTGTCCCCGAAGACTCAGAAGAAGAGGTGGAAGAACTCCCTTCCTTTCTGTGCCTACGCCTGCGCTTATGCTTATCTTTAGCTTTCTGCTTGCAGGAATTTTCCCCGACCACTGTCTTATTGCGGACACTACCCTCAGAGCCCTCCTGTAGCGCACCATCAGTGTCAGATTCAGACTCACCAACCACCCTTACTGCATCATCCTTAGTAGATTCGACCTCAGCAGCAATCCTCTTGTAAATTGGGACCGATCACAGACTCTGCAGGAGAAATGCAAGGGGACATATCAACTATCAACTCATCAAGAACATCCTGACCAACCCTTTACTTGCTCTTGCACCTGACCAAGAAGCAGCTGCATTCAATATACTGTTCCCACTAGACATGCCGGTTTCTGTCATTCCTCACTGTACAGTATGGCCCGATGTAAGAACAGGGACAAGCACTGATAACACTGAGGTGCATATAGAAGCCACCTCAGATGAATCCCAACCAGCATCTTTGCGCCCCACAGCATGATGACTGCACCCTGAATGCACTGCATCCGTATATGATCACCCAGGGACCGTGAGCCTGCCCAATGTCCTATCAGAAACACTACTTCTGCCCTTCACACCCGGGTTTTCAGGCTCAGCTTTACGCAGTAGCCCGGTACTGATTCCTCCTGAATTGGCAGCGTGCTGACTAGTGGCTTGTATATCTTCATTGCAGCCCTTCACCAAACTGGCACCTTCCCTTCTACCAGCTACCTGCGATGCTCCCGATCCATGCACTGCTATTTGCTTAGAGGCCCCACGCACATCCCCTCGAGCCTGCTCACCTCTAGATAGTCCAGGCCTACCACATCCACCTCTTGCTGACGCGGTCCCCTGCGGGCCCGCGGGGTGACCATGGCAGACAGTTGGGACATACAATCCTGAGGTAACCCCTCTTGTGGCTAATGCACCTTGCATAGCTCCTCTCCCTGGTTCCTCCAAGGCACCCACTCTATGCAACATGCTGTTATCAGGTTGTTTGTCTATAACAATAGATCTCTGTCTGCTATCTCTACCACCAGAGTATGTCACAGACATACTGGTCACCCAACCTCTGTGTGACGCAGAAACGCCCCTCGCCAAAGCCCTCTCTTGAGGTTGAGCCCAACCCCTGGTGGTGGTACGGCAACCCTCGTTAGTTCCACCTCACCTTTTTCCTCGCCCAGCTCCAGGCCGCACCACTGGCTCTTCAGCACCCATTGTTAAATATAACTTTTATATATGGGCTCACTTTCAAACAAACAAACAAACAAACAAACACTTAACATAGTAACATAGTATCTAAGGTTGAAAAAAGACAATTTGTCCATCGAGTTCAACCTATTGGTGGTCTCCTATGCAGTTTTCTTTTAGGACTAATTTTGCCTCATGCTGATGTCAGCCGTTTTGTTTTAATGACAGCCGTTGTGTTTTAATAACTATAGTGCGTGACTAAGCACCATAACACTGAATATCCTTATCCATTAGAAATTTATCTAACCCATTCTTAAAGGTGTTGACTGAGTCCACCGTTAATACTTCCACAGGCAGGGAATTCCAAACACATATTGTCCTTACTGTGAAAAAACCCTTTTGCCGCATTGTGCGGAATCTCCTCTCCTCTAACCTAAGCGAGTGCCCACGTGTCCTTTGAGCTGATCTTATCATAAGCAGGTCCCGCGCAAGCTCTGTGTATTGTCCCTTTATATATTTGTAGATGTTGATCATGTTCCCTCTTAGTTTCCCCTTTTCCAGTGTAAACATGCCTAGCCTTGCAAACCTTTCCTTGTATTCCAGTGTATCCATTCCCTTAATTAGTTTGGTCGCCCACCTCTGAACATTTTCAACCTCCAGGATATCCTTTTTGTAGTATTGTGCCCAAAATTGTACACAGTATTCTAGATGTGGCCTCGCTAGTGAGTTATATAATGGTAGTATAACACTCTCGTCCCTTGCATCAATCCCCGTTTTATGCATGCTAATATCTTATTAGCCTTCTTTGCTGCAATCCTACTTTGGGTACTGTTACTTAGTTTGCTATCTATGTGAACACTCAAGTCTTTTTCCAGTACAGAATCCCCTAATATTACCCCATTTTGTATGTAGGTGTTGTTTTTGTTCTTGCTACCACACTTGTCGGTATTGAATCTCATTCTCCATTTAGCTGCCCATGCGTCTAAGTCGTTCTGAAGAGACTCAGCATCCCCTTCCGTATTTATAACCTTACACAATTTTGTATCGTCTGCAAAGATTGACATCATGCTCTCTAGACCTGCTGTTAGGTCATTAATGAAAATTTTAAACAATAGTGGTCCAAGTACAGACCCTTGTGGTACACCACTTAGCACTTCAGTCCAATTTGAAAATTATCCATTAACCACAACACGCTGCTCCCTATTATCTAACCAATTTCTGACCCAAGTGCATATTGTGCTCCCTAGCCCTATTTCTTGTAGCTTATAGATAAGTCGCATGTGCGGCACTGTGTTGAAAGCTTTGGCAAAGTCTAAAAGATTATATCCACCTCCTTACCCTGATCAAGGTTCGCACTTACTGTTTCATAAAAGCCAAGTAAGTTGGTTTGACATGATCTATCCTTAACAAATCCATGATGGTTCCTTTTAATGACCTTATTGGCATCAAGGAACTTCTGAATACTGTCCCTTAGAATACCTTCCAATACTTTCCCCACTATAGATGTAATACTAACTGGTCTATAATTACCCAGTTCGGCTTTACTTCCCTTTTTGAATATTGGCACCACCTCCGCTATACGCCAGTCCTTGGGAACCATACCTGATATAACTGAATCTTTGAAAATCAAAAATAGTGGTCTTGCTAGTTCAGAATGAAGCTCCATAAGCCCTAGGGTGAATTCCATCGGTACCAGGTTATTTATTAATCTTTACATTTTTAAATCGGTCACAGACTACCTCCTCACTTAAATAAGCATTTAGCAGTGGGACATTATTTTTGTTGAGATTGTGTGTTAGACTCTGCATTTGGTCTTCTCTGGTAAACCATTGAAAAAAACTCATTTAGTTTGTTCGCTGTCATTATCATTTTTGATTAAGACTCCCAACTTGAGTTTTAAAGGGCCTATACTTTCCTTCTTTAATCTCTTGCTGTTGATGTATTTAAAAAAAAATTGGGATTTGCTTTGCTTTCCTTTGCTACTAGTTTTTCAGTTTCTACTTTAGCCACTCTAATTTCTTTTTTGCATATTTTGTTACAATCCTTATAATGCTGAAATTACTCCGCATTCCCTTCAGATTTGTATTTTTTGAATGCTCGACTTTTTTTGCCCATTAGTTCCTTTATCTTTTTGATAAGCCACATTGGTTTGGGATTTTTAGTCCTTTTTTGCTGCTTGTGGGAATAAATTTGTGAGTATTTTTAATTAGCAGTGATTTTAATACATCCCATTTCTCCGTAGTATTTTTTTCTTGAAACTGAATTTCCCATTCAATGTCCCTTAAAGCTTCCCTCATCATGGCAAAGTTGGCTTTGCGAAAGTTTAAAGTCCTAGTTGAGCCATTATAGGACTGCTTATGAAAACTGATATTGAATGTGACCATATTGTGGTCGCTGTTTCCTATGGGCTCCCCTACTATAATATTTGGTATCAATTCCCCATTGTTTGTTAATACCAGGTCTAGGATTGCATTGTACGTAGTTGGTTCCTCGATGAATTGAACTAAGTAGTTATCATTTAGCGTGTTTAAAAATGTATTACCCCTAGCAGTATCACATGAATAATCTTTCCAGTTTATCTCTGGATAGTTAAAATCTTCCATCACTACTATGTCTCCTAATCCTGCTCCTCTTTCTATTTGTTTCAGTAACAATTCCTCATCAGACACATTAATACCAGGCTCATAACGTCTCAACAGAATTTACAGTCCCCTCTTGAATATCTTCCCGTATATCAGGTTTTAAAAGCGGCTTTACGTAAAGACATACCCCTCCTCCCCGTTTATTTAGTCTGTCTCTCCTGAACAGTGTATAACCCTCTAGATCAGAGGTTCTCAAACTCGGTCCTCGGGGGCACACACAGTGCATGTTTTGCAGGTATCCCAGCAGGTGCACAGGTGTATTAATTACTGACACATTTTAAAAGGTCCACAGGTGGAGCTAATTATTTCACTTGCGATTCTGTGAGGAGACCTGCAAAACATGCACTGTGTGTGCCCCCGAGGACCGAGTTTGAGAACTTCTGTTCTAGATTGACTGTCCAGTCATGAGATTCGTCCCACCAGGTTTCAGTAATGCCTATAATATCATACTGTTTGCTTGCTGCAAGAATTTCTAGTTCCTCTTTTTACCTGTGAGGCTTCTGGCGTTTACATACATACAATTTAGATAAGTATTTCCCCTTGTGCTAGGGACATCATTCTCTTCATGCAGGAACGATGGCCCGTAATCGTCGTTAGTTAGTGTTATGCTTAAACTTGTTTTACTACCCATGTTAGTACCTTTGCCGGCTGCTCTTTCCCTCCCCCTACTCCACCCCCATTTTGTTCACTAACGCCATCCCTGCTATTCTCACTGGATGACCCATAATTTCTTGCTAAACCCTCCCCCCAGGCACCTATTTTAAAATCTCCTCCAACCTCCTAACCATTCTTCCCCCCAGCACCGCTGCCCCCTCCTCATTCAGGTGCAATCCATCATGACAAAAAAGATAGCGTCTGACTGAGAAGTCCGCCCAGTGTTCCTGGAACACAAACCCCTCTTTCCTGCACCAATCCCTAAGCCATACATTTACCTGCCTAATCTCCCTCTGCCTCCCTGGGCTAGCGCGTGGCACGGGTAATATTTTGGAGAATATTACCTAAGATGTCCTTGCCTTAAGTTTCTTGCCTGTCCCTATAGTCTTTCTTAAGGACATCCCACCTTCCATTAACTTTGTCGTTGGTGCCAACGTGCACCAAGACTGCAGTGCCTTTCTCAGCCCCTCCCAATAATCTATCTACCCGGTCTGCGATGTGCCGCACTCGAGCACCCGGGAGACAACAGACTGCACGGCCATCACGGTCCCGGTAGCAGATTGCCCTGTCTGTCTTCCTGATAATGGAATCCCCTACCACCACAATCTTACTAGGTACCTCACTATCTTTTTTACCAACTGCGCCAGAGGGACCGCTCCTCTTGTTGCTAGAGGGAACAATCTCCCCCGGCACCGTCATTTCCTCACTACCATCCACCGAATCCTCGTCCAATCGGGCAAATTTATTTGGGTTTGGTAGTTCAGAGATGTCAAGCCTCCCCCTCTTTTTCTTACTTCTTACTGTGACTCAGCTAGCTGCCTGGTCATCCTCATCTACCGGTGACCCCTCCCGCAACTCCTCCACCGTTCTATCTAAGCCTTGCTTGAGAATGTGAATCTCCCTCAGCCGCGTAATGGTTTGCTCTAGATCAGTTACCTGGGCTTCCAGGGCAACCGTTCGCACACACCTCGTGCAGAAGTAATCACACTGGGATGGTTGTCCAGGTGCGTGTACATCGTGCATGGCATGCACTGAGTGAGATCCCCAATCTCAGCCCCACCCATATTGCTTGTAAGGTCTAACTCCCTGCTACCTTCCGAAGAAAATGAAGAAGCAAAACAATTCAAGCAATGCAATACAGTACTATAGCCTAGCTGTGACTAGAAAAATATACAACAGTATGACAGTAATTGAGAAAAAAAAAACACTCACTTATACAATACTGAAGTTCAGCTTATACTTATCTATCCTTGTGCGCCCCTTGATCCTCCTCTTTTGTGCAGCAGTGGTCCCTGGCACCTCCAGTGGCAGTAGAAGCAAAGGCAGCTGACTCCGTCCTCTGCTCTGATGGCTGCAGCAGCAAACTCCATCCCCTTGTGCAGCTCAGCAGTAGTTTCTGACCCCACAGACCAGATGCATCGGCAGCAATTTGCAGCAGCTTCACCGGGCAGTACCTAGTACACACACACACAAAAGCAAAACAAAAACAAAACAGGCAGCCCCACATGCCCAAAAACTCAGCCCCTCTCACACACACACACACACACACACACACACACACACACACACACACACACACACACACACACTCAGAATCTCAGACCCTCACACACACTCAAAATCTCAGCCCCTCACCCACACAAGATCTTAGCCCCGCACACACACAAAGTCTTAGCCCCTCACACACACACACAAAGTCTCAGCCACTCACACACAAGGTCTCAGCCCCTCGCTCAAAAATGCAGCCCCACTCAACTTCCACAGAGAGCGGCAGCTGTTACTATTGCTGCGTACTTTGCTCTGGTCCCCTCACCGGCACACCCTCTACCCCCCTACACATAGGGGTATATTCAATTACTGTCGAAACTGCCGTCTTGTCGGAAAGACGGCAGTTTTTTACTTTTTTAGGTCAGAAGGGGTTCAGACCTATTCAGTCCCCCCCTCAGTTTTACGACAAGTCTGGAAATTTGACTTGTCGGAAAGCACATGGATCTCTTATGTTTTAGCCAGCGTCACTAACTGGAATAATACACGTTTATAATGCCGGTGTGTATATAAGATCCTGCAAGGAACCCATATCTACCAATGACAGACCCCAACGTTTGTAAACTTTTGAGCACAAATTGCAAAATTACATTCACAGTTTATATCTGCATCAGTTGTGTCTATATTAACATAGAGAGAAAATAATTATATCAACACTTTTCTTATATAAGACAGATTAAGCAAATGGTAACATTAATAATCTCTGCAAGGTATACGGTTGTGAGGTCGATCACATTTAGGCCGACAGTCAAGTCGACCACTATTGGTCGACATGCATTAGGTCGACATGGTCTATGGGTTGACATGGAAAAGGTCGAAGTGGAAAAGGTCGACATGAGTTTTTCACATTTTTTACAAATATTTGAACTTTTTCATATTTTACGTTCCACGTCAACTACGATTGGGAATAGTAACCTGTGCCGAGCGCAGCAGTAGCGGAGCGAGACACCTTGCCCGAAGCATGGCGAGTGGACATGGTGCACTAATTCGTGTTCCCGACCAAAATAGTTTAAAAAACTCATGTCGACCTTTTTCCATGTCGACCTAATGACCGCGTCGACCTTTGTCAGGTGTTGACCTAGTCACTGTTGACCAATAGTGGTCGACCTAATGACTGTCGACCAAAGTGTGTTTGACCCTATGACTCACACCCCTCTGCACCCACACCCCTCTGTTACAAAATGTGAAAAACACTGTATCAAATTCTGAGCCACATTTGGAAAGAAGTTTTTAAATACAATGTAATAGATTACCCTTGGTAAAATATATTTCAACAATACTCATATAGGCAGAAAATTCTGTATCCACATAGAAAATCTGGTATCAAGAGAAAAGTTTTTTATATATAGGAATATATGAAGGAAATATCACGCACCGCTACTTCTCGCCATCATACTTGGAAGCCTCCAAGTATCGAATGGACAGTGAGCAAGTGTGAAAGGAAACAAAGAGTGTAAAAGAGATGAAAGTATCACTCTATTTTGTGTGTGTGAATGAGTAGGGATTAATACAATAGAGTTTATAAGCATAATTGTTACATCCAAAATAAACTTGAGGTATAAAAAGACATTATATACCAATCATACACAATATTAATTATATACTTCCCTCAGTAATATCTTGATACTGTTGTGGATAATTGAAGGATCTCAGTTGTCACTGAGGGTATAACTTTAGAGTCCTTACTAAAAATTGGTCAGGTAGCCATTAGAGCCTCCTACGTGCACGTTTCACCGAGGGCGGCTTCGTCAGGAAGTGAACCATCATGACAGATTGCTGTTTTATGTAGTGAACAGATATCTCGTCATTCATAATTGATAGCCAATTGCTGTTCCCTATGGGGGGACTGACATTAAATTGCTCCTATAGGAGCTCATGCTAGATCTATCAGTTGTGCCTCCACTCTGGGTGTGAGAAATCACTCCCAGGTGCAAAAGATAGACCGTGACGTTATCAGACTGACTTCTAACATTAACTCTCCAGGTGTTGGTCTCTCTGTTATGGTTTGAATTTTAGCAGACCCGCATCATATGTATATCGTGCGTTCAATCTATTTATCAAGATCCGTTGTTGGCTGAGCCGGAACAATACTTACATTGGAGTCCCAGGTATAGCTGCATCATCCGTTGCTGTAGTAACTATCCCACCCTAGTGTTGGTACGGTCTTACGACTTGTTGCCATGGTTGCATGATGCGGCATGTATTTATCGCCGGATAACACCTCCTCAGGTGCTATAGCCGCTATTATGGTAAAATTTATAATAAGCAGGCATCTTGTATGTGTCTCTTGATTAATTAATTTGTCATGCAATATTAACATTATTTAAACTAAGACGAAGAGTAGCTCCATAAAAGGGTCCCGGATTTAGCTACAAACAACCGCGGTCCGCCCACCTGTAGTGATCTTAGTACAGTCTTGCGTCCTATTAACATGACATATTAAATTTGTGTGTATGGATTATGCATACTTACTGGATTTGTATGTATAGCTTGCTGTGAGCTTGCAGTGAGCTTGTGTTCACGGTTATCATTGCCACAACAGCCAGTCTGCCCATCTATAATAATGTTGTTAGTACAATCTTCTGTCTTGTTAGCATAATATAATGTGTAGCTCAATTTATATGTATTGATTGTATATACATCCTAAATTTATAAGTGTGCTTAACTACGGGATCCCGAATACAACCACAGCTGTCATTGCCATGGTGACAGGCCAGCTCACCTGTAATGGTATTAATGTGGTCTTACGTTCTGTTGCTGTGGCTAGTTGAATTTATATGTGTGACGTAAAACATAATCTGAATATTATAAAAACTCAAAAATATAACTAAATACAGTCACTAAAACTAAGATGATGAATTAGACAACAACCTCATCTTTTACGGATATTGCATGTGTATAGTATCATATAAAGCACTATGAATTACTACGCCCTTGTTATATACGCTATGGAACCATGGGAGGAATATGATGAAGCCCGGGGACGGCCGCCTTGTCCACAACTACAGCCACTGAACCGCCTTTCTGCAGTTGTGTTGGTGCGGAATGTAATCCGGAATCCATAATCTGAGTCATTTTCAAAATTAGCTTTTGATGTGATGTGAACGTCAAAAGATGTACTCCTGTGGGATAACATTTAAGAATAAATTGTTAGGGCTGATTAAAGCTCTCTTTATTAGTTTACGTATGTAATCTAGCATAAGTAAAAATAAAAATAATAATATTAAATTAAGGTGATGTCAAATACAGTAAAATGAATATAATTATTAATATTATAGCTAATTATATAATTTAATGCCTTGCTGAGTTTTTAAATGCAGTGTAACAAAAAGGATCATAGAGTCCCCAAAGAGGAAATTAGATGAATGGTAACAGGAAATAGTCCATGATACCAAAAAATGGTATAATTCTCGTAGAAGGGTCTAAATTCTAAGACAAGGGAAAAAGGAATGACCTTACTGGAAGGAAAGAGAAGAGAAAGAGGATAACAGTCAACGTCATGATAATATGAAATGATATAAGCGCTGTTCAAAAGAAATGCTCCAAACTTTTAATGTTCATTAAGACCTTCTGGATTGAGAGTCCCCAGTCTAAAAATCCATATACTCTCATGTTGTAGTAGAGTCTTATTCAAATCTCCACCTCTTATCCCCAGATTTATCTTGTCGAGGCCATACGCTTTCAAATGATGACATATGCCTCCATGTGCTCTGTGAAAATGACTTGCTACCAGGGAAAGCTTTCTCATCCTTTGTATATCTAATGTTTCTGATGTTTCCGATATGTTATGGGACGTGTCTTGAGTTCCCTTGAGGTCATGCCAACATATCTTAGCCCACATTCACAATCCAAACAACAGATAACATTTGTAGTATTGCAATTGATGAAAGTATCAATTTTAACAATATTGCCATGTCTATCTTGTGTTTGTTGTGTTTTTGCCATATATTTGCACGCCTTGCAAGTACCACAGAGGTGGGATCCTACTGTATTCTGTTGTCTGGGTTTGATTATTTCAAAGTGGCTGTTGACTAGAAGATCTCTTAAGATGCGGGATCTCCTCCAGCTCATTGCTGGTCTGGTGTTCAGTTTAGCATTCAAATATTTATCTGCAAGGAGAATATGCCAATGTTTCTTGGTAATATCTGTGATTTCCTGCTATTCTTGGCAGAAGTCTCCCACAAAGCGTAAGACACTCGTTTTATCTGAAGAATGCTGTCTGTTATTAGGAAAGATGAGATCATCCCTGCTTACTTTAGAAGTGTGGTAAATAGCTTTTTTTAAGAATTATTTTGTTATATCCTCTTTTAATGAGACTATCCTTAAATTACCTACTTCTATTTTAAAAGGTTTGTAACTCTGAACAATTTCTGGGAAGATGAAAAAACTCCACCTTAGGGATGTTTATAACAGTGGGGGGAAAGTGGGAACTCCTATTGTGAAGTAGGCTGTTTGTTGCCGTTTTTTTCCTAAAGAGGTCTGTGGATAATTCTCCATTGTCATTGCGAGTTATTTTGAGATCCAGAAATGTTATAGATTCTGAACTGACGTCAGAAAGTATGATGTAAATTCAAGTTATTATCATTAAGCACTTTGATGAATTGAAGTAGCTTTTCTTCAGTATTGTTCCATATCAGCAGTATATCATCTATATACCTTAGCCAAATAACTGCATGTTGTGCGAATATCTCATTAGCTTTGCAAAACACATACTCCCTCTCCCACCAGCCTAAATAGATGTTTGCATAGGTTGGTGCGCAAGCTGCACCCATGGCAGTGCCACCAGTTCAAGATAAAATCCAGTAGTTCGATTAGAAAATCATTGAAGTCATTAAATCCTTTAATTTGAAGGAAATATTTAGTTGCCAAAATACCAATATCATGATCGATACTGGTATAGAGGGATTCTAAATCCACTGAGACTAATAAGAAACCCTCATCAATTTGAATTCCTTGTATCTTACGCAGGACATCTGGTGTATCTTAGGATGGCAGGCTAATATATTCTCTCAGGTGTAGATCCAGGAAGTTACTTCCTTGTTCCAAGAGACCTCCAATGCCCAATACAATGGGTCTCCCCGGTGGATTCGCCCTTTGTTTATGTACCTTAGGTATTAAATAGAAGGTAGGGAATTTAGGATTTTCCACTTTGAGATACTGAAATTCTTGATTTGTAATTACACCATTTCTTAAAGCTCTTTCAATCATTCTAGTGTATAACTGTAAATAACTGATGGTAGGATTAAAGAGGAGTCATGTATAACATGAAGTATCATTCAACTGTCTTAGGGATTCGTACAGATATTTTTGTTTTGACCACAGGACAACATTGCCCCCCTTATCCGATTGCTTAATAATTACATCCTCCCACTCTTGTATTTCCTTTAGCGCTTTCCTTTCAGATTTGGTAAGGTTATCATGTGGATATGAGATCATCTTGGATTGTTTTTCCAGAGTATCCAGATCTTGGGATACTAATTCCTTGAACATTGTCACTTCTGGACAGATTAGTTCCTGTGGAAAAAATTTAAATTTTTTAGTACATTTTGGTCTCACTGAGGGTTTCAAGGACACTTCTTCCTCAGAGTTTTCTACTAGACTTTCCAATTCATTTAAAGCTTGTTGTTGAAATCCATGGTCCACAGAATTTACACTGGGGGTGGGGTTATGATGTGACTTACGGGGAGATATACTAAGCAGTGATAAGAGCAGAGAAATGAAACAGTGGAGAAGTTACCCACAGCAACCAGTCAGCATTGAAGTAACATTTACAATTTGCATACTATAAAACTATACAGAGCAGCTGATTGGTTGCCATGTGCAACTTCCACACTGGCTCACTTCTCCACTCTTTTCACTACTTAGTAAATCTCCCTCTGTATGCAAATCACATCATCCAACCTCCGGGCCACCAACTTCAGTGTTTAAGTGATGGACAGTGGGAGACTTGTCATCTCTGTTGGGAGGCTGGTAGAGTCCACCGAAATTCTGTACTCTGTTAGACACTCTGGGACAGTTGATAAGTATGTTTATTAATTATTTTAAATTGTTAAATGACAAGAAAGTAACATTATATACTATATCTGTAAAACGCATGTACGTAAAATTTAAAGAGCTGTGTTTGTAAATGCAATACTATAGTAACTTAATACTTATTATGAACACTTGTGTATAGTAACACACTTACTAATGAAGATATTATATAGCATAATATACTTACTATTCTAAACTACTGTATAGTGATTTTAGTTTTTATCAGGGGACCATGGGTCACAGAAATCCAAGGTTATTTCTAACTTTGGTCACTTCTACTTCCACCTAAAATGCACATTTTTTCCCATTGATCGCTTATATGATGTCATAAAAGCTCAAGTTTTAAAAAGGTATAGCTTACAGGAGTTTATATATAATATACTTGTGGGAGACCACCACATTTTTGGGAGCCCTCTTGAACTCTCAGAAGAGTAAAAAAAAAACCTACTGCATCCCGTCCTCTTCCCTAATAAAATAGAAAGAGCTGTGGGGAACGCAACATTGTGCGGCTGGGTCATGGCCATGATGACGTGATTTGTGTTGGCATACCAGCGAGACAGAATCAAGGACTGGTTGGGAGGGGCGATCAGAGACTACATTGGCCCATATACATCTCAGTTTGTACACTAGCAGAGTATGATCTGTGCTCTCTGGCTCCTGCAGCTACCACACTGACTGCAGATCCAAAGATGGCAACACATATGACTCTCTCCCTTAAGAAGTTTTTCTTTAGCCCTTATGCTTTCAAATGATAGAAAATGATTGGCAGATTATGATATGGACATTAAATAATCCTCCAATCTGTAAATTTGATGCACAATATATACAGGGCTATGTCTTAATAAAATCTAATTGGATTCAAATTAACATTCTTTTTTTATAATGAATTAATGTATGTATGCAAGTGCTCATAAAGGAAGAAAGAGGAAGCCTTTCTGTATACCTGATTGTTGTATGTACTAGTAATGCTGCTGTAGATGTTGTGAGTTGATGCACTTTAATTTAATGATTGACCCAAAGTCCCCCTCACCCTCATTATGTTTAGTGGAGAAAACAGGTTATTGGTAAATACTAAGGAGCAAAAATTAGATATTAAAGTAAAAACAATTAATACAAATACATTCCGAAAATACCCAGTTTGCCTTCATGGTAATACAGTCTTTCCCCGCATGCTGGAGGGCATCTTCGGTGATAGACTAATCAGTTATTGTGCTTGGTACATTTTTCAACTAGTTATATCATGTACGTATTGTAATCCAAGTAAAATAACCTGTGTTTTCTATAATAAGAATAATCCTGAGGCGTCTCAATTTCACATAAGCAACTTACATTTCGAGATCGCCCCTCAGGTTGTTACAATGCATTTCCTATCACTTACTGCCATGTACACCTCTAATTATCAGGACCTGGGCTCGCTTTCATTGCCTACCCAAAAGCTGTCACCATGATGCCTTTGGCCCCTCTGTGGGCAGCCCTGTTTTTTATGATGCTCATATTTCTCGGACTTGATAGCCAGGTAAGACTGATGTTCCACAAAAGTTATTTTTGTAAGTTAGAAACATATACATTTTTTTTTTTATAATATAGAATGCTGATTGGTGATTCAATTTCAGAATAGTGTACCACAAGGGAATGTATTTATAAGAAATATTTATTTGCACTTAATTGAAAATGTTGAGCAAAATACAGTATGTACATTTTATATGGAAATATGCATATTTCCATGTGTAAACACTCCCTTTCCTGTGGCAGAAATTGGAGAACACAGCAGCAACTTGTCTTTACTCATCAATAGATTTTGTTCACCAGTTCTCCTAGATGTTGAAGTACATACAGTATGCCTGTGTTCAGCTGCCCACACTTAAACAAATGTACCTGTTATCATAACTCTGTGTGGTTCCCTCATGGTATGTTCAAAATTTTGATCAAGTCACGTAATGCCCAAACAAATCTGGATAATCAATGAACACCACAGTCAATTGTGCAGACTCCTCATACAACCAAGTACTATGCAATTTGGCCATCCAGTATGACTGGCATTCTGGTTGTTGAACTACTGGTCCAATGACCAAACCCGCCCAGGTATCAGGAACTTCATTTATCAAGTAATGCAAAAACAAAAATTAGCTTTACAGCTTTAAAATAAGTCATGTTTTTTATATTTTAGGTGTATATACGTATATACAATATAAGATTATCGGTGTTGTGGTATTTGCACCCTGTCAATAAAACAGTAGAAACTCAGTCAACTAGATGAAGATTTATTTTAAGGTTGGGTTTATCCATCTTTAAAGCATCTGTAAAAGAGTAAAATATTATTAATATCTATTTGTTTTTGGTTGCAGTTTGTATGTGTAGAGAGCTTGGTGACGGCAGTTGTGGATATGTATCCTAAGGTTTTCCGTAGAGGTTACCGGAGAGAATTATTAATCTTAGCACTTTCCATTGTATCCTTTCTTCTTGGACTCATCATGTTAACCGAGGTAAGGTTATTCGCACTTGTAATAATTATTATCATTATTATGCAAGCATAAATGTGAGTTTGAATTATTATTGTGCCATTATTTCCAAAGAAATGCTAAAACTAAACCACTATCATAAAAAAATGCTACTGTACAATACAATAGGTCAAGTCTCGACTAATACAATAGGTCGAGATAAGCAAAATAACCTAGAATAGATTATCCTACTTAACAGCTACCCCTAAGGTTGACTTTTTTTTTTAACAACAAGCAAAAATAGAAATGCTGCAGATTGTTCACAGACATAGGGGAGAATTCAGTTAGTGTCAGATCCTCTCCGACACTTCAGTATTCTATTGCGGGCCGTTTCCACCCGTTTCCCCTCTGATTCCGACCATTCATTTTAGCCCTCTCTTATGGGCGAAAATGAATGTTTCGACAGTGGCAGGGTCGAAAAACATGGATGAGCAGAGATTCCGCTCATCCATGTGTTTTCCGACAGAGGGAAAAGTGGCACTTCAATTGAATATTGAAGTGTCAAAAAGTGCCAATTATTGGCGGAAAGTGCCGTCTTTTCGCACTGTCGAAAATTCCAACAATAATTGAAAACTCCCCATACTGTATCATGTCAGCCCTGCAGCACAGTTGGTGGCTGAGAAGTATGCAGATTTGGTGCATCTGGCTGTGTTTGCAGGCAGTGTACGCTTGCTGCAGGGACTGCCGACACAGCTGGCTGGGTAAATTCCAATGACCACCCAGTTGTGACATCTGGATGATACACCACTCAATATCCCCTGATGAGACCGCTCAATATCATCCTGATGTCACAACTTGGTGGGCATTGGAATTTACCCGTCCAGCTGTGTCGGCAGTCCCTGTAGCAAGCGTACACTGCCTGTAAACACAGCCGGATGCGCCAAATTGAGCGGCCGATAAGTATGTACACTTATTTGAATCAACCAAGCTGTCGGCACAACTTTGGATCCACCAACATGTTGTCCTGGTGTGTTCCCAGCTTTAAACAAACATAGGGGGTCATTCCGAGTTGATCGCTAGTGAAAAATGTTCGCAGCGCAGCGATTAAGTGAAATAGCGGCACTTCTGCACATGCATATGTGGCGCAGTGCGCACACGCAACGTAATTTCACAACGGGCGATGTATTTTTACACAAGGTCTAGCAACGCTTTTCAGTCGCAGTGGCAGCCGCAGAGTGATTGACAGGAAAGGGGCGTTTCTGGGTGTCAACTGACCATTTTCAGGGAGTGTTCCAAAAAACGCAGGCGTGCCAGGAAAAATGCAGGCGTGGCTGGCCGAACGCAGGGCGTGTTTGTGACGTCAAATCCGGAACTGAATGGTCTGAAGTGATCGCAAGCGCTGAGTAGGTCTGGAGCTATTCTAAAACGGCACAATTTTTTTTTGTAGCCGCTCTGCGATCCTTTTGTTTGCACTTCTGCTAAGCTAAGATACACTCCCAGTGGGAGGCGGCATAGCGTTTGCATGACTGCTAAAAGCAGCTAGCGAGCGAACAACTCGGAATGACCCCCATAGAGAGTTGGTTTAACAGTGTTAAACTTTTGCATTTACTACTAGTAATGTAGTGAGGTGTCATAAACACAACAGGAAATAGTGTATTGACTGTGATTGTTAATAGATGTGAAAGTCACATGTTCAAACTAAAATACAATTAAATAGAAACATCAAGATATACAAATTAAATTGCATTGAATTGGGTGATACTTTAGACATGATAATGGGAACTTTGCGCTATTACACCAGACTTAATCCATTCCAAATTCTCTTTTTAATGATTTCCTTCTATTTTAAAGGAAAATAACAGATTTCCAAATAAATTAACTAAAAACAGAACAATTCCCACAATAGGTAATTCAGCCTTCTATGAAGAGCTTACATTACGTCAACATATAAAAAGTAGTATAAAGCACTATTTGTTGATTGTTCTGTTGAACACAGAATGTTAGTGAATACATCTGCACATAATCAGATATGCAATAGGTCATTTTAATCAGCAAGTTAAGTAGACATTAATATGTGCAATTTTGATAATTTCGGTTTGTTTGCTTGTTGACTTCAGCCCTAAGAATGTTATATTACCAAAGAACTGCAAAGTTTGTTTTCCTGTTTGTACGTACAGCTGATACCATTCCAGATAACTACATTTTCATACTATTGTTTATCTTTTAGGGCGGAATGTATGTCTTTCAACTTTTTGACTCGTATGCAGCTAGCGGAATGTGTCTTCTATTTGTCGCAGTGTTTGAATGTATCTGCATAGGTTGGGTTTACGGTAAGTGTTTATAGTGTAAATATAACATTTTAGTGTATAGGATTTTGTTATCTTTTTAACCGGTATTTATGCAATATAATCCACTTAGGGGCTTTTTTAAAGAAAATAAAATTTATAAAGAAAACATTACATTGTGAATGCATTAATGTAATATGACGTAATTTCAGCAGAAAACTACCTACCTTACATTACCAATTAATTAAAAAGCTAGAAATGATCAATAGCAATATCGAAATTATCAGGGAAAAAAGTAGTTAAGGACAATCGATACTGGGAATCGGCATAAATGACATAGGGGTCTATGTACTAAGCCTTAAAGTGAGATAAAGTAGATGGAGATAAAGTACCAGACAATCAGCTCCTATCTGCCATGCTAAGGCTGTTTGAAAAATGACAGCTAGGAGCTGATTGACTAGTACTTTATATCCATCCACTTTGTCTCTCTCCAATCAGTAACAACATCATTGCAACAATCAATGTAAAAATAAATCTTTTTTTAAAACAGGCAACATAGCCCCCCCCCCCCCCCCCCCCCGCGCTAGTTACAGAAACGGTTGATTATAGTATATCAGTTCAAGTTTATTGCTACTTTAACAGGGAAACCCAAGCATGTGATCTTCATTTTATCTTTAAAATCAGTTTATATGCTAATCAGTGACCTGATGTCTCTATTAACTGTGGGGCAATGCCAAGAAAAGGTTATGCCCCCCTAAACACAGAAAATCAACAGGGCTCTTCATAAACCTGCTGGGTGGTTAGTGTATCAGTATGAATGATTGATTACAATTTACAGATGCAGTGACGCAGCTATGCTTTCAAAGTCTTTTGAACTGATGTAGTCCAAGAAGTGTAGGGTAGGCAACAATACTGATAAAAATAAAGATAACACCTTAAAAAAACATTGAAACTGCATCTCCGTCACTGCATGTGCAGGTTAATATTAGAGATGAGCAGATTCGGTTTTACTCGGTTTTACTCGGTTCTCAAAACGGCATCTTATTGGCTATCCAAAACACGTGACATCCGTGAGCCAATAAGATGCCGTTTGAGAACTGAGTAAAACCGAGTAAAACCGAACCCGCTCATCTCTAGTTAATATGAACAGTCTTTAAAATATCCATATATATATATATATATATATATACATGAAATCGCTCACTCACTCACTCACTCACTCACTCATCACTAATTCTCTTACTTCCCGATATGTTAGGAAGCTGATATGTAACATAAGTATTCTTCAGGTGAGAAATAGGAATACTACGTAATTAGAATTTTATTTAACCTTCCCTAAGGGGATGAACAGGGGGTACCAAATGACATAATTACCGATGCGTGACTTGCGTTGCATGAACGATAACGCACAGACAATCAGATCAAAATTTGGATTTCACCTCCAGTGTGTAGAATTTAATAAACTACAAAAATGCTCCTGTCACTTTTTACCATATCTACTATGAGTGCTCCTCGAGAAATGCCAAGAACCATGGATTAATATTTACTTACATTAAGACGTCTCAAATTTACATCTCTAAAGATTGTCCAAATTTTTAACACTCATTTATATTTACAACTGCGTAAAATCAGAAACTCCTGTGTGAAGAACTGGTAGAACAGGTAGTACAAAATATAAGTATACTGTGATTCATACAGTATAGGTTGTTTAATGGTTTAAATGTTAGGTTTGTGCCTTTGATTGGAATTTTTTTTTTTCTAGGAAGCAATCGGTTCTATGACAATATTGAAGATATGATTGGACACCGTCCATTTTTTTTAATTAAATGGTGCTGGATGGTTTTTACGCCTGGAATTTGCGCAGTAAGTTTAGTTGTCCAAAAATTCTATTTTCAGCCTCAGGCCCATGTTGCTCTTAATATCAGCACTGATCACAGTGACATTTTTAAAAACTAAAGCGGCTCAGTAAGAACAATAGTGCCATAATACTACTCAGCTATGTCATTACCAAGTTTGTAACAGTACTTATGATACTAAATATTATCCTCTTCTACTTTTGTGCAACAATCACTGTATAAATGTCCCATTTATACTGTATTTTGTAGGTCAAGAAAATATAATATCTTTACATATTTAATAATTTTCTTGTCCCGAGTACCGCAGTTAACATGCTAAGAGGCTAAAGCAAAGCATCACACTGGTCTGTTTTGCAGGAGCTTACATTTCTTAGCATTGGCCTGATTCAGATGCGGTCGCAACTTCCATGGTGTTGCAATTGAGCAATGACTGATAGACTGTGCATGTTTCGAAGCTGCAGTGCGCATGCGCCAATGTACCTTTTGCGATACCGCTCAGTGAGGAATCAGTCTTAGAGTGACTGACAGTAAGAGGCCATTTGGGGAGCGTCTGCAAAAATGCAGACGTGTCGTAACTGTTTTTGGAACGTGTCTTGGTGTCCTAGTGCGATCTTGTACGCATAAAACATGGCGCCAGCATCGCAGCTCCTGCTTCCATTCTGCATGACCATGGAAGTATTCATGGAGTGGATGTTCTTTGCATCTGTGTGGTGGCTGTGATGAAGTATGCAGTTGCTAAGCAAGTTGCAATGTCTTAAGTGAGTGTATCTGTCCACTTGTGTGTGGCTGCTTCACTTGCATTGCCTCGAAGTTTGCTGCAGCGGTTGCATAGCAATTGCATCTGAATCAGGCCCCCTGTGCATGCTCCATAGCCGAGCGCATGCATATATGGGTCGGTTGTGCATACGCAGAGATCTGTCTGATTTCAGATGCGTCTCCTGCACCAAGTACAGGGTTCGTGCGAATGTGCGCTGATATTGATGTTTTCAAACCAAACATAAAGATAGGGGAAGTTCGGATGCACAGACACTTACAGTTCAGCATGTTCGCATTTAGGGCCTAATTCAGTAAGGATTGCAAATTCTGCTAATTAGCAGAATTTGCAATCCTTTTCCTAGCATGCTGAGGGCCTACCATTGCAGGGCATGGCCGGCCACCATGCTGATCGCCTCATCCTCCCCCCCTTGATGAAGCAGAAATTGCGATCACATCGCAATTTCTGCTTTAATGCAGGAATTAGGGATGCCTCCTGCTGGCGCAGGTAAGTTGCGCCAGCAGGCGGCCCACCGCCATGTTCCCGATTGCGGCAGCTGCATGTGACATCACGCAGCCGCCATAGTCACGCCTCCACCACGCCTCCGTTCATGCTGCCCCGCCCCCTGTTTGTCTGGCTCCCCCCGCACTGCTCCGTCTCCACCCCGTTCCCACCCTGCGACTGCCTCTGCCTGATTGACAGACAGAGGCAATCGCATTTTCTGCGGCCCCCCGAAGAAAGTGCAGGGTGCATGTGCAGGGTGGGTGCTGCGCATGCGACCGTGGGGCGATCGCAGTAATTCCGGTTGGATTGTGATTTGTGATCCAACCTGAATTAGCCCCTTAGTTCCGTGCCAGCAATGCAGGTGTATTTATGGACTTTGCATCAGCTCATAAGTGTCCTATCTGAGCACTGGACAAAAACTTGTTTGGTTCTATTAGTTCAGAGGGTATCAAATGCAGATACAGTAGTTGTGGAATACTGGATATTCAGAATTAATGAAAACATAATTTTTCATAACTTGGATGTTATAAATGTGTAAATTCACCCAGTTTCTTGAGACATATACTATTATAACATACTGTGTATTTTCATTTTATTACAGAGCATATTCATATTTTTCTTGATCAAGTACAAGCCTCTAAAATACAATAATGTATATACATACCCACCATGGGGTTACGGTATAGGGTGGATGATGGCCCTGTCGTCCATGGTTTGTATTCCTTTGTTTATAATAATAAAGCTGTGGAAGACTGAAGGAACCTTATCTGAGGTAATAATAATAATAATAATAATGATGAAGTAAACATTCTCAGGGTATTGCGTGTTTGTCAAATTGTGGTACATTCATTTTTGGTTAGAACACAAGGAATGGAAATGTTACTGTTTTGTGTGTGTGTATATATATATATATATATTTGTGCATATATATATATATATATATATATATAAATACGGTACATGCACAGATTGCAATGGCGGTGGCACTCATGGTCATGCAAGAAACGTAATGTTAAATGCTTCTAATTTTTGTTTATTAAAAAAAGTTGCATTTTGCATTACATTTCTTGCATAACCGTGAGTGCCTGCCACCATTGCAATCTGTTTTATTTTAGATCTTGGGACCCCCCTGTCTTAAGTACCCTGAGCCCTCTAAAGCCTTAATCCAGCTCTTCTTAGGGGTTAGTGTTAGGATTAGGGGTTAGTGTTTGTATTAGGGGATAGTGTTATGGATAGGTTTAGGGGTTAGGATTAAGGGTTAGTGTTAGGTTTAGGGGTTAGTGTTCGGTTTAGGGGTTATTGTCAGGGTTACAGTAGGTTTAGGTGTTAGTGGTAGTATTAGGGATTAGTGTTAGGGTTAGGTTTAGGTGTTAGGATTAGGGATTGTGTTATGTATGATAAGTGTTAGGCATTTCTGCAAACTGGATTGTTGACATAGTGACCATGTCAACATTTTATGGTAAAAGCCGTCATGATGAATATGTCAACATGTTCTCAGTCAACAGCATGACCATGTAGATATTCCCATACTGACATTCTTAATGTTGACATGGTCACTGTCGACCTAATATACCAAACTCAAAGGATAGTACCATGGTATCAAAAATGTTTTGGAAATAGATAATCTATATCACTAGGATGCCTGTAGTTTGTGGATAAAACATGATTGGACACCATCTGCATAGGATATAGAACACAGATGCTGCATAGAACATATGTAACACTGGTCAGTGTAATTTACACCAAAACAGCAGCTATCGTCTGTCTTCAGAATTGTGATGCAGATGGTAATTTTTTCCACAACATAAGTTTATACGTATCTACAGAATATCTTCTGACCCTGGCATTCTCTCTAATCTAGAATGTTTGGAGAACTGTTAACATGAGCAGGACAGGATGTAGGGTATAGAGAATCTGATTGGAAATACAACTGGTAACCCTTTACTATTTGCAGCAAAGGGAAACATACTAAGATTTTACTGTAGTTTGCTTTCTACATTTTGTGATTTGTATACATTTTTGTACTAATAAAATGTTAACTGGAATAAATGTTTTTAGTTATGTTGATAAAACAGAGAACGTTTTTTACATTTTTTATTTTGAAAATTGATGCTCACGTCTTTTTGGTAGTTTTGAAGGTATTTGTTAACAGTTATTATATAGTGCACACATATCCACAGAACACATTTTTGTTTTTCACATCAGGTCATGCTCATTGGAGCTTACAATCTATATTCCCTATCACATAAATATTACAGGGTTCATTTTTAGTCACAGCCAGTTAACCTGCCAATATGTTTTTGGATTGTGGGAGGAAACTGGAGCTCTCAGAGGAAACACGCACAGACACAGGAATAATATACAAACTCCACACAGTTAATGCCCTGGTGGGAATCAGACCCAAGATCTCAGTGCTATGACGTAGTAATGCTAACCACTACACCATATGCGCTGCCCAAGTAGAAAATACAGTCATTTATTTTCTAACTTCTTTTTAACTTTCTATATTACTGTATATACAACTCATATTTTTACGCATCTATTACCAGACATTAGGGCACAGGTTCCCAAACGCAGTCCTCAAGACACCCTAATGGTCTAAGTTTTAAAGATATCCATGGCTCAGCACAGATGGTTAAATCAAATTAACTGAGGTACTAATTAATGCCCCTTTCAGACAGTGTAAGGCAGGTCGCACCCGGGAGCTGTACACGGGTGCTTCCCGGGTATGACCTGCCTGAGCGCCTATTTGCCACTGTCCCCAACCTGGCATATTGTATCGACCTGGCTTTCCCATTCATACAGCACATCGAGCAGGGTTGAACACACGTACAACCGTGCTCGATACCCAAGTTGAAATGGCCCCTTTCAGACTGCACATTAACACGGGTTATGCATGCTCATGTGCAATAACCCCCGTGTTAAAAGCTGGCAGTCTGAAAGGGGTATAAATCACCTGTGGCCAAGCATGAACCATTGGAGTGCCTTGAGGACCGTGTTTGGGAACCTCTGTACTAGGGGTTATTTACTGACACATTGCACAATTGCAAATGAACATAAATTAATGGAAACCAAACAACAATTGCTTTGTCTACATTTCACAAAGTCAAAGCTTAGGCTGAATGATTGTCACAGGCACACAACTAATATTTTGTTAGTAAGGGGTCTATTCATGAAGCAGTGAAAAGAGTGGAGAAGTTGCCCATGACAACCAATCAGCGTTGAGGTAACATTTCTAAAGTATGCTCTATAAAATAATACATAGCAGCTGATTGGTTGCCATGGGCAACTTCTCCACAGGCTCACTTCTCTACACTTTTCACTGCTTCATGAATAGACCCCTAAATGTGTACTTTCATACCATTAACACAAAGATTATATTTTGTTGCTGCAGAAAGTGAAGCGTTTGATATTACCCAGCCCGGATTTAAAAATGAGGGGGAAGCTTGGAGCTGCCACCTGTACGAATGCTGTAAACGACTGTGACGCAAAGCTTAAAGGTGATGGTACCATATCGGCCATTACAGAAAAAGAAACGCACTTCTAAGGGGATATTTTATTTTACAGTTGTTGCTTTGTAAAAATAAGAATATGGAAAAATATTATATCACTGAATTAATAGAGGCTCACCTGTTTCGCACAGATTTTAACATGTTAATTTCAAAGTGCACATTGTATACTGTTTCAAAGTGATTTTTTTATTATTATATAAGTGACTGATTACAAAACAGTATTGTATGGTCTTTTAGTGCCAAGTTTATGTAATATTGTGATACTGGTCAATGTTTTATAGAGCTGTAGACACATGTATAGTGTGTTGTTAGTTTTTTATACTTGGATTTTATGAAGCATGGTGTTTATATAGGATTTTCCTGTAATCTAATGTACACATTATTGACCATCACAGTTTATTATGTATGCCTATGAACAAGCTTGTTTTCATTTAGTACTAGATATACATGCCCTCTTCCCTCTGTAAACCTTTATATTACAATGTCAGTCCAGTAGTATCTCCTTGTTTTTGTCAAGAAAAAAGAAAACCCAACAGAATCCTAACGTGTGGATCACGTGAGCATGTCAGTATGTTCTAATGAGACAGACTCTACAGCAGAACATCATTGAAGGAGAGTACTCTCATATACTGCATAAACTATGTGTTATTGCATTCACTCCCCTCAATCAATGCCTCATATCAAGGATGCTTTGGATTGGTAAAAAAAATGAGCTGAGGGCTTAGATGAAAAACTGAAATAGCAGCATTCGTCCATTCAGGTCTATCTACAACCCTTCTGTAATTTCATTTGTAACTTTCCATGACTGTTAGCTTGGGAGGAACCGTAGTTACAGAACTAACAGGGATGAGTATATAAATACAAGGCGTCTGACTATAATGCTGTAGCAGCTTTTTCAAAATTGATGAATTGTTTAGAGGTGGATATTTGTTTTATTGTCACTTAGGTTCTACATATACTTAAAGCACCTTCCATAAACTAAAGCTACCACAGAGCATATGGCAATAATTTAGTTCTCTTATAACTGGATGCAATGCTAAAGCTTAGCTGCTATTGTGAGTTTGTGTTCCCACTGCAGTATAGATAATATAATGATGGTCGAAAGGCTGCAGCGACTTTATTGCAGTACCTACTGTACAGTGGGCCTAATTCAGAGTTGATCGCAGCAGCAAATTTGTTAGCAGTTGGGCAAAACCATGTGCACTGCAGGGGAGGCAGATGTAACATGTGCAGAGAGAGTTAGATTTGGGTGGGGTGTGTTCAAACTGAAATCTAAATTGCAGTGTAAAAATAAAGCAGCCAGTATTTACCCTGCACAGAAACAAAATAACCCACCCAAATCTAACTCTCTCTGCAAATGTTATATCTGCCCCCCCTGCAGTGCACATGGGGGGTCATTGCGAGTTGTTCGCTCTGTATTTTTTTCCGCAACGGAGCGATTAGTCGCTAATGCGCATGCGCAATGTCCGCAGTGCGACTGCGCCAAGTAAATTTGCTATGCAGTTAGGTATTTTACTCACGGCATTACAAGGTTTTTTCTTCGTTCTGGTGATCGTAATGTGATTGACAGGAAGTGGGTGTTTCTGGGCGGAAACAGGCCGTTTTATGGCAGTGTGTGAAAAAACGCTACCGTTTCTGGGAAAAACGCGGGAGTGGCTGGAGAAACGGAGGAGTGTCTGGGCGAACGCTGGGTGTGTTTGTGATGTCAAACCAGGAACGACAAGCACTGAACTGAGCGCAGATGCCGAGTAAGTCTGGAGCTACTCAGAAACTGCTAAAAGTGTCTATTCGCAATTCTGCTAATATTTCGTTCGCAATTTTAATATGCTAAGATTCACTCCCAGTAGGCGGCGGCTTAGCGTGTGCAAAGCTGCTAAAAGCAGCTTGCGAGCGAACAACTCGGAATGACCCCCATGGTTTTGCCCAACTGCTAACAAATTTGCTGCTGTGATCAACTCAGAATTACCCCCAGTATGTAATCTGCGTATCCTTAACATTCTACAGTATGTTTATGCAATTTCAGAGTCGCAGCTGTACTCTATGCCAGCCCAGCCTCCTATACCCATGACTTGAATATGTCACACTGAGTGGGTATGGACATTTACACTGTCGCTGGCACTGGTAAGTAGAGCACTGCCTGCATCATCCTAAGGATGCTGCAGGCTGCTCTGTAGTAGCGATAGTGGTTCAGGGTACAGTTCCAGGCCACATGTGGGTGCTGTGGGGCAGCGTCTGTGGTGCCCCCATGGGCTTGCACTCTCGCACACCACTAGTTATGCCCCTGAGCTATTGATTAAAGCAGATAATTATAATCATTTAATTTCAATGAATATTTTTTTATATTTGTGCAGGATTCATTGGGCAAAATATTTGGGAAACTTACAGCACACTACATTAATGTTTGTATAGATTTAAGGGGTCTCTAATCATTGTAATTTCTCTTATGTGCAAAAAGAACACTGCTTTTTATATTTTAAAAGTTTAAATAAAAACAAATACTATATACACTCAAACAGAAGGGTCAACTAAAAGGACAAATAGAACAATTGTTGTGCTACAAACAGACTTTCTCCACTACTGTTGGTAACACTGGCTTCAGAGAACCTGTGCATTTTCTTGTCAGTATCAGTATATTTCTTTAGTACTCGATCAGATGAGTATGTGCAATAACTGTATAAATTATATTAATACCCCGTTCAGATTGCCATTGCCGGTCCGAACCCGGGATTTGGATACAAGTCTTTCCTGGGTGCAACCCGGCACTGCACCCTATCAGACTGGCTTCCCGTTTCCATCGGGGACGAGTACAGAGGCAGCATCGGGGGTGGGTGCAGAGGCGGCACTGGAGATAAGATCATCTCCGCGCCGCTTCTCCCTATGCTGTGAATGGGTGCCGGATCGCATCGAACCGGGTAACCTGTTTACACTACGCCTGACCCGGTAATAACCCTGGAATAACCCTTCTTTATTCCTGGGTTGAAATACCAGGTCAGGTGACCAGGGAATTTGTCAGTGACCTCTTCACACTGCACAGCGACCCGAGTCGACCCAGCAAAATATTGGGTTATTTGTGCAGTGTGAACGAAGTATTAGTTTGCTTTTAAGCAATATGTCTACTCTACTAATTTGTGATAAACTCATACACTGTTGCCATAATCTAAAAATTAAATGTCTCCATAACTAATTTATAATCATATCATAAACCACAATAAGAAGCAATGATGCCTTGTATCTTTATGTATCATTTACATAAAGATACTTAGTACGACATTTATTTTCCAATTAAAGCAATTTCATCACAACCACCAGCTGAAGATCTATACAATGTATCAATGTTATAAAATGTTACATTATTTTAGTGTTTAGATGTTTTTATCAAAAAACAGTTTATGAAAACAGTGTTATTATATTATTAATACTGAGTTTTACTAACAAAATTGCAGTTATAAAATGATGCCTTTGTACATTTCAGTGTAATGGGTCATTGTATTCTAAACGTGCAAATGTTGTGACCTGTGTTATAAGCTAACATTTATGCCTCTAAAGACAACACTAATATTTATTATATTATTTTCTGTGTGCTTAAAAAAAATTATAGCAATACAAAACTATTTCAGATTTTTATATGACACTGTAAGTGTTTGGTGATGTTAATTATGATATATACAATATACAGTATGTTTAAGGCAGACTTACCACATCTGTCACATGTTCTCCATGGTTTAGTACTGGTTATTCAATGTCTGTACCACTTCCCCACCACACACCATAGTTCATCTTATAGAAGGACAGATAGAAAATAGGTTAGTGTACTAATATTTGGTGTACAGTCTGATGCAGAGCAGGTGGACAACCTTAGCTCCCGGTGGTCGGGATCACCCCAGTCAGAATTCTGACACCAGAATCCTGACACTACTTGGAATTGCAACACTGGCATACCGATAGGGTCACCAGCCCGGCACCAAAATCCCGATTGCCAGGATCCCAAACGATCATCCTCCGGGATGCTGGAGAGGTAAACCGTGGAAGAAGGGGGGGTTTGAGGAAGGGAGGTTAGAGTTAGGCTGCGGGTGGAGAATTAGGGTTAGGCAGCAGCCCGGGTGGTGGTGGGGGGTAAGGTTTAGGATGCGGGGAGAGGGGGTTAGATTTGGGCACCCCCAGGGATGGTTAGGGTTAGGCTGCGGAGGGTGGGAGGAGACTTAGGTGGCAGGAGTTGGGGGGTTAGGTTTAGGCACCATCAGGGAGGGTTAGGGTTATGGTGCTGGGGTGGGAGCATTAGGTTTAGGCTGCTAGAAGGGAGGGTTAGGGGGCCAGCGGGGGAAGGTAAGTATACTTACCTTCCCCTGTTGGGATTCTAATCATCGGATGTCGCGGTCAGCCCAACCACCAATTTTTTAATCCCAACCCCCTTAGCTCAACATTAGTTAGAGAGAATGCTAGCCAGGTCGATTAGCATGCCTCTCTTGGGCGATCAGAATGGGATGGTGTTGTTTTTAGGGTGTGGTTTGCCAAAGGCTTTTCAAACCTTAGCAAAGTATTGTCACACTGCTGTCACTTTGTCTATTCTGGAATCTTATTACAGTTTGTTCTTTATGCTCTTTTCTACTGCAAGAATGTTGCCAAACATAATGTACATTTATATTCACAAGTTTAATATATTCACTAAAAGCTCAAACAACATTTAGAAATATAGAGAAGCAGAGAAAGTATGTTTATTACACCAAAATATATATAATATACAATGATATATTGTAAATAAATAGAATTATGTACTATGTTATCAGTACCATTGTATTTTTAAATGTTATATTTTTATTTTCAAAATTAGATTTTAAAAGAAAAATAGAGTGTAGTTCTCTTGTGTTATTACTGCTAACTCGTTTTAACAAAGATGCAGTCTTTCTGTATGAACACTTTTTTTTTTTATCATAGACACAATACAGAATGCTATTGTTTATTAACTGCAAGTAGAAAATACTTTTTACCAGATTAATTAAAAGATAAAAAAGTTCTGGTACAGTTGTTTCAAAACACTACAAAAATCATCTTGGTGATCTCTCATGGGGTAAAGTTATCTGGAGATTCGATCATGTGTCCCTTCATTGTTTATATATTTGACATTTAGGGAGGATCTAGAAAAGATTGCTTTTTCATCAAGTTTCCAATTTCCTAATGACTTATATAACAATTTGAAATTAATATGCTTTAACTAAATAATGTGTAAATCTTAACATAAAAAAGTCACCATTCATCTCACAAATACACAAAATCACACACACACACACACACACACACACACACACACACACACACACACACACACACACACACACACACACACACACACACACACAATGATTTCTACATTGTGATATGTAGGGCACACTGGAATTAATTATGTGTGTTTTAATATCTTTAACAAACAGGTATAACGCTAGACTGATTACTATTCCAAATGATAGTAAAAATGCTAATAAGAATTGTTTTTCACCATTAAACAAAACCCTTTCTATAAGTCCAAGATAATTTTCTTACCATAAAATATGCAGGGATGCTATATATTTTAACTTATACAGTCCATATACAGATGGGTCCACGGTTATCTTGACTAGTTTTCTGCGCCTAGGCACAACATGACTTATTAGCATAAACCCTTCATCTATTGTTCTCAACTGCAATACAATACAGAGAACAATACAGCAGGGGATTAAGTCATTACAGCAGGGGATTAAGTCCGACTGGCCAGTCTCAGTTAATCCTATTAAAGGTCAAGATAAATGTGGACCCATCTGTATAATCCATCTCACCACTGTGCATACTCACAGCACTCACAGGAATAAATCATGATGAGAAAGAGGCAGAGAATACAAATAGAAGTAAAGCAGATCTCTCCTTTCAGACTCTAGTTTAGTGTCTGGTATCCCATGGGGATGGGTGCAAAATCCCGACAGTCAGAAGACTGACAGCCGCATCTTAACGGATAGAATTGATGCAACCTGGTAAGTATTTTAACCCTACCCCTATCCCTAATTCTAAACCACCCCTCCCCACAGCCTAACCCTAACCACTCTCACTCGAAACCTAACCCTAACCTCCCCCCCTTCCCACCTCCCCCTGCCTAACTTCACTACTTTGCGGTGGGATGTGTCATGAATCTGACTGTTGGGATCCCGACTTCTAAGTTTTTGACCGCATTCCATCCCATGCTACCATCTCCATTTTATCTAAAAAAGGGTGGTACACATCTTAACTATACAAAAATGTTTATAACATCAATTATTGCTTCTATTTTTAGCAAAAAGAAAGGTGATGGATCGGTACATAGACAACAGTTCAGGTGTAAACCTCTGTAGAAGAATGAAATGTACTGTATTTGGCAAAAAAACAACCCAAAAAAACCCTAACAACCTAGAAACAAAATTAAAAAAAATTAGATTAGAGAATGAGTCAGACAGAAATATGAATACACTATGAAACACTTTGTATAACAAGTACTGTAACACTAACAAAACAATTTAAATATGTAAGTTATATAACAATGCATCAATACTTTCACTTTTTACAATATATGAGTATTGATACTCTTTTATACAGTGGCTAAACTGACAGTCTCAGGCAGGGAAATAATTGTTGATGTGAAGATTATGTGTAAATAACAAAGGATAAGACTTTTTTTTTAGTTTTTCACTTACACGTTATATTTTGCAATTGAGCTCTATTGTATAATATATTGATAAATTAGATTTAATCCTAAATTAGTAGAGATAATATCCTATAATTAATATCACTAGTACCAAATAAGCCAAAAAACTAAACACTTTATTTGATGGCAGCACATTATGAGGCAAGTATTAATACACAGGTGATAAAAGTTTATTTTCTGTTTAACAAACTCATGTTTTGCCTACCAAGGTGCCTTGATTATCTCTCATAGAGGTGTTCTCTGGCTATATTGTGTAAAAGGTGTGATTTGCATTACAGGTACTAGATGTTTGTTAATGGTAATATCTAGCTTTCAATTTAACGTCAACCATTATGTTAGTAAAAATGACCTCTAGCAATGGTTGGATGATGCCACCTTAGAGCTTTCTTCTCGCGATCTGCTGACAGTTGCTGGCAATGCTTTGGACTAGTGAACAGAACTCTGCTGGAAATTGCAGCTCCTGAAATTAATGGTATCTGAAAATCATCTGGAGCACAGAGAATATTCCACAGAGAATATACACCTCTTTTAAGCAATGGTTTGTAATTCTTTCTTTCTCTGTGTGCCAAACCTCAAAAACTATCCAATGGTAAATTGCTGTAAAAATAAAAACACATATAGAATTGGGCATCCAAGGACTTGTAGTTCCTGGGTAACTGGAGAGCCACCTGCACACTCTATAATTTGGCACCCTATATAGCTGTCAGGGGAGCTGAAAGGACCCCCTTTACACTGCGATGCGGTACCCTGCATTGTATTTTTTTCCATTTTTTTTTGAGGGGGGACACCTTGGCTCGTGTGCGCTCTCGATGGCCCTGACTGCAAATGCGCAATTGTAAGCATGTCTTTAACTTATGGCCATGGTATCCCCAGCATTTGCAAAGCAATACATTTGTAATTATTATAATTGCTATCAGAGAAAAAAAATGATATATATATATATATATATATAGAGAGAGAGAGAGAGGGGACATATATATATATATATATATATATATATATAAGCAACAAATGTGCTATAAACTTGATATAACAAATAATAAGAATTGAATGAACCATAAATATATACTGTAGTACTCACTACAATTTCAGGATAAATATAAATTAATAAAAAAAAAAATATAGTCCCTAAATGCTGGGATGTAATGGACCGATCTCTGACAGTTTTTTTGAAGGAGCGAACACTTACAAGGCAAAACCATGCCTTGTAAGTGATTGCCCCTGTAAAAAAAAGACAGAGATTGGCCAGCAACCCGCACCTCTGGCGAACTTGGACTCCATTACATCCCGCTGTATATGTGTAGCAGTCACATTGTGTCTGTTTGATAGTCATACCTTTTTTCTCCTCCAAAGAGATTTTGAAAAGGATATAATGATCTGTAGGAGGACAGCTATGAAAATGACTATCAGATACAAGCTTAACTATTCTATGTGGCATTGCTGCTTTACATGCTTAAGGGGGTACACACGGAGGTGCTTAAATTCTAAGCAATCTGACCAGATTGCTTAGAAATAAAGCACAGATCTCTCAGTGATGTGCGGTCCGGCACGTTGCTATCGCCGGCTCTAGATTTGGCATGCATGCATGCTTGTTTCACCGCTGGGTGAAATGCGTGCCCCCATCCACCCCCCTCGCTCAGCACACATCGTGCTGAGTGGGGGGAGAGATGTGTGCTGATCGGTCTGTGCTAGATCGCTCAGCACACATCACCCCCGTGTATACAGGGCTTTACTTGCCCATCTTGACTTACAGTATATGACACAATAGTGTTGATCAATAAACATAAAGACAAATGTTGTACAAATATACATTAATTTATCTATAAATATGTCCACATAACCAGTTAGTTCAACATAATGATCAGCTGGCAGCTAAGAGATATTCCAATAATTATTCTAATTAAATACCTTCCTTAAATGGTACAGATTAGGATCACCAAAATATTCAATTAAGCTAAATGACCAGTCTTGTGGGTTCGGTATGAGTGACCGGCAGTCAGGAGACTGCCGATCACCATATCGACGCCGGAATCCTGGCTTGCAGATGGCAGTTGTGGGGGTGGTGGTGAGCATAACGAAGCCCCTCTACTTCCGTATTGGCTGGCCGCCGCCGCTGTGAATGCTGGGATGAAGGAACCGCATCCCAGCATTCACAGCAGCGCCGGGCAGCCAATACGGAAGGAGAGGGGACTGCTGCAGCGGTGCCTCTACCAATTACACAGCGCTGCTGCGGCTCCAGTCCCCCTCCCTCCCTCCTTCTCCGCTGACTCCGGCGCTGCTGCTCTCCTCCCCTGCCTCTGGACCGGCTTCTCCAGCGCGGTGCACACAGCAGAGGCGGCTTGTAATGAGTCAATTTGACTCATTACAAACCGATGGCCGTTGCGCCCTCAGGGCAACTGCGCTGTGTGCCAGGCACACCTGGCACACACATAGTTACGGCGCTGTTAAATGCTAGAGCTACAGTGTACACCGTAGTTGGATCAACTCTGATTTGACTGCAGTCTTTTAAATTTGTATTTGTGTCTGTACTAAGTGAGGAATCTAAGGCTGGTAACTGCTGGATATCTTTTAAGCCCCTGAAGCAATGTTGGCCTGATATGAACAACATATCTGGCATATAACTCAGCGTGTATGTCCAATATTCGGGTGCCCGCAGTCGTTAGCAACATCGCCTGGTCAGCCCTGCTGCAAAGCCAAACGAGCGATAACGCTAGCGATATGCCGCTCAGTCCTTCATACATCATTCCAATGTGTACCCAGGATCCGATATGTCAGACCATCGGCTGACATATCGGCTGGGGACACATTGCTCAGTGTGTACCCAGCTTTAGATGTCTGCAGATAATTTTCTGCTGGATTTAATATTGAGTTTGCCAGTATTTGTTACATATTTGATTACTATGTGGACATATTTGTTTGTTAATCTTTGTGCACCATTTGGTTTTAATCTTGTGCTTTTCTGCTTTTTAGGCAAACATTAACTTCCACTCTACACATAGAGTCATAGCAACACTTATTATTTGTATTTTTAATATACCGTATGTTTTAAAATGTTTATTTTTATTGTGTCATATGTTATTAAAAACCCTATTACCATAATTATAAATAACAAAAAATCTGATTGTATGACTTTGGCTACATAGCCCCCCCCCCCCCCACCCCCTGGCGGCCAAAATCTGAAGCATTATCCAGCAATAAATTAGAAATGCAGCATTTTTCATACATTATTATTCAGCAAATATAGCTACAGAAAACATATATTATTCTAAAAATATGAAGTGCTTTGGTATTATACAGTATCATTATAATCTATATTCCAGAGGTGCAAATGCATTTAAAAATTAAACCTTTGGAGCAAGGGCTGTATAAGAAATGAGAGGTCCCGTGTTCAAGCTCCGTGTAGGGTCAACTGCATATGCACAGGGATCCAGGAACATGGCGTCTACACCTTGATCCCGGGGACATCTCTACTTTGCATGCGCAAATCACTAGGAAAATGGACTCCACGCAATTTTCCAGGTGATTTCTGTCTGCAGCATTGGCGGCCGCGGTAGGACTCTGGTGGGGTAAGTATAATTATATGGGTGCAGGGTTTGCGTGTGTGCCTCCCTGGGCCCAGGTATCCATGTGCACTGAATATCCTATACCCATTATGGATACGCCAATGCTTTGGAGCTATTTGTAATATCATGGTTTACTTTTTTTGTACAAATAAATTAGCAATATTCATTTAAAACCCTCTTAATCTCACTGTGGTTCAACTACTCTATGACAAACCAATAACAATATTTTCTGCAGAACATCTTATGCTGACAATATAGAGATCTTCCCAGTACTGGATATATTTTGAACTCCTCCTGTACTATTGCAGTTCTTAAGGAAACTCCCTTTCTAGAATTAATTTCTTACAAGAACAATTAATCTACACTAAATATTTTCTGCCTATCTGTTGGCGGTGACATCCCCAAAGCCTATTCTCCAATATGATGTTGATCATTTATATACCATACATAAGGTTTGATATGGTCTAAGTACTATACATACTAATTGTGAAATGTGCTGTTCTTGTACATGTGGAAATTTTATGACTTATTGTTTAACACTTTACTGATTTTTTTTTTTAAGAAAGTTTTTCTTTCAAAATTCCTACTAGAAATTCTTTTTTATGCAAAATGTTTAAATATTTTGTCATTGTGATGACTTTTTGATATGTGGTAGAGAACACAACGTGCCCTTTTATGATGTATTTGAAAAAAAATAAAAAATAAAAATAGATTTTATGTTGTGCGTGTCCATTTTGTTATGATTAATGCAGACGTTGTATACAGATTTGTGACACCAAATGAAATATGGATATAAATGATGCAAAAACTTAACTTGATATCTGCTAAATATTCTTTTATTCACCAAAGTAGCAAAATATTGATCCACAGTGTCAGCTAACACCCATATAGTTTGAATGCCCTGCCCATGAATATCTAAGATGGGGTCCTCAACATTATAAAGGACTCAGATTGCATTTTATGTGTTCAGACTCTGGAGTTTAAAAGTAAAAAATAAATAAAACAAATATTGGGGGTCATTCCGAGTTGTTCGCTCTGTATTTTTTTCTCGCAACGGAGCGTTAGTCGCTAATGCGCATGCGCAATGTCCGCAGTGCGACTGTGCCCAGTAAATTTGCTATGCAGTTAGGTTTTTTACTCATTGCATTACGAGGTTTTTTCTTCGTTCTGGTGATCGTAATGTGATTGACAGGAAGTGGGTGTTTCTGGGCGGAAACTGGCCGTTTTATGGGTGTGTGCGAAAAAACGCTACAGTTTCAGGAAAAAACGCGGGAGTGGCTGGAGAAACGGAGGAGTGTCTGGGCGAACGCTGGGTGTGTTTGTGACGTCAAACCAGGAACGAAACTGACTGAACTGATCGCAGATGCCGAGTAAGTCTGGAGCTACTCAGAAACTGCTAAGAAGTGTCTATTCGCAATTCTGCTAATCTTTCGTTCGCAATTTTAATATGCTAAGATTCACTCCCAGTAGGCGGCGGCTTAGCGTGTGCAGAGCTGCTAAAAGCAGCTTACGAGCGAACAACTCGGAATGACCCCCCTTGTTGTATAATTTGCTTGTACTGTTCTGCCCACTGCACCCCAGTACACTGTACCCCAGGGCGCTGTGCTCACTTCACGTACATACAAAAAAGTTAAAAAGTAAATAAAAGTTACAAAAAAGGAAAAAAAAATATATTGCTCATAATTTAATTTTACTGTTCTGCACACAGCACCCCAGGACGCTGTACCCAAGTGGGCTTTGTTCACTTCACGTAAGCCCTGTGACTCCACACAGTGTGAGCTGAGCTGCCAGTTAAAAAACTAAAACAGCATATTTTTGTACGTTCTGTGCACTCTCCCTACCCCAGTACATTTTGTACCCCAGCGCTTTGTTCACGTCACGTAAACCCTGTGACTATACATAGTGTAAGCCGAGCTGCCAGTTAAAAATATTTTAAAAGAATATTGCTGCATAATTTGTTTTTACTGTTCTGTGCACTCTACCTACCCCAGTATGCTCTGTACCCCAGTGCACTTTGTTCACTTCATGTAAGCCCTGTGACTCCACACAGTGTGAGCCAAGCTGCTAGTTAAAAAAATAAAAATATGTATTGTTGGATAATTTTGACATCTGGTCAGGTCTAAAAGAATTGCCTAAAACTAGTGATACCTCTACTGTAACTCCATCTGATACAGTCTCCATCCAAAGAATGGGGGAGGATTATTTTCATGACACTGTATAAATAGGCATGTCACAGAGTCCCTTTGACAACTGGAAGGAAAAAAAGGCAATTTTACTGGATATTAATGTTATTGAGGTTAATTATACTGTAGGAACAAAAAAAATGCCCAAATTATGTGATTTTAACTCCTTTTTGACTTTTTTGAAAAATATACAAAGCCAAAACCAGTTTGTGTTTTGGTTTTGGTTCTGGTTCCCTGCTCGTGCTTTGGATCTGGATTGGTTTTGCCAAAACCACCCTTTCGGAGTTTGGTATAGGATTTGAATCTGGATCATTTTTGAAAAAAACATAAAAACAGCTAAAATCACAGAATTTGGGCGTAATTTTGATCCTACGGTATTATTAACCTCAATAACATTAATTTCCACTCATTTCCAGTCTATACTGAACACCTCACAATATTGTTTTTAGGCCTAAAAGTTGTGCCGAGGTAGCTGTATGACTTAGCTAAGCGACACAAGTGTACGGCACAAACACCTGGCCCATCTAGGAGTGGCACTGCAGTTGCAGACAGGATGGCACTTAAAAAAACTAGTCCCCAAACAGCACATCATGCAAAGAAGTAAAAGAGCTGCAATGAGGTAGCTGTATGGCTAAGCTAAGCGACACAAGTGTGCGACACAAACACCTGGTCCATCTAGGAGCGGCACTACAGTTGCAGACAGGATGGCACTGAAAAAAACTAGGCCCCAAACAGCACATCATGTAAAAAGTAAAAGAGAAGCAATGAGATACTGTAGCTGTATGGCTAAGCTAAGTGATACAAGTGTGCAGCACAAACACCTGGCCCATCTAGGAGTGGCACTGCAGTGGCAGACAGGATGGAACTTAAAAAAAACTAGTCCCCATAAAGCACATCATGCAAAGAAGTAAAAGAGGTGCAATGAAGTAGCTGTATGGCTAAGCGACACAAGTGTGCGGCTCAAAAACCTGGCCCATCTAGGAGTGGCACTGCAGTTGCAGACAGGATGGCACTTAAAAAAACTAGGCCCCAAACAGCACATCATGCAAAGAAGAAAAAGAGGCGCAATGAGGTAGCTGAATGACTAAGCTAAGCGACACAAGTGTGCGGCACAAACAACATGGGACATGCTGGAATTTGCCCAGATGTAATACACAAACAATATTTGTGGCACAGGAGAGCGTACCCCTAAGCCAAACACACACACACACGGCAAAGCCTGCAAAATTAATTTGGATAATAATAACCCTTTTATTTGGAGCTATTATAATAATATCCAGCACAGGCGAGCGTACCCCTACACCACACAGGGCATACCCTGTAAAAATGATTTGGATAATAATGTAAAGTAATGTACATAACCCTATAAATAATATACAGCACAGGACACCGCCACTGTACTTATGGCAGCACAAGACACCACCACTGGACTGATGCAGCACAAGACAGCACCACTGGACTGAACATATACGGCAGTACCCCATGACTTATACAGCAGTACCCCTGGAGTTGTACACAGTGTCAGACAGGATGGCACTTTAAAAAACTAGTCCCCAAACAGCGCATGATGCAAAGAAGAAAAAGAGGTGCAAGATGGAATTGTCCTTGGGCCCTCCCACCCAACCTTATGTTGTATAAACAGGACATGCACACTTTAACAAACCCATAATTTCAGCGACAGGGTCTGCCACACGACTGTGACTGAAATGACTGGTTGGTTTGGGCCCCCACCAAAAAAGAAGCAATCAATCTCTCCTTGCACAAACTGGCTCTACAGAGGCAAGATGTCTACCTCCTCCTCATCGTCCGATTCCTCACCCCTTTCACTGTGTACATCCCCCTCCTCACAGATTATTAATTCGTCCCCACTGGAATCCACCATCTCAGGTCCCTGTGTACTTTCTGGAGGCAATTGCTGGTGAATGTCTCCACGGAGGAATTGATTATAATTCATTTTGATGAACATCATCTTCTCCGCATTTTCTGGAAGTAACCTCGTACGCCGATTGCTGACAAGGTGAGCGGCTGCACTAAACACTCTTTCGGAGTACACACTGTAGGGGGGGGCAACTTAGGTAAAATAAAGCCAGTTTGTGCAAGGGTCTCCAAATTGCCTCTTTTTCCTGCCAGTATACGTACGGACTGTCTGACATGCCTACTTGGATGCAGTCACTCATATAATCCTCCACCATTCTTTCAATGGTGACAGAATCATATGCAGTGACAGTAGACGACATGTCAGTAATCGTTGACAGGTTCTTCAGTCCGGACCAGATGTCAGCACTCGCTCCAGACTGCCCACATCACCGCCAGCGGGTGGGCTCGGAATACTTAGCCTTTTCCTCGCAGCCCCAGTTGCTGGAGAATGTGAAGGAGAGCTGTTGACGGGTCACTTTCCGCTTGACTTGACAATTTTCTCACCAGCAGGTCTTTGAACCTCTGCAGACTTGTGTCTGCCGGAAAGAAAGATCCAACGTAGGTTTTAAATCTAGGACCGAGCACGGTGGCCAAAATGTAGTGCTCTGATTTCAACAGATTGACCAACCGTGAATCCTGGTTAAGCGAATTAAGAGCTCCATCCACAAGTCCCACATGCCTAGCGGAATCGCTCTGTTTTAGCTCCTCCTTCAATCTCTCCAGCTTCTTCTGCAAAAGCCTGATGAGGGGAATGACCTGACTCAGGCTGGCAGTGTCTGAACTGACTTCACATGTGGCAAGTTCAAAGGGTTGCAGAACCTTGCACAACGTTGAAATCATTCTCCACTGCGCTTGAGTCAGGTGCATTCCCCCTCCTTTGCCTATATTGTAGGTAGCTGTATAGGCTTGAATGGCCTTTTGCTGCTCCTCCATCCTCTGAAGCATGTAGAGGGTTGAATTCCACCTCGTTACCACCTCTTGCTTCAGATGATGGCGGGGCAGGTTCAGGAGTGTTTGATGGTGCTCCAGTCTTCGGCACGCAGTGGCTGAATGCCGAAAGTGGCCCGCAATTCTTCGGGCCACCGACAGCATCTCTTGCACGCCCCTGTCGTTTTTTAAATAATTCTGCACCACCAAATTCAATGTATGTGCAAAACATGGGACGTGCTCGAATTTTCCCAGATGTGATGCACGCACAATATTGGTGGCATTGTCCGATGTCACAAATCCCCAGGAGAGTCCAATTGGGGTAAGCCATTCTGCGATGATGTTCCTCAGTTTCCGTAAGAAGTTGTCAGCTGTGTGCCTCTTCTGGAAAGCGGTGATACAAAGCATAGCCTGCCTAGGAATGAGTTGGCATTTGCGAGATGCTGCTACTGGTGCCGCCGCAGCTGTTCTTGCTGCGGGAGGCAATACATCTACCCAGTGGGCTGTCACAGTCATATAGTCCTTAGTCTGCCCTGCTCCACTTGTCCACATGTCCGTGGTTAAGTGGACATTGGGTACAACTGCATTTTTTAGGACACTGGTGACTCTTTTTCTGAGGTCTGTGTACATTCTCGGTATCGCCTGCCTAGAGAAATGGAACCTAGATGGTATTTGGTACCGGGGACACAGTACCTCAAGCAAATCTCTAGTTTCCTGTGAATTAACGGTGGATACCGGAAACACGTTTAACACGGCCCAGGCTGCCAAGGCCTGAGTTATCCGCTTTGCAGCAGGATGACTGCTGTGATATTTCATCTTCCTCGCAAAGGACTGTTGGACAGTCAATTGCTTACTGGAAGTAGTACAAGTGGTCTTCTGACTTACCCTCTGGGATGACGATCGACTCCCAGCAGCAACAACAGCAGCGCTAGCAGCAGTAGGCGTTACACTCAAGGATGCATCAGAGGAATCCCAGGCAGGAGAGGACTCGTCAGACTTGACAGTGACATGGCCTGCAGGACTATTGGCGTTCCTGTCTAAGGAGGAAATTGACACTGAGGGAGTTGGTGGTGTGGTTTGCAGGAGCTTGGTTACAAGAGGAAGGGATTTAGTTGTCAGTGGACTGCTTCCGCTGTCACCCAAAGTTTTTGAACTTGTCAATGACTTCTGATGAATGAGCTCCAGGTGACGTATAAGGGAGGATGTTCCTAGGTGGTTAACGTCCTTACCCCTACTTATTACAGCTTGACAAAGGCAACACACGGCTTGACAAATGTTGTCCGCATTTCTGTTAAAATAATTCCACACCGACGAGGTGATTTTTTTTGTAATTTGAGCAGGCATGTCAATGGCCATATTCGTCCCACGGACAACAGGTGTCTCCCCCGGTACCTGACTTAAACAAACCACCTCACCATCATAATCCTCCTTGTCAATTTCCTCCTCAGCGCTAGCAACACCCATATCCTCATCCTGGTGTACTTCAACAGTGACATCTTCAATTTGACTATCAGGAACTGGACTGCGGGTGCTCCTTCCAGCACTTGCAGGGGGCGTGCAAATGGTGGAAGGCGCCACCTCTTCCCGTCCAGTGTTGGGAAGGTCAGGCATCGCAACCGACACAACACTCTGGGGATTTGTGATTTAGAAGAACGCACAGTTCTTTGCTGTGCTTTTGCCAGCTTAAGTCTTTTCATTTTTCTAGTGGGAGGATGAGTGCTTCCATCCTCATGTGAAGCTGACCCACTAGTCATGAGGAACATCGGAGAGGGCCTCAGCCGTTCCTTGCCACTCCGTGTCGTAAATGGCATATTGGCAAGTTTACGCTTCTCCTCAGACGCTTTTAATTTAGATTTTTGGGTCATTATACTGAACGTTTGTTTTTTGGATTTTACATGCTCTCTACTATGACATTGTGCATCGGCCTTGGCAGACGACGTTGATGGCATTTCATCATCTCGGCCATGACTAGTGGCAGCAGCTTCAGCACGAGGTGGAAGTGGATCTTGATCTTTCCCTATTTTACCCTCCACATTTTTGTTCTCCATTTTTTAATGTGTGGAATTATATGCCAGTAATATATCAATAGCAATGGCCTACTGTACCGTACTGCTATATATTTTATACTGGTGGTCAGCAAAATTATGCACTGTCCTCCTACTACTGCGCACAATAACTAAAATGCACCACAGGTATGGATGGATAGTATACTTTACGACACAGAGGTAGGTAGAGCAGTGGACTGCTGTACCGTACTGCTATATATTATATACTGGTGGTCAGCAAAATTATGCACTGTCCTCCTACTACTGCACACAACAACTAAAATGCACCACAGGTATGGATGGATAGTATACTTGACGACACAGAGGTAGGTAGAGCAGTGGACTACTGTACCATACTGCTATATATTATATACTGGTGGTCAGCAAAATTATGCACTGTCCTCCTACTACTGCGCACAACAACTAAAATGCACCACAGGTATGGATGGATAGTATACTTGACGACACAGAGGTAGGTAGAGCAGTGGACTACTGTACCGTACTGCTATATATTATATACTGGTGGTCAGCAAAATTATGCACTGTCCTCCTACTACTGCGCACAACAACTAAAATGCACCACAGGTATGGATGGATAGTATACTTGACGACACAGAGGTAGGTAGAGCAGTGGACTACTGTACCGTACTGCTATATATTATATACTGGTGGTCAGCAAAATTATGCACTGTCCTCCTACTACTGTGCACAACAACTAAAATGCACCACAGGTATGGATGGATAGTATACTTGACGACACAGAGGTAGGTAGAGCAGTGGACTACTGTACCGTACTGCTATATATTATATACTGGTGGTCAGCAAAATTATGCACTGTCCTCCTACTACTGCGCACATCAACTAAAATGCATCACAGGTATGGATGGATAGTATACTTGGTGACACAGAGGTAGGTAGAGCAGTGGACTACTGTGCCGTACTGATATAATACTGGTGGTCACTGGTCAGCAAAATTCTGCACTGTCCTCCTACTATATATTAGAGATGAGCGGGTTCGGTTCCTCGGAATCCGAACCCGCCCGAACTTCAGCTTTTTTTACACGGATCCGAGCGACTCGGATCTTCCCGCCTTGCTCGGTTAACCCGAGCGCGCCCCGAACGTCATCATGACGCTGTCGGATTCTCGCGAGACTCGGATTCTATATAAGGAGCCGCGCGTCGCCGCCATTTTCACACGTGCATTGAGATTGATAGGGAGAGGACGTGGCTGGCGTCCTCTCCATTTAGATTAGAAGAGAGAGAGTGAGATTGAGACAGAGACACTTGATTTACTGGAGCTTAGGAGTACTAGAGAGTGCAGAGTTTACTAGTGACTGACCACTGACCAGTGACCACCAGTGCAGTTTTATTTAATATAATCCGTTCTCTGCCTGAAAAAAACGATACACAGTGACTCAGTCACATACCATATCTGTGCTCAGCCCAGTGTGCTGCATCATCTATGTATAATATCTGACTGTGCTCACACAGCTTAATTGTGGGGGAGACTGGGGAGCAGTTATAGGTTATAGCAGGAGCCAGGAGTACATACATATTATTAAAATTAAACAGTGCACACTTTTGCTGCAGGCAGGAGTGCCACTGCCAGTGTGACTGACCAGTGACCTGACCAAACTGACCACCAGTATAGTATACTATATTGTGATTGCCTGAAAAAGTTAAACACTCGTCGTGTGACTTGTGTGGTGTTTTTTTTTTTATTCTATAAAAAACTCATTCTGCTGACAGACAGTGTCCAGCAGGTCCGTCATTATATAATATATACCTGTCCGGCTGCAGTAGTGATATATATATATTTTTTTTATATCATTATTTATCATCCAGTCGCAGCAGACACAGTACGGTAGTTCACGGCTGTAGCTACCTCTGTGTCGGCACTCGGCAGTCCATCCATAATTGTATACCACCTACCCGTGTTTTTTTTTTTCTTTCTTCTTTATACATACTACATCTCATTATCATCCAGTCTATATTAGCAGCAGACACAGTACAGTACAATAGTCCACAGCTGTAGCTACCTCTGTGTCGGCACTCGGCAGTCCATCCATAATTGTATACCACCTACCCGTGGTTTTTTTTTTCTTTCTTCTTTATACATACTACATCTCATTATCATCCAGTCTATATTAGCAGCAGACACAGTACAGTACAATAGTCCACAGCTGTAGCTACCTCTGTGTCGGCACTCGGCAGTCCATCCATAATTGTATACCACCTACCCGTGGTTTTTTTTTCTTTCTTCTTTATACATACATACTACATCTCATTATCAACCAGTCTATATTAGCAGCAGACACAGTACAGTACGGTAGTCCACGGCTGTAGCTACCTCTGTGTCGGCACTCGGCAGTCCGTCCATAATTGTATACCACCTACCCGTGGTTTTTTTTTCTTTCTTCTTTATACATACATACTACATCTCATTATCAACCAGTCTATATTAGCAGCAGACACAGTACAGTACGGTAGTCCACGGCTGTAGCTACCTCTGTGTCGGCACTCGGCAGTCCATCCATAATTGTATACCACCTACCCGTGGTTTTTTTTTCTTTCTTCTTTATACATACTACATCTCATTATCATCCAGTCTATATTAGCAGCAGACACAGTACAGTACGGTAGTCCACGGCTGTAGCTACCTCTGTGTCGGCACTCGGCAGTCCATCCATAATTGTATACCACCTACCCGTGGTTTTTTTTTCTTTCTTCTTTATACATACTACATCTCATTATCATCCAGTCTATATTAGCAGCAGACACAGTACAGTACGGTGATCCACGGCTGTAGCTACCTCTGTGTCGGCACTCGGCAGTCCGTCCATAATTGTATACCACCTACCCGTGGTTTTTTTTTCTTTCTTCTTTATACATACATACTACATCTCATTATCATCCAGTCTATATTAGCAGCAGACACAGTACAGTACGGTAGTCCACGGCTGTAGCTACCTCTGTGTCGGCACTCGGCAGTCCGTCCATAATTGTATACCACCTACCCGTGGTTTTTTTTCTTTCTTCTTTATACATACTACATCTCATTATCATCCAGTCTATATTAGCAGCAGACACAGTACAGTACGGTAGTCCACGGCTGTAGCTACCTCTGTGTCGGCACTCGGCAGTCCGTCCATAATTGTATACCACCTACCCGTGGTTTTTTTTCTTTCTTCTTTATACATACTACATCTCATTATCATCCAGTCTATATTAGCAGCAGACACAGTACAGTACGGTAGTCCACGGCTGTAGCTACCTCTGTGTCGGCACTCGGCAGTCCATCCATAATTGTATACCACCTACCCGTGGTTTTTTTTTCTTTCTTCTTTATACATACTACATCTCATTATCAACCAGTCTATATTAGCAGCAGACACAGTACAGTACGGTAGTCCACGGCTGTAGCTACCTCTGTGTCGGCACTCGGCAGTCCATCCATAATTGTATACCACCTACCCGTGGTTTTTTTTTCTTTCTTCTTTATACATACATACTACATCTCTTTATCAACCAGTCTATATTAGCAGCAGACACAGTACGGTAGTTCACGGCTGTAGCTACCTCTGTGTCGGCACTCGGCAGTCCATCCATAATTGTATACCACCTACCCGTGTTTTTTTTTTCTTTCTTCTTTATACATACATACTACATCTCATTATCATCCAGTCTATATTAGCAGCAGACACAGTACAGTACGGTAGTCCACGGCTGTAGCTACCTCTGTGTCGGCACTCGGCAGTCCATCCATAATTGTATACCACCTACCCGTGTTTTTTTTTTCTTTCTTCTTTATACATACATACTACATCTCATTATCAACCAGTATATATTAGCAGCAGACACAGTACAGTACGGTAGTCCACGGCTGTAGCTACCTCTGTGTCGGCACTCGGCAGTCCATCCATAATTGTATACCACCTACCCGTGGTTTTTTTTTCTTTCTTCTTTATACATACATACTACATCTCATTATCATCCAGTCTATATTAGCAGCAGACACAGTACAGTACAATAGTCCACGGCTGTAGCTACCTCTGTGTCGGCACTCGGCAGTCCATTCATAATTGTATACTAGTATCCATCCATCTCCATTGTTTACCTGAGGTGCCTTTTAGTTGTGCCTATTAAAATATGGAGAACAAAAATGTTGAGGTTCCAAAATTAGGGAAAGATCAAGATCCACTTCCACCTCGTGCTGAAGCTGCTGCCACTAGTCATGGCCAAGACGATGAAATGCCAGCAACGTCGTCTGCCAAGGCCGATGCCCAATGTCATAGTACAGAGCATGTCAAATCCATAACACCAAATATCAGTAAAAAAAGGACTCCAAAACCTAAAATAAAATTGTCGGAGGAGAAGCGTAAACTTGCCAATATGCCATTTACCACACGGAGTGGCAAGGAACGGCTGAGGCCCTGGCCTATGTTCATGGCTAGTGGTTCAGCTTCACATGAGGATGGAGGCACTCAGCCTCTCGCTAGAAAAATGAAAAGACTCAAGCTGGCAAAAGCAGTAGCACCGCAAAGAACTGTGCGTTCTTCGAAATCCCAAATCCACAAGGAGAGTCCAATTGTGTCGGTTGCGATGCCTGACCTTCCCAACACTGGACGTGAAGAGCATGCGCCTTCCACCATTTGCACGCCCCCTGCAAGTGCTGGAAGGAGCACCCGCAGTCCAGTTCCTGATAGTCAGATTGAAGATGTCAGTGTTGAAGTACACCAGGATGAGGAGGATATGGGTGTTGCTGGCGCTGGGGAGGAAATTGACCAGGAGGATTCTGATGGTGAGGTGGTTTGTTTAAGTCAGGCACCCGGGGAGACACCTGTTGTCCGTGGGAGGAATATGGCCGTTGACATGCCTGGCGAAAATACCAAAAAAATCAGCTCTTCGGTGTGGAACTATTTCAACAGAAATGCGGACAACAGGTGTCAAGCCGTGTGTTCCCTTTGTCAAGCTGTAATAAGTAGGGGTAAGGACGTTAACCACCTCGGAACATCCTCCCTTATACGTCACCTGCAGCGCATTCATAATAAGTCAGTGACAAGTTCAAAAACTTTGGGTGACAGCGGAAGCAGTCCACTGACCAGTAAATCCCTTCCTCTTGTAACCAAGCTCACGCAAACCACCCCACCAACTCCCTCAGTGTCAATTTCCTCCTTCCCCAGGAATGCCAATAGTCCTGCAGGCCATGTCACTGGCAATTCTGACGAGTCCTCTCCTGCCTGGGATTCCTCCGATGCATCCTTGCGTGTAACGCCTACTGCTGCTGGCGCTGCTGTTGTTGCTGCTGGGAGTCGATGGTCATCCCAGAGGGGAAGTCGTAAGACCACTTTTACTACTTCCACCAAGCAATTGACTGTCCAACAGTCCTTTGCGAGGAAGATGAAATATCACAGCAGTCATCCTACAGCAAAGCGGATAACTGAGGCCTTGGCATCCTGGGTGGTGAGAAACGTGGTTCCGGTATCCATCATTACTGCAGAGCCAACTAGAGACTTGTTGGAGGTACTGTGTCCCCGGTACCAAATACCATCTAGGTTCCATTTCTCTAGGCAGGCGATACCGAAAATGTACACAGACCTCAGAAAAAGAGTCACCAGTGTCCTAAAAAATGCAGCTGTACCCAATGTCCACTTAACCACGGACATGTGGACAAGTGGAGCAGGGCAGGGTCAGGACTATATGACTGTGACAGCCCACTGGGTAGATGTATGGACTCCCGCCGCAAGAACAGCAGCGGCGGCACCAGTAACAGCATCTCGCAAACGCCAACTCTTTCCTAGGCAGGCTACGCTTTGTATCACCGGTTTCCAGAATACGCACACAGCTGAAAACCTCTTACGGCAACTGAGGAAGATCATCGCGGAATGGCTTACCCCAATTGGACTCTCCTGTGGATTTGTGGCATCGGACAACGCCAGCAATATTGTGTGAGCATTAAATATGGGCAAATTCCAGCACGTCCCATGTTTTGCACATACCTTGAATTTGGTGGTGCAGAATTTTTTAAAAAACGACAGGGGCGTGCAAGAGATGCTGTCGGTGGCCAGAAGAATTGCGGGACACTTTCGGCGTACAGGCACCACGTACAGAAGACTGGAGCACCACCAAAAACTACTGAACCTGCCCTGCCATCATCTGAAGCAAGAAGTGGTAACGAGGTGGAATTCAACCCTCTATATGCTTCAGAGGTTGGAGGAGCAGCAAAAGGCCATTCAAGCCTATACAATTGAGCACGATATAGGAGGTGGAATGCACCTGTCTCAAGCGCAGTGGAGAATGATTTCAACGTTGTGCAAGGTTCTGATGCCCTTTGAACTTGCCACACGTGAAGTCAGTTCAGACACTGCCAGCCTGAGTCAGGTCATTCCCCTCATCAGGCTTTTGCAGAAGAAGCTGGAGACATTGAAGGAGGAGCTAACACGGAGCGATTCCGCTAGGCATGTGGGACTTGTGGATGGAGCCCTTAATTCGCTTAACAAGGATTCACGGGTGGTCAATCTGTTGAAATCAGAGCACTACATTTTGGCCACCATGCTCGATCCTAGATTTAAAGCCTACCTTGGATCTCTCTTTCCGGCAGACACAAGTCTGCTGGGGTTGAAAGACCTGCTGGTGAGAAAATTGTCAAGTCAAGCGGAACGCGACCTGTCAACATCTCCTCCTTCACATTCTCCCGCAACTGGGGGTGCGAGGAAAAGGCTCAGAATTCCGAGCCCACCCGCTGGCGGTGATGCAGGGCAGTCTGGAGCGACTGCTGATGCTGACATCTGGTCCGGACTGAAGGACCTGACAACGATTACGGACATGTCGTCTACTGTCACTGCATATGATTCTCTCAACATTGAAAGAATGGTGGAGGATTATATGAGTGACCGCATCCAAGTAGGCACGTCACACAGTCCGTACTTATACTGGCAGGAAAAAGAGGCAATTTGGAGGCCCTTGCACAAACTGGCTTTATTCTACCTAAGTTGCCCTCCCACAAGTGTGTACTCCGAAAGAGTGTTTAGTGCCGCCGCTCACCTTGTCAGCAATCGGCGTACGAGGTTACATCCAGAAAATGTGGAGAAGATGATGTTCATTAAAATGAATTATAATCAATTCCTCCGCGGAGACATTGATCAGCAGCAATTGCCTCCACAAAGTACACAGGGAGCTGAGATGGTGGATTCCAGTGGGGACGAATTGATAATCTGTGAGGAGGGGGATGTACACGGTGATATATCGGAGGATGATGATGAGGTGGACATCTTGCCTCTGTAGAGCCAGTTTGTGCAAGGAGAGATTAATTGCTTCTTTTTTGGGGGGGGTCCAAACCAACCCGTCATATCAGTCACAGTCGTGTGGCAGACCCTGTCACTGAAATGATGGGTTGGTTAAAGTGTGCATGTCCTGTTTTGTTTATACAACATAAGGGTGGGTGGGAGGGCCCAAGGACAATTCCATCTTGCACCTCTTTTTTCTTTTATTTTTCTTTGCGTCATGTGCTGTTTGGGGAGGGTTTTTTGGAAGGGCCATCCTGCGTGACACTGCAGTGCCACTCCTAGATGGGCCCGGTGTTTGTGTCGGCCACTAGGGTCGCTTATCTTACTCACACAGTCAGCTACCTCATTGCGCCTCTTTTTTTCTTTGCGTCATGTGCTGTTTGGGGAGGGTTTTTTGGAAGGGACATCCTGCGTGACACTGCAGTGCCACTCCTAGATGGGCCCGGTGTTTGTGTCGGCCACTAGGGTCGCTTATCTTACTCACACAGTCAGCTACCTCATTGCGCCTCTTTTTTTCTTTGCGTCATGTGCTGTTTGGGGAGGGTTTTTTGGAAGGGCCATCCTGCGTGACACTGCAGTGCAACTCCTAGATGGGCCCGGTGTTTGTGTCGGCCACTAGGGTCGCTTATCTTACTCACACAGTCAGCTACCTCATTGCGCCTCTTTTTTTCTTTGCGTCATGTGCTGTTTGGGGAGGGTTTTTTGGAAGGGCCATCCTGCGTGACACTGCAGTGACACTCCTAGATGGGCCCGGTGTTTGTGTCGGCCACTAGGGTCGCTTATCTTACTCACACAGTCAGCTACCTCATTGCGCCTCTTTTTTTCTTTGCGTCATGTGCTGTTTGGGGAGGGTTTTTTGGAAGGGCCATCCTGCGTGACACTGCAGTGCCACTCCTAGATTGGCCCGGTGTTTGTGTCGGCCACTAGGGTCGCTTATCTTACTCACACAGTCAGCTACCTCATTGCGCCTCTTTTTTTCTTTGCGTCATGTGCTGTTTGGGGAGGGTTTTTTGGAAGGGACATCCTGCGTGACACTGCAGTGCCACTCCTAGATGGGCCCGGTGTTTGTGTCGGCCACTAGGGTCGCTTATCTTACTCACACAGTCAGCTACCTCATTGCGCCTCTTTTTTTCTTTGCGTCATGTGCTGTTTGGGGAGGGTTTTTTGGAAGGGACATCCTGTGTGACACTGCAGTGCCACTCCTAGATGGGCCCGGTGTTTGTGTCGGCCACTAGGGTCGCTTATCTTACTCACACAGTCAGCTACCTCATTGCGCCTCTTTTTTTCTTTGCGTCATGTGCTGTTTGGGGAGGGTTTTTTGGAAGGGACATCCTGCGTGACACTGCAGTGCCACTCCTAGATGGGCCCGGTGTTTGTGTCGGCCACTAGGGTCGCTTATCTTACTCACACAGTCAGCTACCTCATTGCGCCTCTTTTTTTCTTTGCGTCATGTGCTGTTTGGGGAGGGTTTTTTGGAAGGGCCATCCTGCGTGACACTGCAGTGCCACTCCTAGATGGGCCCGGTGTTTGTGTCGGCCACTAGGGTCGCTTATCTTACTCACACAGTCAGCTACCTCATTGCGCCTCTTTTTTTCTTTGCGTCATGTGCTGTTTGGGGAGGGTTTTTTGGAAGGGACATCCTGCGTGACACTGCAGTGCCACTCCTAGATGGGCCCGGTGTTTGTGTCGGCCACTAGGGTCGCTTATCTTACTCACACAGTCAGCTACCTCATTGCGCCTCTTTTTTTCTTTGCGTCATGTGCTGTTTGGGGAGGGTTTTTTGGAAGGGACATCCTGCGTGACACTGCAGTGCCACTCCTAGATGGGCCCGGTGTTTGTGTCGGCCACTAGGGTCGCTAATCTTACTCACACAGCTACCTCATTGCGCCTCTTTTTTTCTTTGCGTCATGTGCTGTTTGGGGAGGGTTTTTTGGAAGGGACATCCTGCGTGACACTGCAGTGCCACTCCTAGATGGGCCCGGTGTTTGTGTCGGCCACTAGGGTCGCTTATCTTACTCACACAGCGACCTCGGTGCAAATTTTAGGACTAAAAATAATATTGTGAGGTGTGAGGTATTCAGAATAGACTGAAAATGAGTGGAAATTATGGTTTTTGAGGTTAATAATACTTTGGGATCAAAATGACCCCCAAATTCTATGATTTAAGCTGTTTTTTAGGGTTTTTTGAAAAAAACACCCGAATCCAAAACACACCCGAATCCGACAAAAAAAATTCGGTGACGTTTTGCCAAAACGCGGTCGAACCCAAAACACGGCCGCGGAACCGAACCCAAAACCAAAACACAAAACCCGAAAAATTTCAGGCGCTCATCTCTACTATATATACTACAATGCAGCACAGATATGGAGCGTTTTTCAGGCAGAGAACGTATAATACTGGTGGTCACTGGTCAGCAAAACTCTGCACTGTCCTCCTACTATATAATACTGTTGGTCCCCAGTCCCCACAATAAAGTACACTGAGCACAGATATTTGCAGCACACTGAGCACAGATATGGAGCGTTTTTCAGGCAGAGAACGTAGATATTTTCAGCACACTGAGCACAGATATTTGCAAGCACACTGAGCACAGATATTTGCAGCACACTGAGCACAGATATTTGCAGCACACTGAACACAACTGAGAGAACGCTGCATACGTCCTCTCCCTATCATCTCCAATGCACGAGTGAAAATGGCGGTGACGCGTGGCTCCTTATAAAGAATACGAATCTCGTGAGAATCCAACAGCAGGAAGATGACGTTCGGCCGCGCTCGGGTTAACCGAGCAAGGCGAGAGGATCCGAGTCTGCCTCGGGCACGTGTAAAATGGGTGAAGTTCGGGGGGTTCGGATTCCGAGGAACCGAACCCGCTCATCTCTAGTATAAGCACAGCGCTGGAACAGGCGGCTATACAGAGGAGACAGCACCCAGCAATCCCATAGAGAGCAGCCCTTCATCTAAAATGGCGCCAGGTCTCAGCAGGGAGTGAGGGGAAAGTGAAAGCAGCTCCAGGGTGGGAACATCCGCAGTAGATGGAGCCCGGAGCTGGGGGGAGGGGCTACAGCCAGCGCTCTATCCCCACAATGCTGGAGTTCACCACCTGTAACGTAAGGAGCCTAAAACAAATGCCTGTGCTCCGTTTACTGCCCTGGTGGATATAGTGGGGTCCCTGAGCAGTACACTGTCCATGCCAGCCGCACGTTCCGTCTCCCATGGGATGCACGCGAATCGCAATATGTACCCGGCGGGTCCCCCTGAGGGACCCTCTTACCTCCTCCCCAAGTCCTGCAGCCAAGCGATCCTGGAGATGAGCAGCGGCAGTGTGCCAAAATACCAGTGCGCCTCCGCTGAAAGTATCCGGGAACCAGGCTGCGGGAGTATACAGCGCCGCAAAGGGGAGGTGATGGAGCTGCAGCACGGCATGTCTCCCAGACATAGAAGTGCTGCAGCTCAGTCAGCATAGTAAAAGCTTTCTTCATTTCTTCAAAGTCTTCAGGGCTGCCTCAGGCAGCCCCCTCTGTTAGTGACCTGCACTGCAGGCACCAACTTTAAAACTGAGCTCCTGTGCACGGAGGCAGGGTTATATAGAGGAGGCGGTGCATCCTGGGAACAGTCAAATTTTTTAGTCTGTTGGTGCCTTGAATCAAGATCCAACTCTACACCCCGATGTTATTCCCTGTGGAATACCAGTGTACCCCACTGCAGAAATATTAGATTATGTTTATTGACAACTGTATTGATGTATGAAGACAGCTACTGCTCCAGTGTTCAGATTAGAGATATGCCTGTGTTTTAATTTTGGTTCAACTGTAAATCATCGTGTTTTGGTTTTCATTTTGGCAAAACCACCCACAAGTGTTTTGGTTTGGATTCGGATTTTGGTTTGGTTTAAAATCGATAAAAAAAAATTGATAATCATTGATAAAAATTTATAAAAATAAATAAAAACAGCTAAAATAATGTAATTTTTGCAACCCAAAATTCGAATTTAAATTCCGAACTGTCTGAAGATTCAAACCAGGACTAGGGGGGTCATTCCGAGTTGATCGCTCGCTAGCTAGTTTTAGCAGCCATGCAAACGCTATGCCGCCGCCCACTGGGAGTGTATTTTAGCTTAGCAGAAGTGCGAACGGCTACAAAAAGTTTTTGTGTAGTTTAAGAGTAGCTCAAAACCTACTCAGCGCTTGCGATCACTTCAGACTATTCAGTTCCGGATTTGACGTCACAAACCCGCCCAGCGTTCGTCCAGCCAAGCCTGCGTTTTCCCAGCCACGCCTGCGTTTTTCCCTGGCACACCTGCGTTTTTCCGCACACTCCCTGAAAACGGTCAGTTGCCACCCAGAAACGTCCACTTCATGTCAATCACTCTGCGGCAAGCAGTGCGACTGAAATGCATTGCTAGACCCTGTGCAAAACGAAATCATTCGTTGTGCCCGTATGTCGCGCGTGCGCATTGCGCCGCATACGCATGCGCAGAACTGCCATTTTTTAGCCTGATCGCAGCGCTATGAACAAATTCAGCTAGCGATCAACTCAGAATGACCCCCTAGGTCCAAGAGGACAGGGGCATCCAGAGTGGGTTCTGGTTTGGATTAATAAAATTCAGGTGGATTTGGATTTCTGGACAACCAAACTGCACATCTCTTATCCAGAGGTAGGGAAAGCACAGCACACCTACCGTATGTACTGTATACAAGTATCTTGTGGCTCTTCCATTCTAGGAGGAGGGAATATGATCAGTTTTGTTTTAGACATAAATGCTTCCCATAATTCCTCATAGTTACAGTATTGTAAGTCAGTTTTACTTAACTTTGGACATGGCTGGACTGTGTCATCCCTGTTTCCTTAGGTCTACAGTTATGGACAAAACAATACTAGCACAAAACAAGCCTCTAAAAATTAAAAGTGGTGGTGTTGCCTATAGTAACCAATCAGATTATGTCTATTATTTTCCAGGATGCAATATAGAAATGACAGAATCTGATTGATTGGTTGCTATTTACAACACCATCACTTTTCATTTTTAGAACTTTTAGTAAATCAAATGACAGTGTACTGTATGTAGCTCCCTGTCTGCCTGTGATATAGGGGGTCATTCCGAGTTGATCGCTAGATGAAAATGTTCGCTGTGCAGCGATGAATCAAAAAAAAAAAAGGCAGTTCTGTGCATGCGCACGCGCGACGTACTTTCACAATGGCCGATGTAGTTTCACACAAGGTCTAGTGAAGCTTTTCAGTCGCACTGCTGGCTGCAGTGATTGACAGGAAATGGGCGTTTCTGGGTGTCAACTGACCGTTTTCAGGAAGTGTTCGAAAAAATGCAGGAGTGCCAGGAAAAACGCAGGCGTGGCTGGGTGAACGCAGGGCGTGTTTGTGACGTCAAATCCAGAACTGAATGGTCTGAAGTGATCACAAGAGCTGAGTAGGTCTGAAGCTACTCAGAAACTGCACAATATTTTTTTGTAGCCGCTGTGCGATCCTTTCATTCGCACTTCTGCTAAGCTAAAATAGACTCCCAGAGGGCGGTGGCTTAGCGTTTGCATGGCTGCTAAAAACAGCTAGCGAGCGATCACCTCGGAATGAGCCCCATAGTGCAGATGCATACTCCATGCCTCTTACCACTGGAGAGTCTCTTACTCATCAGACTAGTCCTCTTAATAGTGGAAAATAGGTGTCCAAGTACAGGCATGTTCTGTTTTGTAGATGAATGGGTAACAGACCAAGAGGATCAACAAGGAATGGAATGGGTGGGTGGGGGTTCATTTTCTAAAAGAGTTTTTCCCAGGCACCATAGTCTGGTCCTTCCAATACACTTCAGACATGGCTGATTGATGGCTTACTTGACCATACATCATTTATGGGCAACATTTACAGTACAACTGTAATCAGAAGCAGATGTTACATGTAAACAGGCTATGAATATGCACAGTTCAGTTCCTTTATGTAAAGTGTCTGAATTTCTTATTTCAGACTGACATTAAAAAATGTACAGGAAGCCGGATTGTGCTCCTCAAACAACACCCTATTACCAATTTCTTATTCAGAACCATAAATGATAAAGTTGGGGGTCCCATAGAAAAAATGTGTAAGGGTAACCAAATTGCTTATGGATGGACACACTCCCCTCCCTACCAATATCCCTCCCTAGCAGCATCCTCCCTTCTTCCCTCCATTACCAATGTATCTAGCCTACACAGGTATACTTCCCTTCCCTATTTGGGCAATATTTAAGTTTGAAACCTTACAATGTTGGTCCACATGCACAGCAATCGGTGGCTTCAAGTGACATACAGTGTGATATCAGCGGCTACACATCATAAGCCTCATTAATCCATCTTTTAACAACTATATCATAAAGGGCTCAGATACGATGGCAGGGGTGAGTAGCAGCTGTTAACATAGTAACATAGTAACATAGTAACTAAGGTTGAAAAAAGACAATTATCCATCGAGTTCAACCTATTTGTGGTCTCCTATGCAGTCTTATTATAGGACTAGTTATTTTTATGTTAGCACTAGTTAAATTAACTATAATGCGTGCCTACGCACCAAAACCCTGAATATCTTTATCCAATAGGAATTTATCTAACCCATTCTTAAAGGTGTTGACTGAGTTCGCAGTTACTACTCTCTCAGGTAGGGAATTCTAAACACGTATTGTCCTTACTGTGAAAAAACCTTTTTGCCTCAATGTGCGGAAACTCCTCTGCTCTAACCTAAGCGAGTGACCACGTGTTCTCTGTGCTGATCTTATAGAAAACAGGTCCCTCCCAAGCTCTGTTTATTGACCCCTTATATATTTGTAGATGTTGATCATGTCCCCTCTTAGTCTCCTCTTTACCAATGTAAACATGCCTAGCCTTGCAAGCCTTTCCCCGTATTCCAGCATCTCAATGCCCTTGATTAGTTTGGTCGCCCGCCTCTGAACCTTTTCTAGCTCCAGGATATCCTTTTTGTAATATGGTGCCCTCCACTGTCACAGTAGATAAGCCTATGCCTGAGTCAGAGATGTACCCAGTGTAGGACTGGGGCATGGAGGGCCCACCGGGGGGAATTCAGAGGTAAAGGCCCATGCTTAGGGGTGTGGCCAGCTGCCACAGAGGCTTGGCTAACATGCTATGGGACCCGTGATAAATATATATAATGTAAATACTCCTAGTGCATGCATGATAATGTACCAGATTAATAACTGCAATGCTCTGTAGAGAATATGTATAATATACAATTCAAGTGCACAGTTGGGACCTGATCCATAGAGGAGGAGGTGGGTCCCCAGGCAGTGGGGCCCACTGGTGGTTTCCCCTGTACCCCTGTGGGCCAGTCCAACCCTGGATGTACCCAATACCGGGGTAAGAAACTGTGAAGAGGTGCAAAGAGTGTAATGAGGTGCAGTCTGGCACTCTCCTGCCTCTACATGCTCTTACCTTAAGACTGCTGAGATGCTGCAATGGTACTGAAACTAGAGATGAGCGGGTTCGGTTCTCAGAGAACCGAACCCTACTGGACTTCACGCCACAAGCCCGGATCCGAGTCAGGCTCGGGTTTTCCCGCCTGACTCGGAAACCAAAACTAGGCAAAATGTCATCATCCCGCTGTCGGATTCTCACGGGATTTGGATTCCATATAAGGAGTCGCACGCCATTTATGACACGGAGTGGCAAGGAGCGGCTAAGGCCCTGGCCTATGTTCATGACTAGTGGTTCAGCTTCACATGACGATGGAAGCCCTCATCCTCCCACTAGAAAAATGAAAAGAGTTAAGCTGGAAAAACCACAGAAAAGAACTGAGATGAACGTTTTGAGATGGTATCACAAATCCCCAAGAAGAGTCCAAGTGTGTCGGCAGTTGCGATACCTGACCTTCCCAACACTGGATGGGAAGAGGTCGCTTCTTTCACCATTTGCACGCCCCCTACAAGTGCTGGAAGTAGCACCCACAGTCCAGTTTCTGATACTCAAATTAAAGATGTCACTGTTGAAGTACACCAGGAAGAGGGTAAGGGTGTTGCTGGTGCTGAGGAGGAAGTTGACAAAAAGGATTCTGATGGTGGTGTGGTTTGTTTAAATGAGGCACCCGGGGAGACACCTGTTGTCCGTGGGATGAAGAAGGCCATTGTGATGCCTGGGCAAAGTACCAAAAAAGACACCTCTTCGGTGTGGAATTATTTTTCCACATATCCGGACAACAGGTGTCAAGCCGTGTGTTGCCTCTGTCAATCTGTAATAAGTAGGGGTAAGGATGTTAACCACCTAGGAACATCCTCCCTTATACGTCACCTACAGCGCTTTCATCAGAAGTCAGTGTCAAGTTGTGAAACTTTGGGTAAGAGCGTAAGCAATCCACTGACACCTAAATCCCTTCTTCCTCTTATACCCAAGCTCCTGCAAGCCACACCACCAACTCCCTGTTAGGGTCTCCTGCTCTGTGTTGCCACGTCGTCATGGCAACCGGGAGACAAGTGCTAGCGGAGTAACCTGAGCATAGCTGATACTCCGGTTCGGGTCTTTTGTTGTGCAGTGGTTACAGGCTCTGTGCACGGCAGGGGATCCGGTGCTGGTTTTTGTGCTCACAGTCTGTGAGGTCTGAGTGGGGCGTGGACAGCACCTGCTATATAAACCCTCTTCTCAGGTTAGGCAGATGCTGCTGAATCTTTGTTGGTTAGTCAGTTCCTGAAAGCTAGCTAGTACTGTGTAAACTTTGTATTTGTTTGTTGCTTACTGCAAATAGGCCTTGGGATTTGGTATTACACTCTGCCAAGCCAGACCTAGCAGTAAGACTGGAGTCAGTCGTTTAACCTGCTGGGGTTCTTTTGCTACTCTGTGAACCTAGCAAGTTTGCGGCTGTATTCTCAGACTTGCCTGCCAAAATCCTTTCTCACTGTGCAAGGTGTTCAGGTGTCAGTTTAGTGGCAGTAAGCTGAACCAGTGCACTGCAAGTGAGGACTAGGATTGTGGAGACTCTCCTTGTGTCTATTATTCCATCTCTGACCAAGGAGTTTACTGCCACACCCGTTGGTAACCCTTTAGGGTTTTGCTGTTGCCCTTAGCAACAGCATTTCGGGTTCTCTACGTATTAAATCACTACATCTCGCTTCTTTCCATCTGAGCATTCCTAATACTAGGGAGACACCCAGTTTCTTAGCCTTTGGGCTTCTCTGTTCACTTTGTGGTTATTTTGTTACCCTATCACCTTCTGTGTATGTAATGTCATATTCCCCAGTCTGTCTGTGAGTTCATTTGTTTTGCATCCCTCACCGTTCAGACACCAGTACATTCCTGCTGGCACTGGTGTGCATAACATATTCAGCAGCCTAATACTCCTGTTGAAATTTTGTGGGAATATGGAGCATACCCCTCAAAATACTTTGCAACAGGTGCAGGTCCTGACTCGACAATTTAATGATTTGTCCATTAAAATGCACACCTCGCAGGCCGCTGGCGGAGCTCCCGCAGCAGCAGTACCTTCAGGGGTTAAGGAGCCGAAAGTAAATCTCCCGGATCGTTTTTCTGGAGATCGCTCGCAGTTCTTTTGTTTCAAGGAGAGCTGCAAGCTATATTTCCAGCTTAGGCCTCAGTCTTCTGGGTTGGAGATTCAGCGGGTGGGCATAGTGATTTCCTTGCTACAAGGAGACCCACAGGTCTGGGCATATGGGTTGCAGCCTGACTGTCCGTCGCTTAAAAGTGTTGATGCTTTTTTTTACGGCACTGGGCATGTTGTATGATGACCCTGACTAGACGGCCTCAGCCGAGGCTCAGATTTCGATCCTTAAGCAAGGGCGAAGGCCAGTTGAGGTTTATTGTACGGAGTTTCGGAGGTTGGCCCATGATACCCAGTGGAATGACCCAGCCCTGAGACACCAGTACCGAAGAGGTCTTTCTAACCAGTTAAAAGACCAACTGGTACAATATCCCTTGCCTGATAGCTTGGATCAGCTCATGCAGTTATCCATTCGGGTGGATAGACGGCTGAGAGAGCGCAGGCTTGAAAGGGAGACCGAGGTTTCCTTCTTTCCCAAGGGAACCTCAGACTCTGAGGAATTTTCCGAGGAGCCTATGCAGATTGGGGCTACCCGCCTCTCCTCGCGTGAGAAGACGTGTAGGAGACAGCAGGGGTTATGTTTGTACTGTGGGAATAAAGGTCATGTGGTAGTATCATGCCCAGAAAAGCCGGAAAACTTCAGGGCCTGAGGGTGATGGGAAATATCCTGTCAGGCCAGAAGTCAGAATTTCCCAAGAAGACTTTTATCATTCCGGTGACCTTGAAGATCCTTGGTCAAACTGTCAAGACTGAGGCCTTTGTGGACAGTGGGGCCGACGGGGTTTTTATGGACCGCCAATTCGCCCTGAAACACTCTGTTCCCTTAGTACCCTTGGCATCGGAAATTGAGATTTGTGGGTTAAACGGGGAACCATTATCCCAGGGTAAAATTACCTCTTGCACTAGCCAGATTTCTTTGTTTATTGGAGCCACACACTCTGAAAAATTGTCCTTTTATGTGACTGTCTGTACTTTTGCCCCATTGGTGTTGGGGTTACCCTGGTTAAGGGCCCACAATCCTCAATTTGACTGGGTCTCTGGGGAGATTCTTAGTTGGGGTACTGATTGTTTCAGGAGTTGCTTGAGCCTTCCAGTCACGCTTTCGCAGCTAAGTTTGCCAGGATTGCCAGGATGTTATGCAGATTTTGCGGACGTGTTCTCCAAAAGAGTTGCAGAGGTACTACCTCCCCATCGCCCCTATGACTGTGCCATTGATTTGTTGCCGAATGCTAAGCTTCCCAAGAGCAGGTTGTACTCCCTGTCACGTCCTGAGACTCAGGCTATGGCAGAGTACATTCAGGAGAACTTGGCTAAGGGATTTATCAGACCTTCACAGTCTCCAGTTGGGTCGGGGTTCTTCTTCGTGGGTAAAAAGGACGGTTCGTTGCGACCCTGCATCGACTTCAGGGAATTGAACCGTATCACGATTAAAAACTCATACCCACTGCCTCTCATTTCGGTCTTGTTTGACCAGCTTCGTACTGCCACCATTTTTTCTAAGATTGACCTACGCGGTGCGTACAATCTAATCCGAATAAGAGAGGGGGATGAATGGAAGACTGCCTTTAATACCCACTCAGGGCATTATGAATATTTGGTGATGCCTTTTGGGCTCTGTAATGCCCCGGCAGTCTTCCAGGACTTCATGAATGATGTGCTCAGGGAATATTTGGATAGATTCTTAGTTGTATACTTAGATGACATCCTAATCTTCTCCCATTCCCTGGAGGAACATCAGAAGCATGTACGCTTAGTCCTCCAGAAACTCAGAGACCACCGGCTTGGGGCGAAGCTGGAGAAGTGCGAATTTGAAGTTCAGCAAATCGCATTTCTAGGATATATTATCTCCCCAGAAGGTTTCCAAATGGAGGGTTCCAAGGTACAGGCAGTCCTGGATTGGGCGCAGCCCACTAGTTTGAAGGCGCTTCAGCGTTTTCTGGGCTTTGCGAATTTTTATAGATGATTTATCGCTGGATTTTCGTCTATAGTGGCACCCTTGGTGGCACTCACTAAGAAAGGGGCGGATGTTGCTCACTGGTCTTGTGAGGCCAAAGCGGCTTTTGCCCGTCTCAAAAGGGCATTTGTCTCGGCCAAGGTGCTGCGACACCCAGATCCAGAGCGTCCTTTTGTGGTGGAGGTGGATGCCTCTGAGATGGGTATTGGGGCAGTGCTCTCTCAGATGGGGGTGTCTGATAATCGCCTTCATCCCTGTGCTTACTTTTCCCGTAAATATTCGCCTGACGAGATGAATTATGACGTGGGTAACCGGGAATTGTTGGCTATTAAGGATGCACTTGAGGAGTGGAGACACTGGCTTGAGGGGGCTAAGTTTGTGGTCTCAATTCTCACCGACCATAAGAATTTGGCATATTTAGAGTCAGCGAAGCGCCTCAATGCCAGGCAGGCACGATGGGCTTTGTTTTTTGCTCGCTTTAATTTTTTGATAACATATCGCCCTGGGTCAAAAAACATCAAGGCTGATGCGCTCTCGCTGAGTTTTGCTCCAATCCAGGAGACCACCGAGGAGCCATTGCCTATTGTGTCCCCATCATGTATTAAAGTGGGCATTACCCAGGACCTCTTGTCATTAGTCCTTAGAGCACAGGAGCAGGCTCCTCCAGACCTTCCGGTAGGTCTTTTGTTTGTGCCTCCTAGGTTAAGACAGCGAGTGTTCCTGGAATTCCATGCCAAGAAGTCGGCAGGTCACCCGGGTATTGCCAGAACTCGGGAGTTGCTATCTAGGGCGGTGTGGTGGCCCTCGGTGGCTAGGGATGTGGATCAGTGGGTTCGGGCATGTGACATCTGTGCCCGAAATAAGACTCCTAGAGGGGTTCCTGTTGGCCCATTACATCCACTCTCTATTCCATCTAAGCCATGGACCCACATTTCAATGGATTTTGTGGTGGACTTGCCCAAATCCTCGGGGATGACAGCCATCTGGGTTGTTGTTGACAGGTTTTCGAAGATGGCGCACTTCGTTCCATTGGTTGGGCTGCCATCGGCCAGACGCCTGTCTGAATTATTTATGCTGCATGTTGTGCGCCTCCACGGGTTGCCACTTGATGTGGTCTCTGACCGCGGATCTCAGTTTGTGGCCAAATTCTGGAGGGCATTTTGTTCCGATCTCCAGATTTCTGTCAGCTTGTCGTCAGGCTACCATCCGCAGTCTAATGGGCAGACTGAAAGGGTGAACCAGTCCTTGGAGCAGTTCCTCAGGTGTTATGTCTCCAAGTGTCAGACTGACTGGGTTGCTCATCTGTCCATGGCGGAGTTTGCCTATAACAACGCGGCTCACTCTGCTACAGGGATCTCTCCCTTCCTTTGTGTGTATGGGCATCATCCTAAGGCCAATTCTTTTGACCCCCTGGACTCCACGCCTGGTGGTTCCTCTGTGGTTTCGGTCCTTAGAGGTATTTGGAGGAAAGTGAAGAAAGCCCTTGTGTCTGTGTCATTAGTGACCAAAAGGGTTTTTGATAAGCGGAAAAGACCCTGCAGCTTCAAATTAGGAGACTTCGTCTGGTTGTCTACCAAGAATTTGAAGTTGAGACAGCCATCTCATAAGTTAGGCCCCCGGTTCATCGGTCCTTATAAGATCACTAGGGCTATCAATCCGGTGGCATTTCAGTTAGATCTACCCCGTTCTTTGGGTATCAATAAAACATTTCATTGTTCCCTTTTAAAACGGGTGATTAGTAATCCTTCTTCCAGTGGAAGACCTTCCCCTCTTCTGATACGTGGCCAGAGGGAGTTTGTTGTTGAAAGGATTCTTGACTCCAAGATGGTTCGGGTCGGCAGTCATTTTTGGTGCACTGGAAGGGGTATGGCCCGGAGGAGCGGTCGTGGGTGCGCAGTTGTGATCTTCATGCCCCCAGACTGTTACGCTCTTTCTTCTCGCAGTTCCCCGATAAACCCGGTGGTAGGGGTTCTTTGACCCCTCGTCAGAGGGAGGGTACTGTTAGGGTCTCCTGCTCTGTGCTGCCACGTCGTCATGGCAACCGGGAGACAAGTGCTAGCGGAGTAACCTGAGCGTAGCTGATACTCCGGTTTGGGTCTTTTGCTGTGCAGTGGTTACAGGCTCTGTGCACGGCAGGGGATCCGGTGCTAGTTTTTGTGCTCACAGTCTGTGAGGTCTGAGTGGGGCGTGGACAGCACCTGCTATATAAACCCTCTTCTCAGGTTAGGCAGATGCTGCTGAATCTTTGTTGGTTAGTCAGTTCCTGAAAGCTAGCTAGTACTGTGTAAACTTTGTATTTGTTTGTTGCTTACTGCAAATAGGCCTTGGGATTTGGTATTACACTCTGCCAATCCAGACCTAGCAGTAAGACTGGAGTCAGTCGTTTAACCTGCTGGGGTTCTTTTGCTACTCTGTGAACCTAGCAAGTTTGCGGCTGTATTCTCAGACTTGCCTGCCAAAATCCTTTCTCACTGTGCAAGGTGTTCAGGTGTCAGTTTAGTGGCAGTAAGCTGAACCAGTGCACTGCAAGTGAGGACTAGGATTGTGGAGACTCTCCTTGTGTCTATTATTCCATCTCTGACCAAGGAGTTTACTGCCACACCCGTTGGTAACCCTTTAGGGTTTTGCTGTTGCCCTTAGCAACAGCATTTCGGGTTCTCTACGTATTAAATCACTACATCTCGCTTCTTTCCATCTGAGCATTCCTAATACTAGGGAGACACCCAGTTTCTTAGCCTTTGGGCTTCTCTGTTCACTTTGTGGTTATTTTGTTACCCTATCACCTTCTGTGTATGTAATGTCATATTCCCCAGTCTGTCTGTGAGTTCATTTGTTTTGCATCCCTCACCGTTCAGACACCAGTACATTCCTGCTGGCACTGGTGTGCATAACACTCCCTCAACGTCAACTTCCTCCTCAGTCAGGAATGTCAGTAAGCCATGTCACTGGCAAGACGGAGGAGTCCTCTCCTAACCGGGATTCCTTTGGAGGATCCTTGAGTGGTACGCCTGCTGCTGTTGCTGCCGCTGCTGTTGTTGCATCTGGGAGTTGATCATCATCCCAGAGAGGAAGTCGGAAGACCACTTTTACTACTTCCAGTAAGCAATTGACTGTCCAACAGTCCTTTGTGAGGAAGATGAAATATGACAGCAGTCATCCTTCTGCAAAACGGATAACTGAGGCCTTGACAGCTATGTTGGTGTTAGACGTGCGTCCGGTATCCGCCATTAGTTCAGTGGGACTTAGAGAATTGTTTGAGGTAGTGTGTCCCTGGAATCAAATCCCATCTAGGTTCCTTTTCTCTAGGCAGGCGATACCAAGAATGTACAGAGACGTCAGAAAAAGTGTCCTCAGTGTCCTACAAAATGAAGTTGTACCTACTGTCCACTTAACCACGGACATGTGAACAAGTGGAACAGGGTAGACTAAGGGTTATATGACTGTGACAGCCCACTCCGTAGATGTATGGCCTCCTGCAGCAACAACAGCAGCGGCACCAGTAGCAGCATCTCGCAAATGCCAACTCGTTCCTAGGCAGGCTACGCTATGTATCACAGCTTTCAGTAAGAGGCACACCGCTGACAACCTCTTACGGAAACTGAGGGACATCATTGCACAATGGCTTACCCCAATTAAACTCTCCTGGGGATTTGTGATATTGGACAACGCCACCAATATTGTGCATGCATTACATCTGCGCAAATTCCAGCACGTACTATGTTTTTTACATACAATTAAATTGGTGGTGCAGAATTTTTTGAAAAATGACAGGGGCGTGCAGGAGATGCTGTCGGTGGCCCAAAAAATTGCGGGACACTTTCAGCATTCAGCCACTGCGTGCCGAAGACTGGATCGCTATCAAACACGCCTGAACCTGTCCTGCCATCACCTGATGCAAGAGGTGGTAATGCGGTGGAATTCAACACTCTATATGCTTAAGAGGATGGAGGAGCAGCAAAAAGCCATTCAAGCCTATACATCCACTTACGATATAGGCAAAGGACGGGGAATGCACCTGACTCAATCGCAGTGGAGAATGATTTCCGTCTTGTGCAAGGTTCTCCAACCCTTCGAACTTGCCACACATGAAGTCAGTTCAGACATTGCTAGTTTGAGTCAGGTCATTCCCCTCATCAGGCTTTTGCAGAAGAAGCTGGAGAAATTGAAGGAGGAGCTAAGACGGAGCGATTCCGCAAAGTATGTGAGACTTGTGGATGGAGCCCTTCATTCGCTTTGCCAGGATTCAATGGTGGTCAATCTGCTGAAATCAGAGCACTACATTTTGGCCACCGTGCTCGAGCCTAGGTTTAATGCCTACGTTGTATCTCTATTTCTGGCAGACACAAGTCTGCAGAGGTTCAAAGACCTGCTGGTGAGAAAATTGTCAACTCAAGCGGAACGTGACCCGTCAACAGCTCCTCCTTCACTTTATCCAGCAACTGGGGCTGCGAGGAAAAGGCTAAGATTTCCTAGCCCACATACTGGCAGTGATGCAGGGCAGTCTGGAGCGAGTGCTAACATCTGGTCCGGACTGAAGGACCTGCCAACGATTACTGACATGTCTACTGTCACTGCATATGATTCTATCACCATTGAAAGAATGGTGGAAGATTATATGAGTGACAGCATCCAAGTAGGCATGTCAGACAGTCCATACGTATACTGGCAGGAAAAAGAGGCAATTTGGAGGCCCTTGCACAAACTGGCTTTATTTTACCTAAGTTTCCTCCCCCTCCAGTGTGTACTATGAAAGAGTGTTTAGTGCAGCCGGTAACCTTGTCAGCGATCGGTGTAGGAGGCTACTTCCACAAAATGTGGAGAAGATGATGTTCATCAAAATGAATTATAAATTCCTCCGGGAAGACCTTTACCAGCAATTGCCTCCAGAAAGTACACAGGGACCTGTGATGGTGGATTCCAGTGGGGACGAATTAATACTCTGTGAGGAGGAGGAGGATGTATACAGTGAAAGGGGTGAGGAATCAGAGGATGAGGTCGACATCTTGCCTCTGTAGAGTAAGTTTGCGCAAGGAGAGATTGATTGCTTCTTTTTTGGTGGGGGCCCAAACAAACCAGTCATTTCAGCCACCGTTGTGTGGCAGACCCTGTCGCTGAAATGATTGATTTGTTAAAGTGTGCATGTCCTGTTTATACAACATAAAGGTGGGTGGGAGGGCACAAGGACAATTCCATTGTGCACCTCTTTTTCTTCTTTGCATCATGTACTGTTTGGGGATTGGTTTTTTAAAGTGCCATCCTGTCTGACACTGCCATACAACTCCAGGGGTACTGCCGTATAAGTCCAGGGGTACTTCCGTATATGTCCAGGGTGGTGTCTTGTGCTGCCATATGTCCAGTGGTGGTGTCCTGTGCTATATATTATTTACTCCAAATAAAAGGGTTATATACATTACTTGTATTATTATCCAAATAATTTTTACAGGGTTTGCCCTGTGTGGTGTAGGGGTACGCTCGCCTATGCTGCATATTATTATAATAGCTTCAAATAAAAGTATTATTATCCAAATAAATTTTACAGGCTTTGCCTTGTGTGTGTTTGGTTTAGTGGTACGCTATCCACCAATATTTTGCATGTATTACACCTGGGCAAATTCCAGCATGTCCCATGTTGTTTGTGCAGCACACTTGTGTCGCTTAGCTTAGTCATACAGCTAAATCATTGCACCTCATTTTCTTCTTTGCATGATGTGCTGTTTGGGGCATAGTTTTTTAAAGTGCCATTCTGTCTGACACAGCAGTGCCACTCCTAGATGGGCCAGATGTTTGTGCCGCACACTTGTGTCGCTTAGCTTAGCCATATAGCTACATCACTGCACCTCTTTTACTTCTTTGCATGATGTGCTGTTTGGGGCCTAGTTTTTTTAAGTGCCATCCTGTCTGCAACTGCAGTGCCACTCCTAGATGGGCCAGGTGTTTGTGTTACACACTTGTGTCGCTTAGCTTAGCCATACAGCTACATCACTGCACCTCTTTTACGTCTTTGCATGATGTGCTGTTTGGGGCCTAGTTTTTTTAAGTGCCATCCTGTCTGCAACTGCAGTGCCACTCCTAGATGGGCCAGGTGTTTGTGTTACACACTTGTGTCGCTTAGCTTAGTCATACAGCCACCTCGGTGCAACTTTTAGGCCTAAAAACAATATTGTGAGGAGTGAGGTATTCAGAATAGACTGGAAATGAGTGGAAATTAATGTTATTGAGGTTAATAATACCGTAGGGTCAAAATTACCACAAAATTCTGTGATTTGTATGTTTTTTTCAAAAATCATCCAGATCCAAAACTAAAACCAAAACGCAAAAGGGTGGTTTTGGCTAAACCAAGCCAAAACCAAATCACGAGCTGGGAATTTGAACCAAAACACAAAATACGAAAAGTGTCCTGCCGCACATTTCTAACTGAAACACATGCTGGGTGACTCATGGGGGTGACACAAGATGGAGGGTGTAGACTCAAAGAATACCCCCATCTTCCGTACAACCAAGGACTTTGGGCGGGATGAATGGAGGTGCACGAACACTGCTCAAGGGGGCGTTTCATGAGTCAGAGGGGCATGGACTTATTACATGCCCTCATCTTCCTTTAAACCAAGCACTTTGGGCAGGGGGGAGAGCAAAACAGAGAGCTGGAAGCAGCGCTGCGCTCTATGTGAGCCCGGACTGGCCCACCAGACCATCCGCCCTTCTGGCATATGCCAGAAGTGGCAGATGGGCAATATGGCTCTGCACAGGTTCCTCAGATACCTGGCTGTCATCACGTTACAAATGTGCCGTGAAGACTGACCTATATAATAGACAAACAAAACATGGATGTTACTAATCCAAATCCCACTTGTCCCCTTTATCGTAATCTCACTGCACCTTTATCATAGCCCACCCACACTGGCTATTCAACTTTACACTACCCTCCTGTAGTGTGCTATAAACATAAGCCTAACTACTTAACTGCAATCACAAGGGAACTACAACAATAAACAACCCTAGTGTAACACAGTAACAACAAGAGGCTGGGTCTAGTGTACTAACTTAACACTAACAATTGCTCTACAGCAATACTTGCCAACAGTGCAAGCAAAAAAATGCAATGAGACACAGATAATAAAAAAAACACAAATAATTACATATCTATCCTACCTTTCCGGGGTTGTGGATCATTAGCTCGACAGATTCTAGGTCAACAATGTTTAGGTTGACCACTATAGGTCGACAGTCACTAGGTCGACAGGGTTTGAAGGTCGACAGGTTTTCTAGGTCAACATGTTCTAGGTCGACAAGTCAAAAGGTTGACATGAGTTTTTCATGTTTTTTTGGTGTCGTTTTCTCCGTACAGTGACCGGGAAGCCCAATTAGTGCATGGCCAACTTCTCCACTGGCTCACTTGTCCACTCTTATCACTGCTACATACATTTACCCCTTTGTACTTAATTTACAGTAGACTGTATAAACAAGGGATCTTTATCAAGAGTGAGGCCTACCCTATTAGACTTGTGGCACTTTGTAACCACAAAATGCAGTAAGCTTAGTACCTGTTGCACACACACATGTGGAAAAGGGTCTTATATGCCATTTAGGTATGTACTGTAGGGCATACAGTACGTCCCTCTATAAACCCGGAATATAATGCCCCACTTATTTTAGTGCCACTAGCCTATTGGCCAAATTTCTCACTTAACGGGTCTAGTGCCCAATATTATTATTAGATTGCGTGGACCATTGTGTTTTTGTTGTGGCAAAACCATCCTTAAGTGTTTTGGTTCAGGTTGGTGTTTTAAGATTTATTTCAAATTGATAAAAAAAATAATAATCTAAAACCATGTAATTTTTGGACCTGTTGTTTTTTCTACAGTATTATTAACATCAATAACATTAATGGCACTAGACATCACAATGGAGGGACTTATAGTACATGCCATCAAAAACAGAAATTTGTTTTTTAGATGCGAGATCCATCCCTACAGTGACCCAAAGTGGGACTCGTTGCAACTTAAAATCCCAAAGTTCAGGTGTGTTCGGTTTCCAACAAAACCAAACCGCTCTTCTCTTATATTGCCACAAGAGGCATAGCACCTGACTTCCTTTTTGAGACCTAATGGTCCTCTCTGTTAAATGGCATAGGCAAATGCAATACGACAAAGATAAACATGCCCCTTTTGTCCACATAAGATCCTGTAGTTATTAGGTCCAGGATACATTGTATCTAGTATAATAAACATCTTGAGATGCAGTTAATATACTGGCTGTCAGGATCCCGGCGATAAGGACACTGATGCCCAAATCCTGTCAGCCAGTGAAATGCCGACGGATGGAATCCAGAACATCACAGGTTATTTCCATTTGGTTGGTGGGTCCACTCCACCAACAGAGTGGAAATATATAACCTGTCGTGAGTGAAGCATTGGGACTTGCTGCCTCGGTGGCGGGATTCTGACAGATGGAATTCTGCTGTCGGTATAGGAACAGCCAACATTCAATCTGCTGGTCAAACATATGTATTCCAAAATATCAGGCTTTGGTGGCTTCAACATGTTTCTGCTAGTAAGATATGTAATAAAAAATAAATAAAAAAAAACCCCAAACATATTATTATATGAACTTGTATCTCAAGTGCTTGATTAAAAATTTAAACAAATTTGGTATCCCAATGTTTGAAATGATTAAAAGCATTCCAGTTGAATTCTCTTGGATTGTTTTATGTAAGTAAAAAATGGTAGGAATTAAGGAAAATCAGTTTTATGATTTCTCTCTTTTGTATTTTTTGTATTGCTAATGATTGTAAAATAAAGCACTATGGTGTTTATTTCACTATGTCAGGGTTATAACTACGAGTGCACAAGCGGTGCAATCACACAGGACACAGGCACTTGCGGTAGAACTATCGCTGCCCCACATCATCCGCATGTGGCTTTCAGGGTGCTTGGAATGGCTCCCAACAGCCAGTAGCACTGCTGTAGAGCCTCCAAGGGATGCTGTGGAGCTGCCCGGCGGAGAGCCCGTAAAATATGCCAGAGCTGGCGGCACTTCTGCCTAGACATAACTTCATGATGTCACAGGGCTTTTAGATAGCAGCGCTGATATGGACAGGGTCACGTAGCCAATGTCTTACATGGGGGAGAAGCGGTATCAGTGCACATAATGTGCACTGAAACCACTTCTCCCACATAACAAAGATTAATACATTTATCCCTATGTTACCAAAACAAGTTACATGTCCTGAATAAATCATATAAAATCATATAGATGTTTAGAACAAGTTAAGAAACCATTGCAGCACAAAACAGTGATTATGGCTTAATCATTTGGATGTAAAACCATTACCAGCATAGAAGATGTTGAAAAGTTTCTCTTCTCCCTGATACATACTGTAGGTGTTACTTTAAGGAGCAATGATAATTAGGAAGCCTACTCGATAAGCTGTGCATGTTAGAGAAACTGACATGGAATAAACAATTATGTTTAGACATATATCAGCATCAGGAGTGACAGGTGATAGTCATTCACTACAAACAGCTAATTACTTTTGGAGCATGTTATTATTAGGCACAATTAATACTATAATCCTGGCTATTATGTATTCCCTGAAGATTAAAATTAAAGCATAAAAAAATTCTTATACATAGTCATGAAAAAAACCCAAAATGTGTTGTTTATGTTGTACAGGAGAGTCATTTTGACCCCAGATTTAGAACCATCAAATGTCTTTTCTGTGTCAGCTATCCTTTATGAGGGTCAATTTCCTACATACATCATCACTTCCTCTGTAAACCTATTCAGTGTCAGACCTGGGCATTAGGGGCCCAAAAAGGGAAATGTAGCTGCAGGGGCCCACTGAAGGGGTGTGGACTCAGGGGCGGATTGGGGACTAGAATTGGCCATGAAAAAAATTCTACAGGTGGCCACATGTGGGCGACACCAAATCAGTGGTAGGCAGAGCCAACACCAAAATAGGCGGGATCGGTACACAGGGCTATAAATATGGGGGCAGCACTGTTACTGTACCTTGGATGTACTTAGAATTTAAACTTTTTTTTTCCATGTGCCTCCAGACCTGCACTGCAATGTAAATGTATGTCTTACAAAAATCTAATATCCTAAGCAGGAAATTCAAATTCTGTACGCATTTGTGATTTGCTTTAAGTAAACTAGGAGAATCCCATTATGTTTATACTAAAATACTATTCCTCTGCACTGTTGACCTGTAATTCAGTGTGCTGCAATGAATAGGATATCCTATCCTGTAACACATATGTTGCAGTCTCAGGGTAAAAGGTTTTTTTGGTGCCGTACCCCCATATAACCAAAATATTGACAGGGTGTGCCGAAGGTGCACAGCAAATATATAGGGTTGTGGCCACAGAATAGTTCCAATTCATATTACAGCATACAGCAGCATCCGTTGTTCACATTACGGTGCACTGCAGTGTCACATTAATTGCATTACACTGCACTGTAGCGTCACATTATAGCACACAGTGGCATCCTTTATTCACATTACACTGTCCAAGAGCATCCGTTACTCACATTACACTGCTCAGTGATGTCCGTTACATACATTACAATGCCCAGCGACTTCCGTTACTCACATTACAATGCACAGCGGCGTCTGTTACTCACATTACAGCGCACAGTGGCATCACATTACAATAAGTGTTACTTTGAAAAAGAACCTGGAATAGGTTTGAAACGCATCGGTGTGGTGCAGGCGAATTCCGCTGCGGTGTTAAGGGGATTGAATTGCCGGAATCCAGATTGAAGCTTCCCGGGTGGCTATCTGGCTGTGTATTTACATCTTATTGAGAACTACCATTGGTTCTCAAACCCTCCGGCAATTTTTTCATCTTTTACCACTTACGGATTCCTCCTGCACGTTGTGTGCTCGTTATTGTTTTTATGGATAACATTGTTTTTAATTTTTAAGTGTTTTTTTATGTGGTCTCCAATAAAAACGTATTGCATGAGATATCGGTATATTTTATATCTTTTATGAATACTGGCATTGAAGTTCCGGGGACAACACTGAATAGGAGGAACGTAACTCACAAACCATTATCTATTGTGATTTTTTCAATAATCTTTTAAGTGGAAGCGCCATATACTTACAGTATCTGTACAATTTTTGTATACTACATTAAGTAATGCGTGAGAAAATTATGGGATGCATGGGTGAGGCCAGGGGCGGATCCAGGAAAAAATGACAGGGGGGGCACCTTATGCACGCCTTCGGCGTGCGGTCCCATGAAGGTGCGCGTGGTTTCACTACAAGGGCATGACCTAGCAACAAGGGTCATGGCCTCAAAGGGAATGTCATATTCATAAGACGGGAAGAGGGTGACACTTTGGAGAGGCAGAGGGTAACAGGAGAGAGAGGGTGATGGGTTTATAGTGACACAGGGGAGAGGAAGAGGGTTAGGCAGTGGGTAAAGGAGACATAGTGGGAGACGGAGAGGCAGTGGGTGACAGAGAGAGGGTGACAATGAGAGGCAGTGTGGGTAACACCGAGGAAAGGGTGATGAGGAAAAAGTGGGTGATGCCAGGGGGAGGTGGCAGTGGGTAACAAGGAGAGGGGGACAGGGAGAGGCAGGGGGTACCTAAGGTCTCTGTAGGAGTAGTGAGACATTTGTAGTGAAGTTTACAGAGACATGAAGGGAAAGTATCGCTGGGGAAACAGACAGAAGAAAACATGGAAGCTTAACACAATAACTGAGAGGAGAGGGAACGAGAAAGTGAGAGAGGGGGGGGGGGAGGGGGGGGGGAGAGAGAGAGAGAGGGGGGGAGGCAGGGGCTACTGAACCCAGCAAACAGCCTGATATATCCTATCTAAAAATCAATAAAGCACAAGTGCATATATATATATACACACACACACACACACACACACACACACACACACACACACACACACACACACACACACACACACACACTATGTGTGTATATACAGTATATACAGTATAAACAGTATGTGTATGTGTGTGTGTGTGTGTATATATATATATATATATATATATATATACATATACACATACATATATACTTATATGAATCTATTTATGTGGCAGCTCCAGAGAAGATAGTCAGTGCTGGCACTGCTGGCCACTTCCCTGTCCTGAAGCCCTCTCACTGACCTTGTGCCTATGAGGGCTGCTGCTGCCCCACCAAGTCCGGGTGCTGCCGAGTCACCTGCCTGATTCATGTGCGGCCCGCCAAGCACCAGCGGCTGCCGGTCAGTCGCATGTCGCTTGTGGCTGGACCGTGGAGGAGGGGAGGAGAGAGAAGGGGAAAGCCTCCCCTCTCCTCAGAGACTTCCGGCTTTACTACAGCCGGCTGCCTGCAGCGTACTGTAATGAGTCACTCTGACTCATTACTGCTGCCGCTGCCACTGGGCCCTTCATCGCGGCGTGCGCCAGTGAACTGCGCCGCCGCTTCTTTATTTTCAATGGACTGCTTTTTTTTTTTTAAAGTGCCAGACATGACAGGGGGGGCACGGGCCCGCGTGCCCCCCCTGGATCCGCCACTGGGTGAGGCAATGTCAGATCTTACATCTCTGAACTTTAGCTGTCCAGAGGACAATCAGTGTTTAATGTTGTTAATTATGCAATGCAGGACTTTGTTTAGGCCCCTATACATCAGCAATCACAAAAACAAATCTGCAGATTCTGAGATTTTTCCCCAGATTTAAAGATTCCCCAATCCACCAATCTGCACCCATACATTACAGATATTTTTAGTGATTTGCAGAACATTTTCAGCATAAACAGATCTACCAATCTTGAAAGGCTCAGCAGTGCAGTAGTAACAATCTGCATATCCTCTGATTGTTACTATACACTAGCAATCTACAGCCCCAAATAAACTGTGAAATCCAACATGTTGGACAATCTGATTTAACAATCCCAATCGATTTTTGATATGAATCTGCGATCTGTGAACCCCATATTTTGCAGATTTATTTGCACAGTCATCTGAAAAACGCCAAATTGCCCTAATTTATTGCTGATGTATGGCGGCCTAGTTATGTTGTATTTTAAGGGTAATCAACATGCGCCCTTCTAGCTGTTGTTGAACTATAAATCCAAGTATGCACTGACAGAGTTTTGCTATTAGGACATGTGTGGCAGGGCATTTTTGGATGTGTACAGTATTTACACAATAGCTCGAGGGCCGCATGTTTAATATCTCTGCTGTATGTGATATCCAGTCTTGGTAAAGATGACAGCAAAGATAGTGATGATACCAGTGGTATTGACGAGGGACTGTGGCTTGACACTCCAAAATCACCAGTGGATATTAAAAGTCACATATTAGCACTGGGTATAGTCCTGGTATGTATGATCCTGGTAACAAACCAACTTTGGGAGCAAACACTTTGGGGGGAATTCAAATGTTTGAAAAGTCAGTTGGGTGTCTGTTTTTTCCTGTCTATTAGATAGGAAAAAACAGACATTCAACTGACTTTTCAAACATTTGAATTAGAGATGAGCGGGTTCGGTTTCTCTGAATCCGAACCCGCCCGAACTTCATGTTTTTTTACACGGGTCCGAGCGACTCGGATCTTCCCGCCTTGCTCGGTTAACCCGAGCGCGCCCGAACGTCATCATCACGCTGTCGGATTCTCGCGAGGCTCGGATTCTATCGCGAGACTCGGATTCTCTATAAGGAGCCGCGCGTCGCGGCCATTTTCACACGTGCATTGAGATTGATAGGGAGAGGACGTGGCTGGCGTCCTCTCCGTTTAGAAATTAAAATAGATAGGAGAGTGAGAGTGAGACACTTCATTTACTTACTGGAGCTTAGGAGGAGTTATACTAGTGACTGATGACCAGTGACCTGACCCACCAGTGCAGTTTTATAATTTATTATTATTTAATAATCCGTTCTGTTCTTGTTCTCTGCCTGAAAAAAACGATACACAGTGACTCAGTCACACTCACATACCATATCTGTGCTCAGCCCAGTGTGCTGCATCATCTATGTATAATATCTGACTGTGCTCACACAGCTTAATTGTGGGGGAGACTGGGGAGCAGTTATAGGTTATAGCAGGAGCCAGGAGTACATATTAAACAGTGCACACTTTTGCTGCCAGAGTGCCACTGCCAGTGTGACTGACCACTGACCACTGTGACCAGTGACCTGACCACACTGACCACCAGTATAGTATATTGTGATTGAATGTCTGCCTGAAAAAGTACACTCGTCGTGTGACTTGTGTGGTGTTTTTTTATTCTATAAAAATTAAAAAACTCATTCTGCTGACAGACAGTGTCCAGCAGGTCCCTCATTATATAATATATACCTGTCCGGCTGCAGTAGTGATATATATATATTTTTTATATCATTATTTATCATCCAGTCTATACTAGCAGCAGACACAGTACGGTAGTTCACGGCTGTAGCTACCTCTGTGTCGGCACTCGGCAGTCCATCCATAATTGTATACCACCTACCCGTGGTTTTTTTTTTCTTTCTTCTTTATACATACTACATCTCATTATCATCCAGTCTATATTAGCAGCAGACACAGTACAGTACGGTAGTCCACGGCTGTAGCTACCTCTGTGTCGGCACTCGGCAGTCCATCCATAATTGTATACCACCTACCCGTGGTTTTTTTTTTCTTTCTTCTTTATACATACTACATCTCATTATCATCCAGTCTATATTAGCAGCAGACACAGTACAGTACGGTAGTCCACGGCTGTAGCTACCTCTGTGTCGGCACTCGGCAGTCCATCCATAATTGTATACCACCTACCCGTGGTTTTTTTTTTCTTTCTTCTTTATACATACTACATCTCATTATCATCCAGTCTATATTAGCAGCAGACACAGTACAGTACGGTAGTCCACGGCTGTAGCTATCTCTGTGTCGGCACTCGGCAGTCCATCCATAATTGTATACCACCTACCCGTGGTTTTTTTTTTCTTTCTTCTTTATACATACTACATCTCATTATCAACCAGTCTATATTAGCAGCAGACACAGTACGGTAGTTCACGGCTGTAGCTACCTCTGTGTCGGCACTCGGCAGTCCATCCATAATTGTATACCACCTACCCGTGGTTTTTTTTCTTTCTTCTTTATACATACTACATCTCATTATCATCCAGTCTATATTAGCAGCAGACACAGTACAGTACGGTAGTCCACGGCTGTAGCTACCTCTGTGTCGGCACTCGGCAGTCCATCCATAATTGTATACCACCTACCCGTGTTTTTTTTTTCTTTCTTCTTTATACATACTACATCTCATTATCATCCAGTCTATATTAGCAGCAGACACAGTACAGTACGGTAGTCCACGGCTGTAGCTACCTCTGTGTCGGCACTCGGCAGTCCATCCATAATTGTATACCACCTACCCGTGGTTTTTTTTTTCTTTCTTCTTTATACATACTACATCTCATTATCAACCAGTCTATATTAGCAGCAGACACAGTACGGTAGTTCACGGCTGTAGCTACCTCTGTGTCGGCACTCGGCAGTCCATCCATAATTGTATACCACCTACCCGTGTTTTTTTTTTCTTTCTTCTTTATACATACTACATCTCATTATCATCCAGTCTATATTAGCAGCAGACACAGTACAGTACGGTAGTCCACGGCTGTAGCTACCTCTGTGTCGGCACTCGGCAGTCCATCCATAATTGTATACCACCTACCCGTGGTTTTTTTTTTCTTTCTTCTTTATACATACTACATCTCATTATCATCCAGTCTATATTAGCAGCAGACACAGTACAGTACGGTAGTCCACGGCTGTAGCTACCTCTGTGTCGGCACTCGGCAGTCCATCCATAATTGTATACCACCTACCCGTGGTTTTTTTATTCTTTCTTCTTTATACATACTACATCTCATTATCAACCAGTCTATATCAGCAGCAGACACAGTACGGTAGTTCACGGCTGTAGCTACCTCTGTGTCGGCACTCGGCAGTCCATCCATAATTGTATACTAGTATCCATCCATCTCCATTGTTTACCTGAGGTGCCTTTTAGTTGTGCCTATTAAAATATGGAGAACAAAAATGTTGAGGTTCCAAAATAAGGGAAAGATCAAGATCCACTTCCACCTCGTGCTGAAGCTGCTGCCACTAGTCATGGCCGAGACGATGAAATGCCAGCAACGTCGTCTGCCAAGGCCGATGCCCAATGTCATAGTACAGAGCATGTCAAATCCAAAACACCAAATATCAGTAAAAAAAGGACTCCAAAACCTAAAATAAAATTGTCGGAGGAGAAGCGTAAACTTGCCAATATGCCATTTACCACACGGAGTGGCAAGGAACGGCTGAGGCCCTGGCCTATGTTCATGGCTAGTGGTTCAGCTTCACATGAGGATGGAAGCACTCAGCCTCTCGCTAGAAAAATGAAAAGACTCAAGCTGGCAAAAGCACCGCAAAGAACTGTGCGTTCTTCGAAATCCCAAATCCACAAGGAGAGTCCAATTGTGTCGGTTGCGATGCCTGACCTTCCCAACACTGGACGTGAAGAGCATGCGCCTTCCACCATTTGCACGCCCCCTGCAAGTGCTGGAAGGAGCACCCGCAGTCCAGTTCCTGATAGTCAGATTGAAGATGTCAGTGTTGAAGTACACCAGGATGAGGAGGATATGGGTGTTGCTGGCGCTGGGGAGGAAATTGACAAGGAGGATTCTGATGGTGAGGTGGTTTGTTTAAGTCAGGCACCCGGGGAGACACCTGTTGTCCGTGGGAGGAATATGGCCGTTGACATGCCTGGTGAAAATACCAAAAAAATCAGCTCTTCAGTGTGGAGGTATTTCAACAGAAAAGCGGACAACAGGTGTCAAGCCGTGTGTTGCCTTTGTCAAGCTGTAATAAGTAGGGGTAAGGACGTTAACCACCTCGGAACATCCTCCCTTATACGTCACCTGCAGCGCATTCATAATAAGTCAGTGACAAGTTCAAAAACTTTGGGCGACAGCGGAAGCAGTCCACTGACCAGTAAATCCCTTCCTCTTGTAACCAAGCTCACGCAAACCACCCCACCAACTCCCTCAGTGTCAATTTCCTCCTTCCCCAGGAATGCCAATAGTCCTGCAGGCCATGTCACTGGCAATTCTGACGAGTCCTCTCCTGCCTGGGATTCCTCCGATGCATCCTTGCGTGTAACGCCTACTGCTGCTGGCGCTGCTGTTGTTGCTGCTGGGAGTCGATGGTCATCCCAGAGGGGAAGTCGTAAGCCCACTTGTACTACTTCCAGTAAGCAATTGACTGTCCAACAGTCCTTTGCGAGGAAGATGAAATATCACAGCAGTCATCCTGCTGCAAAGCGGATAACTGAGGCCTTGACAACTATGTTGGTGTTAGACGTGCGTCCGGTATCCGCCGTTAGTTCACAGGGAACTAGACAATTTATTGAGGCAGTGTGCCCCCGTTACCAAATACCATCTAGGTTCCACTTCTCTAGGCAGGCGATACCGAGAATGTACACGGACGTCAGAAAAAGACTCACCAGTGTCCTAAAAAATGCAGTTGTACCCAATGTCCACTTAACCACGGACATGTGGACAAGTGGAGCAGGGCAGGGTCAGGACTATATGACTGTGACAGCCCACTGGGTAGATGTATGGACTCCCGCCGCAAGAACAGCAGCGGCGGCACCAGTAGCAGCATCTCGCAAACGCCAACTCTTTCCTAGGCAGGCTACGCTTTGTATCACCGCTTTCCAGAATACGCACACAGCTGAAAACCTCTTACGGCAACTGAGGAAGATCATCGCGGAATGGCTTACCCCAATTGGACTCTCCTGTGGATTTGTGGCATCGGACAACGCCAGCAATATTGTGTGTGCATTAAATATGGGCAAATTCCAGCACGTCCCATGTTTTGCACATACCTTGAATTTGGTGGTGCAGAATTTTTTAAAAAACGACAGGGGCGTGCAAGAGATGCTGTCGGTGGCCAGAAGAATTGCGGGACACTTTCGGCGTACAGGCACCACGTACAGAAGACTGGAGCACCACCAAAAACTACTGAACCTGCCCTGCCATCATCTGAAGCAAGAAGTGGTAACGAGGTGGAATTCAACCCTCTATATGCTTCAGAGGTTGGAGGAGCAGCAAAAGGCCATTCAAGCCTATACAATTGAGCACGATATAGGAGGTGGAATGCACCTGTCTCAAGTGCAGTGGAGAATGATTTCAACGTTGTGCAAGGTTCTGATGCCCTTTGAACTTGCCACACGTGAAGTCAGTTCAGACACTGCCAGCCTGAGTCAGGTCATTCCCCTCATCAGGCTTTTGCAGAAGAAGCTGGAGACATTGAAGGAGGAGCTAACATGGAGCGATTCCGCTAGGCATGTGGGACTTGTGGATGGAGCCCTTAATTCGCTTAACAAGGATTCACGGGTGGTCAATCTGTTGAAATCAGAGCACTACATTTTGGCCACCGTGCTCGATCCTAGATTTAAAGCCTACCTTGGATCTCTCTTTCCGGCAGACACAAGTCTGCTGGGGTTGAAACAAAGACCTGCTGGTGAGAAAATTGTCAAGTCAAGCGGAACGCGACCTGTCAACATCTCCTCCTTCACATTCTCCCGCAACTGGGGGTGCGAGGAAAAGGCTCAGAATTCCGAGCCCACCCGCTGGCGGTGATGCAGGGCAGTCTGGAGCGACTGCTGATGCTGACATCTGGTCCGGACTGAAGGACCTGACAACGATTATGGACATGTCGTCTACTGTCACTGCATATGATTCTCTCACCATTGAAAGAATGGTGAAGGATTATATGAGTGACCGCATCCAAGTAGGCACGTCACACAGTCCGTACTTATACTGGCAGGAAAAAGAGGCAATTTGGAGGCCCTTGCACAAACTGGCTTTATTCTACCTAAGTTGCCCTCCCACAAGTGTGTACTCCGAAAGAGTGTTTAGTGCCGCCGCTCACCTTGTCAGCAATCGGCGTACGAGGTTACATCCAGAAAATGTGGAGAAGATGATGTTCATTAAAATGAATTATAATCAATTCCTCCGTGGAGACATTGACCAGCAGCAATTGCCTCCACAAAGTACACAGGGAGCTGAGATGGTGGATTCCAGTGGGGACGAATTGATAATCTGTGAGGAGGGGGATGTACACGGTGATATATCGGAGGATGATGATGAGGTGGACATCTTGCCTCTGTAGAGCCAGTTTGTGCAAGGAGAGATTAATTGCTTCTTTTTTGGTGGGGGTCCAAACCAACCCGTCATTTCAGTCACAGTCGTGTGGCAGACCCTGTCACTGAAATGATGGGTTGGTTAAAGTGTGCATGTCCTGTTTATACAACATAAGGGTGGGTGGGAGGGCCCAAGGACAATTCCATCTTGCACCTCTTTTTTCTTTAATTTTTCTTTGCGTCATGTGCTGTTTGGGGAGGGTTTTTTGGAAGGGACATCCTGCGTGACACTGCAGTGCCACTCCTAGATGGGCCCGGTGTTTGTGTCGGCCACTAGGGTCGCTTATCTTACTCACACAGCTACCTCATTGCGCCTCTTTTTTTCTTTGCGTCATGTGCTGTTTGGGGAGGGTTTTTTGGAAGGGACATCCTGCGTGACACTGCAGTGCCACTCCTAGATGGGCCCGGTGTTTGTGTCGGCCACTAGGGTCGCTTATCTTACTCACATAGCTACCTCATTGCGCCTCTTTTTTTCTTTGCGTCATGTGCTGTTTGGGGAGGGTTTTTTGGAAGGGACATCCTGCGTGACACTGCAGTGCCACTCCTAGATGGGCCCGGTGTTTGTGTCGGCCACTAGGGTCGCTTATCTTACTCACACAGCTACCTCATTGCGCCTCTTTTTTTCTTTGCGTCATGTGCTGTTTGGGGAGCGTTTTTTGGAAGGGACATCCTGCGTGACACTGCAGTGACACTCCTAGATGGGCCCGGTGTTTGTGTCGGCCACTAGGGTCGCTTAGCTTAGTCATCCAGCGACCTAGGTGCAAATTTTAGGACTAAAAATAATATTGTGAGGTGTGAGGTATTCAGAATAGACTGAAAATGAGTGTAAATTATGGTTTTTGAGGTTAATAATACTTTGGGATCAAAATGACCCCCAAATTCTATGATTTAAGCTGTTTTTTAGTGTTTTTTGAAAAAAACACCCGAATCCAAAACACACCCGAATCCGACAAAAAAAATTCGGTTAGGTTTTGCCAAAACGCGGTCGAACCCAAAACACGGCCGCGGAACCGAACCCAAAACCAAAACACAAAACCCGAAAAATTTCCGGCGCTCATCTCTAATTTGAATACCCCCCTTTATGTTGGTAATAATTTCAGCTTCTAAAGTGGATATAGCTTTGAATAAATACTATTATTGCATAGATCAGTGTTTACCTACTTTTGTCCAAAAGCCAAACGCTTTAAGGCTTACCAAAGAAGCGCTTATACCAGGCGCTAATACAATATATTAAAAAATCATATGATTAAATCATAAAAATAATAACCTTAATTCACATACGCTGCAGGAGAGTTTTTGACTTGGGGTTAGCAAGTCAATATATGTGCACTGGAATTCCCAAGTGCAATATGCCACAAAACTCTAACTAATACCCTCTTGCGCTATACTAGATATATGATATGGCTGAAAAAATTCAATACATCAAATCCTATATCTTATAAGTATAATAAAAATGTATTCATACATAATAAATCACAAATTTTAAAGCAAGACCGGTCTTATTAATATCGTAAAAATCTTTGCATTAGAATAATAAGTATATATTATTATATTATACGGCGGTGAACTTAAGCATAATCTGTGCACAGAAGTGTATATACTACTATGTAAAAAAAAATAGCTCAGTCCGTGAATACTAGTTAATATGTAACCAAAATCAGCTGCTAGTTGGAACCCGTACACTGATTAAATATCCGTGTATAGTTAATTTGTATCACAGTTCCTTTAAAAGTTACCATCCAGCACAAAGCAGTAAGCTGCGTGAGAAACGCTCCGAACTGGAGTCTTACGTGAGGCTTAAGCCGATGATGTCAGCAAGGGGGAGTCCCAATATCTGCCAAGGTGGTCTCTGGCTGCGGGAAAACGGCACCTAGGCTGGCTCTTGCTGTATAGAATCCTGCCCGACCTCAAGGCTCTGTGAGTCCACACCTCTACGTGCCGTATGCAGGCACCGGTGAGCGGCTTCTCTCCTCCCAGCAGTTTGTTCCAACAGAAGATGATATCAATAGCTGATGCAAAGTACGGGTCCAATTCATGCAGGGGTCCAAAAACCAATACTTCTGACGCGTTTCGCTCCTCCCACAGACTGCACCTCATATCAGTCATATTGTCCGAACATCAGTTGTAAGATGGCGGGGTTGGCGGAAACATGGTCACATATTGTGATCAGATTCCTGTGTCTAAAATAGAGATGTCACAGACCACCACGTTTTGGTTCTAATTCATCATCATGTTTTGGTTTTAGTTTCCGAAAAACCACCATCAAATATTTTGGATTTCGGTTCGAATTAAAATTGATTTAAAAAATCGATAATTGCTGATAAAAATCAATAAAAACAGCTAAAACCATGCAATTTTTCAAATCCGAAACACAAAATTTAGATTTAAAATTCGAAGATTAGAACCAGGTCTCTTCATGGGAAGATTACAACCAGGTCTCGGTTTGGATCGGATCTCCTTGGGGGATCCAGAATGGGTTTTGGTTTGTTTTAGACTGACAAAAGTTGGGTGGATTCGGATTTCTGGAGATCCAAACCGCACATCTGTTATGATGCTGTTGGTGCATGTCAGCTGATGCTTTCCCTTTACTCAGAATGTAGCTGACATTGGCAACCTGTCAGAATCTGCATGTAGTCCATGTAATGCAGTGCTGCAGTTGTATAGTATTAGTTTAATCACTCCCAGGCTGGCTTCCCTAATTGGTCAGTGTGTCTGTTATAAGCCAGCCAGCCCAGCTCTCCAGTGCCGGTTATATTACTTTGTACCAGAACAACTTGGATTGCCTGGTTTCCTGAGTCTATAGGGGGGAACACACTAGGTGATTTTAGCCTAAAAAATAAATGATAATGACATAAATATTGGTGACTGATGAACGATGCGCGCTCCCGCATGCCATTCTGCGATCACCAATATTCAGCTGACATGCAGCTCATCCCGTCAATGTCAGGCTGAGCTGCATGTTCAGGAATGCTGGCGGTGACGTCACTGAACATTATCATTGAACGATAACTATCAATGTGTATGCACTATATCGTTGAACGCTACATCGTTCAACGATATAGTTGTTCACCACCAGCATTTAAACATTGGGTATTGCTTACCCACCATAATCCCTGGTTCATGCTAAATGCCTGGTCTGCTGGTCCATGTCCTTCTGCTACTCCGGTCTTTGCCTGATTAAGTTTCCAGGACTACCTTAGTATTTGCGAACTTTACCTATGCCTTGTGGATATTTCAAGTAATCCCTTTATGGTGAGAGCGCTGCATTCACTAGTTACTGTGGACTTAATCTGTGCTCTGTGGACTCTCAAGTTATTTACCTCCGCAAGCTCTCATTAGACTCTTGTGTTATATATGCTTTTGTCATGTTGTGAAGGATCACTACAGGTTGAGTATCCCTTATCCAAAATGCTTGGGACCAGAGGTATTTTGGATATCGGATTTTTCCGTATTTTGGAATAATTGCATACCATAATGAGAGATCATGGTGATGGGACCTAAATCTAAGCACAGAATGCATTTATGTTACATGTACACCTTATACACACAGCTTGAAGGTAATTATAGCCAATATTTTTTGTAACTTTGTGCATTGAACAAAGTGTATCTACATTCACACAATTCATTTATGTTTCATATATACCTTATACACACAGCCTGAAGGTCATTTAATACAATATTTTTAATAACTTTGTGTATTAAACAAATTTTGTGTACATTGAGCCATCAAAAAACAAAGGTTTCACTATCTCACTCTCACTCAAAAAAGTCCGTATTTCGGAATATTCCGTATTTCGGAATATTTGGATATGGGATACTCAACCTGTACTTGGATTTAGATTCTTCAGTTAATAAAGTCACCATAAACTTCACCATTCCTGTGGATGGTCATTACTCAGAGCAAGAGATATTGGGTGGTATTCAAATGATATATCACGCCCAATCTCCTTTCTAAAGTGATCCCGTTATCGTGCATATTGCGCCCATAGTAATTAGGTTTAGCCGCAAATAGGTTTAGGATGCCTCACTACCCCGGGGGTAGGGAGCTGAAATGTAGATACCACACTGGTCAGCAGAAACAGAACGGATGTGGAAGGGGGTGTAAAGAATTGAATACCGCCCAGTGTGTTTACTTTTGTCCTGCATCCATTCTCTAATTCAGATCTGGGTACTAATTCCTCAGTTGCATCCACCTGTGTTTTAGTTCTGTGCTGCATTACTGAATTCCCATCACTTCTTTGGTATAACTCCCCATTCATAGCCTACATAGCATAACTCTGATTGTTCACAGCTATTCCCTGTTCCAGAACCTGAACACTTCCAGTATCCAGTAATTATTCATTCTTAACTACTCCCTACCTGGATAGTCTTACCTGCAGTAATTACTCCAGCGTTTAATCCTGTCTAACAATTTAGCTGCCAGCCATTTAGACAGGTGAATCCTAACAACATCTCTAGTCTAAAGGGTACACTAGCAGCTGAAATTCCTCACCAACTTGTCAAGGTGTATGGTTATAATGGAAACAGGTTTGGTGCACTGCCTTTGATAACGGCATGGCAGACGTTCAAGATGAGCAGGGATACAGCTGGCGAAGCCCGTCAACACAGATGACAATTTTTGCCACTTTGAAGGTCTGATTCAGGAGGACAGACGCATTTGAGTTTGTGATATTGCTGACGAATGGAACATCTCAGTGCGTACTGTGCACAACTGTCCTGGCTTCAGGCGCTTGACACTGATTTCTTCTATGCCAGGATAGGTGCTTGGTATACCGTTGGATCAAATACTTAGTATGGGGACTATGTGGAAATAGAATCTGTATCGAGGCCATACCATTGATTATACAAACAGTATATGTTTGAGTTGAATAAACGTATGCAATGAGATTTCTTCTTACCTTATTTATTGAACCACCCTAGTACATTATCATGATGTTGATTCTGAGACAGACATAAGTGGAACTGCTGACAAGTCTTGCACATATCGGCAATCTGCACATGTGCTGTAGATAACGATTGTTGACTGCTTATGCTCCACCCCACGCATGCCTACATGGATGGAGAATGCAAGAGTGGATATATGCATCCATTGGTGGACAACTCTTTCTGTGAGATGTGTGTCTCTGTTTCTGGGATGGCACTATAGGAATGCACAGAACTGATGTGAATAGTGGAAGTGTCATGGCTCTGTAAGTCAACTTCCATGATCTTTTGGAGCATGTGGACACAGATGGGACTCCTGTTACAGAAATATCTTTTGCACTTAGCATTAAGGGGGACATCCAAATCTGATCACTGCTGTGCGTTTTTGCACAACGGGCGATCAGATCTGAACTGTGCATGCGTATGCACCGCAATACACAGGCATGACGGACGGTTGCAATGGGGATCGCCGGTCAGCGTCAGGAAGGTGCGAATAATCCATTCACATGGGAGTACGCAAGGAGATTGACAGGAAGAGGCGATTTGTGGGTGGCAACTGACTGTTTTCAGGGAGTTTCCAGAAAAACGCAGGTGGGCTGAAGTGTTTTCAGGGAGGGTGTCTGACGTCAAATCAGCTTGATGTGATCACAGTGGAAGAGTAAGTCCTCGGCCGCGCACAGACTGCACAAAATCAGTTTGGGCAGCTCTGCTACACATGCGACCACACACCTGCACAGCGAAAACCTACTCCCCCTGTAGGGGCGACTATCTGATTGCAGGGCACCAAAAAACGCAGCCCAGCGATCAGATCTGAATAACCCACTGAGTCGGTGTACGTCCCAATACCAATGACAGTGGGAGGGCAGGACTTTCACATGCAGACATATAGATACTCTGCATACACAGGCTGATGCTCACATTAGCATAAGGTAGAAAGCAGACTGCAGCAGCTATATGCAAAAGTGGCCGCAGATGCACCAGATTCAGAAACAGCCCCATTATGTGAAATCATCATCAACTGCTGATCTTTAAGAACTGAGTTAATGTGCTATATCTGACTCGTTTGACACTTTCAGTTCTATGAATAAGTTGAGGTCTTAAGCTGGGTACACACTATACGATAATTGATGCCGACCTGAAAAACGCTCAGATATGACATAGCAATAATCGGATTGGTATGCAGCTGCACATTCTGAGCAATTTCTTGCTCAGTCTGTACTTTCCTTTGATCTCTTCAATGGGATCAGGAGGTCGGGAGCGAGATAGCTTGATCAATACACCAGATCCTGACTTCCAAACTGACCATTGCAGGAGCGATTGAAGCCATTTATCAGCTAAAAATCCTTCATTCGTATTATCCAATTATCAGGCCAATCAACCAATTATCAGCTGATCGGCCCGATCATTGGATAGTGTGTACCGGGCTTTACATATGCATTTCCTTCTATTAATAAATGTAATCCAACCAGGGCTGTAACTAGGTATGTGCGGAGGGGGCATTACACATAGTGCTGCAGGCTAGGGGCGCTATTAATGGCACTTGTCAATTACTTTCACTTGCAGCTTTCCCCCTCTATGAAGCCCAGCATCTCCTGACCGCCCCTGTCTCCTACCCCATCCATTCTGTCGCTAACACCTATACAACATTCATGAACTCATCTTGAGATTTCGTTGTTATTCAGTCACACTGTCCTTTATTACATTTCAAGATGCTGACATACCCGGGATTCAAACCCATTGCCTGAAGCTTTGCAATCAGACAATCTATTAATTCAGCTGTCCTTGCATAGAAAGATAGATAATTCTATGCTAGAGAATTCTGTTTGAAGCTTACCTTGTACTTTGTGAAAAAATGATCAGTATTGTGACTGAGCAGATTTATGTAATGTGTGGCTAGAAGGGATTGGAGATGTGGCTTCACACTACATACAAATGGAGCTGCACTCATCTGGTGTGGCTCCCTCGCAGGCGTGCACTCCTGGCGGGACTAGATGCTCCCATTAAAGTGAATGGGGTGCGTGCATGTCTCAGATAAGCGCGCTCCCCAGACACGGCAATGGGCGCGTCTAGGCGGGCGCACCCAGGCACAGACAGAGCCACGATTAGAGTGGCTCAATCTATAAATCTGCTCAATTTCAATGCTGATATAATCTTTTTACAAAGTACCAGTAGCTTCATATAGTTTTCATAGTTTTTATGCCAAATCAAATAGCTCAATGAGTAGGGTGTTTGATTAGAATTTAATTAGTTATATTTGATTAGAATTATATCTAATTGGTTATATGTTTGAATCTTGGGTATGGCAGTATATTGTGTTATTTAATAAAGGATATTGAAACTGAATAACAATGAGCTCTCAAGTTGAGTGCATGAATATATATATATATATATATATATATATAATGTGGGAAGGAGAATCATAGCATACACTTTCTCTGAGATCAATCTTGTCATGCCCCTTCCCACGAGGCATGTGACTTATGTCCCTATTGAAAAAAAGGGGTATGAGGGGAGGCGCCAATACTCTATCTGGCATAGGCCACCATAAAGTCTAGTTATGGCTCTGAATCCAACTTCCATTTTTAATATTTTGAAGGTCTGCTTAAAATACCATTAACTGCACATACAAAGGTGGGTCATTGCTGGTTGACAAGCTGTTACTCTTTCTTATACTATCATTTTAATTTTGAAGTGTAGTCATACTCTAATACTACAGAATAGCATTTATATTCCTATTCACATGTCATTTAAAGGGGGTCATTACAGGTGTAAGCACTCTTCTCTGCAAGAAACATTTTGCTTGTTAAGAAAATGTTTTTAATTTATAGCTGTAAGAACAATTTTTATGTTCTGTACATTCATTCTGCAAATCCCATTATCTTGCTTATACATGATGTAAAACTAATTCCAGTTCCGAAGTATCTTGCTGTTCCATCCAGCAGTGAGTGAGATTTTCTGCATCATGTGGACTGTACAAATAACTTAATAATAGCTTTTGACGCTTCATGTTATGTTATACTAAGTGGTTCTGATAGGGTTTCTGCATTTAAACATTTGCATAATAAACAGAAATGCATTTGCATATGAATATATGTTTACATATTTATATAAAGAAAAATTTAGAGAAATCCTACAGGCAAATGATGATACAGATTGCACAGCTCTAATTATTATTACAGAATCATTTAACCACATCTGCCTAAATTTTGGTGGGAAAAAATGTGAATTGTGACAATTTATGAATCAAAACCTGTACCAGTCACTTGCCAGTTTGTGGGTTCGAATCAGTGAATTAAGAAGGTCCACTCTTTCACTAATCGTGGTCACACACTGTGAAATGGACAAACTTGGACAAAAAAGAGTGTTGGCCTTTTTGGTGTCGACCATTTTCATGTCGACCTTTTAACCTTGGTGATATTTGTACCTGTAGACCTTAGACACAGTTAACCTTTTTACCCTGCCAACCATATGGGGATGACCTACTGACGATTATCTATTTTATGTAGATCTATTATACAACACCCAAACAAATCAAGGTATGAGATGAGAGTACATCAAGGTGTATGATGTGAGGATTTTGCACTACCCCTTCACAATTTTGTGTCTTGTTCAAGTCCACAAGTCTTAAGGGTTCTGCTGAAAAATTAAACATTTAGGGGGAATTCATTTGTTTTGGGCACTGCTGTAATTATTAGGTGACGAAAGAGCAATTACATTTTTCTGGGTGCTCATTAATTGTCGCGCCCAAATAGACAGAGTTTAGCTGCGTATAGCAGCTAAACCCATCTAAAGTCTTGGTTAGGGTGCCAAACCATGGAGGTTTTGTACATGTTTTGTCATCACCTAACACTCGTGCCTGAACGGAGCAACAACCGAATTGCTCCGTCGGATGCCATCTAGTGGCAGCTGTGGGAAAACAATTGTGTTGCCCCATTAGAATCAAAATTTCTAAATGCTGTATATCTGTCTAGTCAATCTTTCATGGTGGGCATTTATTTAATAGTTGATTAATTTTGAATTGTTGTACTATAACTGACTGCTTTTTTATTATTTCTCCAGCAGCAGGCCTAAACACATGTTCAGATAATACACTAGACAGTACATGGGCAGGAAAGTGTTTTAAATGCAAATATTTATTTTTCCGGCAACTGGTCAAGTGTTTTCAGCCAATTTAGTCATAGATTATGGCCAGGTAGCACTACTGTAGGCAATAACGTACGCTTCTACTGAATCTAAGGTGCATATGGGCGGTGGTAATGTTTGGGTACTGTTTATCTTGCTGAAGATGTAGGGAGGCCTAGGCACTGACTTCCTCACGTAACATACAATAAATGTATATTTGGGAAGTACCCCATCATGTGAAGAAACTGGTGTGCATACAGTAGTATATAAAGCTCCATTTTTTAATGGAGTGAAAAAGCTTGGCTGAGTTGGAGCACATTCAGTGGTCTGTGAGGACAGAAATATGAGTATGAAAGTAGGTTCCGTGCAGAGATATAAGCAGTGGTGGCTGCAGAGGTGGGGCTGCAGTGCAGTCCAAAATTCAAATAGGGGAGCCACACCAACTGCCAAACATCACCGGCCGGGACTCACTGGCAGTTAGTGTGGCCCCCCTATTAGAATTTTTGACTGTGGTACAGCTTCACCTCAGGAGCAACCACTGGATATGAGTGTTCCTAAATGAGTGCTCCAAGCCCAGAGAGAGGTGCTGAAATGAAGAAATCGGAGCAAGTGAGGTTCCAGAGTTTGAGGTAGAAATGCAGCAAATAGGTCAGGTCTCATGGCAAAGAATAAGTGAATAATTAGGGAGAGCATTAAGTATATACTTGTCTGATTTAATACAATTTTCTTCTATGAACAAACGATCGCCTATCACATGGTCTGTGGATTTGTAAGTCCTGTGCTATGGGCATTACATTAAAGTGGATTCTTTTCAACTCCAAGGTGGTGAGACCCCAAGAACTAGGTTGATGTACATCTTGTTCACCCCATTACCACCAATATGCTTGGAACAAACATGTAGACCTCTGGCTGCATTCGGGATAAGCAGTCACCAGCACAAAGTTTGACCCAATGACATTTACCCCAATCCCTCCTAGTTCCAAAGGGACAATTAGTGACAACTTGTTCATGCTACCCTCCACCAGGTTCTAATGTATTTTATTATGCTCTACCAAAAACCCAAAATTTGGATTTAACATCCGAATTTCGAACTGCGGGAAGACCTGAACCGGGACTCAGCTCAGAACAGATCTCCTCAGGAGATCTGGACCTTGTTTTGATTCGGAATGGATTCACAAATTCGGGTGGAGTTGGAATTCTGGAGAACTGAACCGCACATCTCTAGTTTTTTTTAGTTATGCTCCTAACATTTCATTTTATTCTCTCTGTTCCCATATTTTCGTGCAGTGTGTTATTTAGATAGCTCATGGCCAGAGGATTAATAATTACTGAGAACACTATCACAACAGTTCCAGTACTCCTTGAGAAATTAATAAAACGTGAGATTGGGGCTGCAGCATCCAGGCAAAAGACTCTACTGCTGGGTGCAGCAACTTAGTTTATGTGGATTTTTTTACCTAACCTAAGGGGCAATTCAGATAGCATTGCTGCAGTGGCAGCGATCGCAGTCTGAATAACTTTGTGGAGTGCGCGTGCTCAGCGGCCGCGCTGCATGTGCGCAGCGGCCATACTGCACGTGCGCACCCCTTGGGAGCCCAGTGAGCTGCAATCGCCTGTGCCTGATTGACAGGCAGAGGCGGCCACGGGGTGGGAGGGGGCATGCCAACGGCGTTTGAACACTGTTGGCGGGGCACTGTCCGGACAACGGAGGCGTGTCCGGATCGTTGAGGGGCGGGCCGCGGCGGCTTCGTGATGTCATATGCAGCCGTTGAAACCAAGGATGTGGCGAGTAGCGGGCTGCCAGCGTGCAGGTACTGCACTGTCAAGAGCTACTCGTCAGGTACGAAAGCATCGCCGCCATGCAATGCTTTTGTACCAGTGCGGGGTGGGCAGAGCCAGACTTGCGAGGCGGACTAGCCCTGTGCTGGGCGTCCCCCCGCATGTCTGTGAAACTGATCATAGCTGTGCTAAATTTAGCACATCTACGATCAGATCTGAATTAGGCCCCTAGTGTATAACAGGAAACAAAGCTACTTATGCCGCTTTCACATCGCAATGCCGGGACTCACCCAGGAATTGGAAACGGGTCCTTCCCAGATGCTACCCGGCATTGGACCCTTTCACATTGGCTTCCCGACCCAGCAATATGCCGGGTCGGGTTGCCATCTCGGGCGGCGGAGCCAGCATCAGGGGCAATTGTGATGGGGTCCTTGGAGATGAGATCATCTCCACGCTGCCTTTGCCTATGCTGTGAATGGGTCCCTGGTCGCATCGACCCGCCAACCCATTCACACTGCACCTGACCCGTTAATAACCCGGGAATAACCCTTCTTCATTCCTGGGTTGAATTACCGAGTCAGGCGACCAGGGAATTTGTCAGTGACCCCTTTCACACCGCACAGCGACCTGCGTCAACCCGGCAATATACCGTGTCGATAACAGGTTATTTGTGAGGTGTGAAAGGGATATTAGTTATCATGCTGACATTAAAGTATGAGGTACTATTAGGTTTTTACTGTAATATAATGTAGCAGCAACTCACTGTGACACATCTTACTAAGAGGCCACCTTGATTTAAGGGGAAAAACCATATTGTGACAATCACAAAAAAATATGCAAAACATTACATTATCATATTTTACAGTTACTTTTCTTTTGATACAAATCTACCACTGAGTGGAGCTGTGACATAGCATATGGTGGTTTCTTGGAAAAGGAAAATTATTTAAAGTGTGTCAGAAATATCTTATTCATTAACTGCTACGGTTTGCTCTACTCAGGATACTAAATCTACTGTGTCATCAGCCTCTATTGTTCTGCATGAGGCAGTGGAAACCACTACAGTATATTGCTGTAAAAGAAATAAAAATAGTCCTCCTTACCTCACCTTGATAATGACTCTTGGATCACTCCTATGCTGACACAGTGTAGTGAAGAAGGAACTCAGCACCTTCAGAAAATAATTCTCCCTCACGGCAGAAAAGGAGCATTCACCTTTCACTTAAATGTGTCAGCAGGGCAATAACTGAGCGTCATTTATGCCATTATTAATGCTAATAAAGCACCCCCATCATTCACAATAGTTGGATTACTATCAAATGACTATCATTTATTTATGCAATACATAATCTCTTAACAGAGGTAATGATTAAATATAAGTAATCTTGGAAGCATGCTTCTTATACCTTCAGTTGTAGTTGGAATTTACCCCAGGAAAAGCGTAATCAACCCAAAATGCTGCTTGACCAGGATAAAAAGACAGGTTTGGACCAGGATGAAAAGTTGGCTACAAGTGATGTGGCCATCCATACAGTATATTTGGTTTTCATCCTTCTGTAGGCATGTACTTTGTATATACTGTACCTCATGGTTTTGCTAATTTCTATCCTTCTTAGTATACAAAGACTATTTGTATTTGTCCCCTATATTTTTGATGTACTTTTGATGTACTTTCACATTGATTCCCACCTTAACTGACTGCCCTGACCCACTAGAAGTACTTTCTATTAAATTGTGAACATCCGAGAGACTTCCCATTACAGTTTGTGGGTTGACAGAATTGTAACATGTTTATAGTATCAGCCAATTGGCATCATGTGGGGAGTAACTGTAGCATGTAATGCATTAGCTCTGCCTCTGTTAATTAAGAAGTGGTCAGCACTATTAGAGGAGCCTAGGGTATGACTGGATGATAACAAAATTACAACACAGTAAGAATACTTCTCTCAGATCAGACTAAGTCCTTGATTATAGTTTGCTACCCCGAGGCCCGAGACCCAGCCAAACCTCTGATGATGAGGATATAAACATTGCGCCCAAATGTATATGACCCTAAGAGGGTAGTCCAAGAATACAGCATTTTGTCTTTCCTGCAATGATCATGTTGGGAGGTATGTAGCTATAGAATGCACTAAATAAATGAGAGCTAGAATCTTATTAGTTCCTGTGGACAACGCCTCCACTTCTCCTGTTTAAAGGGTTTGTTCATTTCCACCATATTGTACAGCAGATGTATAAGCCAAGAAAAAACCCCATGTCAGCGCAAGAACCTTCAGATTTTGTACATTTAATTTCCCTCTACCCCAAAGTGTTTTCATTTCTGATATGCCCCAGTGCCAACTTATCTTGTCTTTGTGGTAGTTCTCACTGATAAAGAGGGAGGGGTCTATTCATGAAGCAGTGAAAAGTGTGGAGAAGTGAGCCTGTGGAGAAATTGCCCATGGCAACCAATCAGCATTGAAGTAACATTTAAGATTTGCATACTTCAAAATAATACAGAGCAGGTGATTGGGTGCCATAGGCAACTTCTCCACTGGCTCACTTTTCCACTCTTTTGACTGCTTCATGAATAGACCCCTTAATGAGAAGCGACACAAATATAGTTTAACATAACACACCATTTACATCATGCATTATGGAGTTTTGGTAACATTAAGAAGACTTTCCAATTAGCCATGAATTACTGTCAGCTGTGTGGCTATATGCCCACTTACGGTACATTTGGACTTGTGTATTTTTGTTTGCGACCCCAAGGGGCTCCTAAAAAAAATTGAGTCAACGGTGAGACTGGATCGCGAGGAGGGCATTATAACAGCAAGTCAGGCCCAAATTGTGTCTAATTGAATCCAACTCTATGAAAAGCGTTGAAACCAAGTCTGATGCTTTTTAATCATTGCCTGTGCTCCTGAAGGATTCAAGATTTGAGCACTGAAAGACTAAAGCTGTCTGAGAGAAATTGGGTCAGATGAAATGTAAAAAAAATTACACACACCAACAGAAATTGTGCACACAAACAGAGTGGAAGGGCAGCTGTAATGGGATGGAATGGTTTGTCAGCCAGATGTTGACTTCTGTTAGATACTGAACCCCAGTGTCGGACTGGTGCATGGAGGGCCCATGTTTAGGGGTGTGGCCAGTCTCAAGAGGGGGTGTGGCCATCCACCACAGAGGTTTGGCTAACCATTAGAGAGTACACAGGCCCCTTGATTAATATATCTAGCAAATACTGCTAGTACATGCATGATAATGTACCAGATGTATAACAGCAATGTACTGTAAAAAACACACCTTAGTCCTGTGCAGTATAAGTCAACATATGCATAATGTATAATTCAAGTGCACAGTCTGGAACCTGTTTACTAGAGGAGGTGGAGGTCCAGGCAATAGGGCCCACCGGGGGTTTCCACTGTACTCCTAAGGGCCAGTCCAACCCTACTGAACCCAAATGAACTTTGCCATTGACCCAATACAATATTAATATGGGTCATTATAAAAGAGTACAACCCATTTAATCTCTTGATGAATTTCATAGCTACCCCAACACTAATATTTATTTTTGGTACTAATGTTTTGCAGTAGAAGTTGCTGCTGTATTAATATACTGTATGTAAAACATGATTTATGGAATGTAACAGGATTAATTTGGATCTTAAAAAACAGGCAAGTAATGTCAATCCATTCACATAATAACCACTACATGTAATAATGTCCAATAAAGTATGGATTTCAGCCTACCCACTGGGAAAACAATATATTATTTATGCAGTGCGATTTCTGCAAAAAATCACATAAATATAATGTTTAAATTTTTTATACAAGTCAGCAAAAAAATCATATCTCCTTCCAGCATAAGATTAATAAGCACAGTCAATTATATCCTCAGGGAGCATTTACCTTGTTTGAATTTGCATCAACAGTCTTTGACTTTAATAAATTCCTAGAATATAAAAATAATCCCCGTACCTTTGATGAGCATTCACAGTAGGTGATATGTACAAACATAAATATTTGAAAAATAGAATAAGCTATTACAATGACCTAATCTCACTGTGAAATTAAATAGCTAACATGCACAAGTACAAATATTATAATGATGCACAAAACACAAAAATCATGTCTTAATATATATATATATATATATATATACAGGTTGAGTATCCCTTATCCAAAATGCTTGGGACCAGAGGTATTTTGGATATGGGATTTTTCCGTATTTTGGAATAATTGCATACTATAATGAGATACCATGGTGATGGGACCTAAGTCTAAGCACAGAATACATTTATGGTTCATATACACCTTATACACACAGCCTGAAGGTCATTTTAGCCAATATTTTTTATAACCTTGTGCATTAAACAAAGTGTGTCTACATTCACACAATTCATTTATGTTTCATATACACCTTATACACACAGCCTGAAGGTCATTTAATACAATATTTTTAATAACTTTGTGTATTAAACAAAGTTTGTGTACATTGAGCCATCAAAAAACAAAAGTTTCACTATCTCACTCTCACTCAAAAAAGTCCGTATTTCGGAATATTCCGTATTTCGGAATATTTGGATATGGGATACTCAACCTGTATATATATATATATATATATATATATATATATATATACTGTATATATATATGTATCCTATATAATTGCCCAGATCTGTCACTCTGTGACTGTGTGGCTAACGCTCGGCGGACTCACAATGCTGGGCAGAGTCAGAGTCACAGATGTGGACCCATATATAGGAGAGTAAATGAACAACCAACCAAAGAATCACTTTCTCTGGCAGTAATCAAACAAAACTTTGTGCAAACATTTTTGGTTCTCAGGTCGGGCTCATTAGGAAATCCGTCCAGGATCAGCAGAGTCCTCCCTGGGAGAGCACATCTGTGAGGCCTGGATCCAGTGCTGGCTTTCTGTCTCTCGCTTAGTACATACGGCTGCTGCCAGATAAGTCCATTGCAAGTGTTTTTTGTACATTGGTGTAAGATGTCTGTCCCAGCATGGCTGCAGGCTCTGGGGGGCTGAGGCACAGCGCTCTCCCTGGCCGGCGGTCTGCCCGGGGCACAGCTCTCCAGTCGCGGCCCCTCTCTGTGCAGCATACTGCATGGGGGACTGCTCAGCTGTTTGACCTGGGGATCAGGAACCTGCGCCAGCCCGCTGACCCCACCGCACACCTCACCTGCTGCAGCCGGACACCGTACTCCACCCTGTGCGGGGACAGCATCAACCTGGCTACCTACCATCATGTCTTCTGCTCCTCAGTCCAACACCCTGAGCAGGTCTGGGGGGCAGCAGCTGAGGACATTACAAGCCATGGACCAGAGGTATGGACAACCCCACTACTGCCCCTCCCCCACCCACAGGCACCCCCGCACCTGCCACCTCCCCCACCCGCAGGCACCCCCCCTTCCCCACCCATGCCACACCCGCACCTACCCCTCCCCTACCTCCGCACCTGCCACCTCCCCCACCCGCAGGCACCCCCCCTTCCCCACCCATGCCACACCTGCACCTACCTCTCCCCTACCCGCGGCAGCCCGGCAACCGCCCCTACCCCCAACTGCAGGCACAACAGCACCCCCGCACCCACCCCACCCCCAACTGCGGCACTTGCCCCTCCCCCACCTGCGGCACCCATGCATCCACCCCACACCCACTCGCGACACACCCGCACCCACCTCTTCCCCAACCGTGGAACCCCTGCCCCTCCCCCACCCACAGCACCCCCACATCCACCCCTACCCCACACCTGGTACACGCCCCTACCCCAAACATGGAACCCTCGCCCCAGCCCATAGCTCTCGCCCTCCCCCACCCGCACCACCCCCACCCCCGTCCGCGGCTCTTGCCCCTCCCCCACCCACAGTACCCATGCACCCACTCCTCCGCCACTCATGGCACCACACACCAGCCTCTGCCCCACCCACAGGCACCCCCGCCCCTCCCCCACCTGCGGCGCCTTCGGACCCCCTACACCACCCGCAGCATCCTCGCAACCCACCCCTTCCACACCCAAAGCACCTCCGGAACCCCTACCCCATCCGCAACAGCCCCTCACCTGCCCCTCCCCCGCACGCACAACCCCTTCCCCTCCACCACCTCCAAACCCCCTCCCCCATCCGCTGCCCCTACTCACCCGCCCCTCTCCCACCCGCAGCACCTCCCAACCTCATCCACGCACCCCCGTATCCACCCCTCCACCCTCAGCATCTACAGACACCCTCCCCCATCTGCAGTCCCCCCCGCACCTACTACATTCTGTAAATCGTGCCCAGCAGGCGCTGTTCACGCCGTTGCAAGGGGCTACACCCCCTTTACCATCGGACACCCTTTCGTCGTGCCATATTTAACCACTAACAAAACTAGGAATGCAGGTAATACTGCATATAATACAAATATTGAACACCAGAAAGGCGTGCAGGAGTTAAGGGGGCATAGCCCCTTGCAACAGTTTGAAGAGCGCCCGTAGCGTGCGATGAAGCACCTAGTATATATTAGAGATGAGCGGGTTCTGTTCCTCAGGATCTGAACCCCCCCCGAACTTCACCTATTTTACACGGTTCCGAGGCAGCCTCGGATCTTCCCGCCTTGCTCGGTTAACCAGAACGCACCTGAATGTCATCATCCCGCTGTCGGATTCTCGCGAGATTCGTATTCTATATAAGGAGCCGCGCATCGCCGCCATTTTCGCTCATGCTTTGGAGATTGAACGGAGAGGACGTGGCTGCGTTCTCTCTCTGAAAAGCTCCGTAATCTGTGCTCAGTGTGCTGAAAATATCTGTGCTCGGTGTGCTGCAAATAATCTGTGCTCAGTGTGCTGAAAATATCTACGTTCTCTGCCTGAAAACGCTCCATATCTGTGCTCAGTGTGCTGCAAATATCTGATCAGTGTGCTGCATTGTGGGGACTGGGGACCACCAGTATATAATATATACTTTTCTATAGCTTCTATACTGCTTGTCAGGACACACATGGGTCACAGTTACACCGCTCTGTACTGATATACAGTAATATATATACTTTTCTATAGCTTCTATACTGCTTGTCAGGACACGTGTCACAGTTACACTGCTCTGTACTGATATATACAATAATATATATACTTTTCTAAAGCTTCTAGTATTACAGTGCAGCATTTTGGTGACTAACAGTTTATACAGTAGTTGTACAGTAGGCCATTGCTGTATCTTGCAGCTCTGTGTCACTGCAAGTACCCATCCATTCCATTTTCTTCCAGTGATTTGGACCAATAATACCATTGATTAGAACAAATAATTCCAGTGATTTTGTCATTTTCTCCCAGTGATTTGGACTAATAATACCACTGATTAGAACAAATAATTCCAGTGATTTTGTCATTTTCTTCCAGTGATTTGGACCAATAATACCATTGATTAGAACGAATAATTCCAGTAATTTTGTCATTTTCTTCCAGTGATTTGGACCAATAATACCATTGATTAGAATGAATAATTCCTGTGATATTGAGGTGTTTGTGTCGCTTAGCTTAGCCGTCCAGTGACCACAGTGCACCTCTTTTTCTCTTTTCTTTGCATCATGTGCTGTTTGGGGCCAATTTTTGGAAGTGCCATCCTGTCTGACACTGCAGTGCCACTCCTAGATGGGCCAGGTGTTTGTGCCTCCCTCTTGGGTCGCTTTGCTTAGTCATCCAGCGACCTCGGTGCAAATTTTAGGACTAAAAATAGTATTGTGAGGTGTGAGGTGTTCAGAATAGACTGGAAATGAGTGGAAATTGTGGTTATTGAGGTTAATAATACTATAGGATCAAAATGACTAGTGATGAGCGGATTCGGTTTTATTCGGTTCTCAAAACGGCATCTTATTGGCTCACGGATGTCACGTGTTTTGGATAGCCAATAAGATTCTGTTTTGAGAACCGAGTAAAACCGAATCCGCTCATCACTAAAAATTGCCCCCAAATTCTATGATTTAAGCTGTTTTGAGGTGTTAATTGAAAAAAAACACCCGAATCCAAAACACACCCGAAGCCGACAAAAAATTTTCAGGGAGGTTTTGCCAAAACGCGTCCGAATCCAAAACACGGCCGCGGAACCGAATCCAAAACCAAAACACAAAACACGAAAAATTTCCGGTGCACATCTCTAGTATATATATATATATATATATATATATATAACAACAGAGTATGTAGGAGTTATTTGTTTTTTTGGACGTTTCTTTGAACGTGAAAATAAATATGTTCAATTATTATTATTATTTATTGATTTATCTATTTATTTATATGGGGCCACAAGGGGTCCACAGCGCCTTATAAAAGACGCAGTGCAAACAAAACAAGAAAAAAGTGCAAAATGATTTACAATTCGAAATATTGCAAAATATATCATAGAAGCTATCAGTAAGCATTGATGCATTTTTATAATATCCACAAATATAGCACCAGCTTATTCCAAACTGCCACTGTTGACAATGGGGAGGCGGTAATAGTATAAGTGAGGGAAGGGAAATCACATGAACGAAGAGGGTTCGGCTTGTGAGGTCTTATAATCTAGAGGAACAGACAGACAAGGGTGATACAAAGAAGAGAGACAGTAAGCAAGGTGCTTAGAGGGGTTAGGATGAGGATAGAAGACTCTAATAAAGGTTTGGTGTATGAGAGCGTTTGAAGCTTTGGAGAGAGTTGGAGAGTCTGGTCGGGAAGGGAGAGAGTCCCAGTACTGGGGAGAGACTGATGTGGGAGGAGGTAATCAGGGCTGGAAAGTGTGGTGGCGATTATAGTGCTGTCTTGTGCTGCTCAGTCCAGTGTAGTGTCTTAGCTGCATCAGTCAGTCCAGTGACCAGTCACAGTGGTGGTGTCCTCTGCTGCCATATGTCCAGTGCTGCTGAATAATAAGTCCCTTACAATGTTGCTGTGTTGTCCTGCATCAGACCAGCGGTAGTGTCCTGTGCATCAGTCAGTCCAGTGACCAGTCACAGAGGTGGTGTCCTCTGCTGCCATATGTCCAGTGCTGCTATATAATAAGTAGGGATGAGCGGGTTCGGTTCCTCGGAATCCGAACCCGCCCGAACTTCATGTTTTTTTACACGGGGCCGAGCGACTCGGATCTTCCCGCCTTGCTCGGTTAACCCGAGCGCGCCCGAACGTCATCATCCCGCTGTCGGATTCTCGCGAGGCTCGGATTCTATCGCGAGACTCGGATTCTATATAAGGAGCCGCGCGTCGCCGCCATTTTCATGCGTGCATTGAGATTCATAGGGAGAGGACGTGGCTGGCGTCCTCGACGTTTATAGAGAAGAGAGTGAGACAGTAGAGAGAGACACAGTAGTAATTTTGGGGAGCATTAGGAGGAGTACTAGTTACTTGCTGAAGTGATAGATAGTGTGACTGTATATTATCTGACTTGTGGGGGAGACACTGACAGTGGGGAGCAGTTAGAGTCTGAGAGCAGGACTCAGGAGTACATATAACGTACAGTGCACACTTTTGCTGCCAGAGTGCCACACTGCCATTGTGACCACACTGACCACCAGTATAATATATATTGTGATTGTCTGCTTAGGAGTACTACTTGCAAGTTGCTGATAGTGTGACCAGTGACCTGACCACCAGTCACCACCAGTTTAATATATATATATATATATATATATATATATATATAATTGTATATAATATATATATAATATTGTATACCACCTACCCGTGGTTTTTTTTTTTTCTTTCTTCATACTACTATAGTAGCTTACTGTAGCAGTCTGCGGTGCTGCTGAGCTGACTGTGTCCAGCAGGTCCGTCATCAGTCATTACATAATAAATATATATACCTGTCCGGCTGCAGTACTAGTGATATTATATATATATATATTGATTTCATCTCATTATCATCCAGTCTATATTAGCAGCAGACACAGTACGGTAGTCCACGGCTGTAGCTACCTCTGTGTCGGCAGTCGCTCGTCCATCCATAATTGTATACCACCTACCCGTGTTTTTTTTTTTTTTTTCTTTCTTCTTTATACATACTACTATAGTAGCTTACTGTAGCAGTCTGCGGTGCTGCTGAGCTGACAGTGTCCAGCAGGTCCGTCATCAGTCATTACATAATAAATATATATACCTGTCCGGCTGCAGTACTAGTGATATTATATATATATATATATATTGATTTCATCTCCTTATCATCCAGTCTATATTAGCAGCAGACACAGTACGGTAGTCCACGGCTGTAGCTACCTCTGTGTCGGCAGTCGCTCGTCCATCCATAATTGTATACCACCTACCCGTGTTTTTTTTTTCTTTCTTCTTTATACATACTACTATAGTAGCTTACTGTAGCAGTCTGCGGTGCTGCTGAGCTGACAGTGTCCAGCAGGTCCGTAATCAGTCATTACATAATAAAAATATATACCTGTCCGGCTGCAGTACTAGTGATATTATATATATATATATATATATATATATATTGATTTCATCTCCTTATCATCCAGTCTATATTAGCAGCAGACACAGTACGGTAGTCCACGGCTGTAGCTACCTCTGTGTCGGCAGTCGCTCGTCCATCCATAATTGTATACCACCTACCCGTGGTTTTTTTTTTTCTTTCTTCTTTATACATACTACTATAGTAGCTTACTGTAGCAGTCTGCGGTGCTGCTGAGCTGACAGTGTCCAGCAGGTCCGTCATCAGTCATTACATAATAAATATATATACCTGTCCGGCTGCAGTACTAGTGATATTATATATATATATATATTGATTTCATCTCCTTATCATCCAGTCTATATTAGCAGCAGACACAGTACGGTAGTCCACGGCTGTAGCTACCTCTGTGTCGGCAGTCGCTCGTCCATCCATAATTGTATACCACCTACCCGTGGTTTTTTTTTTCTTTCTTCTTTAAACATACTACTATAGTAGCTTACTGTAGCAGTCTGCGGTGCTGCTGAGCTGACAGTGTCCAGCAGGTCCGTCATCAGTCATTACATAATAAATATATATACCTGTCCGGCTGCAGTACTAGTGTGATATAATATATATTGATTTCATCTCATTATCATCCAGTCTATATTAGCAGCAGACACAGTACGGTAGTCCACGGCTGTAGCTACCTCTGTTTCGGCAGTCGCTCGTCCATCCATAATTGTATACCACCTACCCGTGGTTTTTTTTTTCTTTCTTCTTTATACATACTACTATAGTAGCTTACTGTAGCAGTCTGCGGTGCTGCTGAGCTGACAGTGTCCAGCAGGTCCATCATCAGTCATTACATAATAAATATATATACCTGTCCGGCTGCAGTACTAGTGATATTATATATATATATATTGATTTCATCTCATTATCATCCAGTCTATATTAGCAGCAGACATAGTACGGTAGTCCACGGCTGTAGCTACCTCTGTGTCGGCAGTCGCTCGTCCATCCATAAGTATACTAGTATCCATCCATCTACATTGTTTACCTGAGGTGCCTTTTAGTTGTGCCTATTAAAATATGGAGAACAAAAATGTTGAGGTTCCAAAATTAGGGAAAGATCAAGATCCACTTCCACCTCGTGCTGAAGCTGCTGCCACTAGTCATGGCTGAGACGATGAAATGCCAGCAACGTCGTCTGCCAAGGCCGATGCCCAATGTCATAGTACAGAACATGTAAAATCCAAAACACCAAATATCAGTAAAAAAAGGACTCCAAAATCTAAAATAAAATTGTCGGAGGAGAAGCGTAAACTTGCCAATATGCCATTTACCACACGGAGTGGCAAGGAACGGCTGAGGCCCTGGCCTATGTTCATGGCTAGTGGTTCAGCTTCACATGAGGATGGAAGCACTCAGCCTCTCGCTAGAAAACTGAAAAGACTCAAGCTGGCAAAAGCACCGCAAAGAACTGTGCGTTCTTCGAAATCCCAAATCCACAAGGAGAGTCCAATTGTGTCGGTTGCGATGCCTGACCTTCCCAACACTGGACGTGAAGAGCATGCGCCTTCCACTATTTGCACGCCCCCTGCAAGTGCTGGAAGGAGCACCCGCAGTCCAGTTCCTGATAGTCAGATTGAAGATGTCAGTGTTGAAGTACACCAGGATGAGGAGGATATGGGTGTTGCTGGCGCTGGGGAGGAAATTGACAAGGAGGATTCTGATGGTGAGGTGGTTTGTTTAAGTCAGGCACCCGGGGAGACACCTGTTGTTCGTGGGAGGAATAGGGCCGTTGACATGCCTGGTGAAAATACCAAAAAAATCAGCTCTTCGGTGTGGAAGTATTTCACCAGAAATGCGGACAACATTTGTCAAGCCGTGTGTTGCCTTTGTCAAGCTGTAATAAGTAGGGGTAAGGACGTTAACCACCTCGGAACATCCTCCCTTATACATCACCTGCAGCGCATTCATAATAAGTCAGTGACAAGTTCAAAAACTTTGGGCGACAGCGGAAGCAGTCCACTGACCAGTAAATCCCTTCCTCTTGTAACCAAGCTCACGCAAACCACCCCACCAACTCCCTCAGTGTCAATTTCCTCCTTCCCCAGGAATGCCAATAGTCCTGCATGCCATGTCACTGGCAATTCTGACGAGTCCTCTCCTGCCTGGGATTCCTCCGATGCATCCTTGCGTGTAACGCCTACTGCTGCTGGAGCTGCTGTTGTTGCTGCTGGGAGTCGATGGTCATCCCAGAGGGGAAGTCGTAAGCCCACTTTTACTACTTCCACCAAGCAATTGACTGTCCAACAGTCCTTTGCGAGGAAGATGAAATATCACAGCAGTCATCCTGTTGCAAAGCGGATAACTGAGGCCTTGACAACTATGTTGGTGTTAGACGTGCGTCCGGTATCCGCCGTTAGTTCACAGGGAACTAGACAATTTCTTGAGGCAGTGTGCCCCCGTTACCAAATACCATCTAGGTTCCACTTCTCTAGGCAGGCGATACCGAGAATGTACACGGACGTCAGAAAAAGACTCACCAGTGTCCTAAAAAATGCAGTTGTACCCAATGTCCACTTAACCACGGACATGTGGACAAGTGGAGCAGGGCAGGGTCAGGACTATATGACTGTGACAGCCCATTGGGTAGATGTATGGACTCCCGCCGCAAGAACAGCAGCGGCGGCACCAGTAGCAGCATCTTGCAAACGCCAACTCTTTCCTAGGCAGGCTACGCTTTGTATCACCGCTTTCCAGAATACGCACACAGCTGAAAACCTCTTACGGCAACTGAGGAAGATCATCGCGGAATGGCTTACCCCAATTGGACTCTCCTGTGGATTTGTGGCATCGGACAACGCCAGCAATATTGTGTGTGCATTAAATATGGGCAAATTCCAGCACGTCCCATGTTTTGCACATACCTTGAATTTGGTGGTGCAGAATTTTTTTAAAAATGACAGGGGCGTGCAAGAGATGCTGTCGGTGGCCAGAAGAATTGCGGGACACTTTCGGCGTACAGGCACCACGTACAGAAGACAGGAGCACCACCAAAAACGCCTGAACCTGCCCTGCCATCATCTGAAGCAAGAAGTGGTAACGAGGTGGAATTCAACCCTCTATATGCTTCAGAGGTTGGAGGAGCAGCAAAAGGCCATTCAAGCCTATACAATTGAGCACGATATAGGAGGTGGAATGTACCTGTCTCAAGCGCAGTGGAGAATGATTTCAACGTTGTGCAAGGTTCTGCAACCTTTTGAACTTGCCACACGTGAAGTCAGTTCAGACACTGCCAGCCTGAGTCAGGTCATTCCCCTCATCAGGCTTTTGCAGAAGAAGCTGGAGGCATTGAAGGAGGAGCTAAAAGGGAGCGATTCCGCTAGGCATGTGGGACTTGTGGATGGAGCCCTTAATTCGCTTAACAAGGATTCACGGGTGGTCAATCTGTTGAAATCAGAGCACTACATTTTGGCCACCGTGCTCGATCCTAGATTTAAAACCTACCTTGGATCTCTCTTTCCGGCAGACACAAGTCTGCTGGGGTTCAAAGACCTGCTGGTGACAAAATTGTCAAGTCAAGCGGAACGCGACCTGTCAACATCTCCTCCTTCACATTCTCCCGCAACTGGGGGTGCGAGGAAAAGGCTCAGAATTCCGAGCCCACCCGCTGGCGGTGATGCAGGGCAGTCTGGAGCGACTGCTGATGCTGACATCTGGTCCGGACTGAAGGACCTGACAACGATTACGGACATGTCGTCTACTGTCACTGCATATGATTCTCTCACCATTGAAAGAATGGTGGAGGATTATATGAGTGACCGCATCCAAGTAGGCACGTCAGACAGTCCGTACTTATACTTGCAGGAAAAAGAGGCAATTTGGAGGCCCTTGCACAAACTGGCTTTATTCTACCTAAGTTGCCCTCCCACAAGTGTGTATTCCAAAAGAGTGTTTAGTGCCGCCGCTCACCTTGTCAGCAATCGGCGTACGAGGTTACATCCAGAAAATGTGGAGAAGATGATGTTCATTAAAATGAATTATAATCAATTCCTCCGCGGAGACATTGACCAGCAGCAATTGCCTCCACAAAGTACACAGGGAGCTGAGATGGTGGATTCCAGTGGGGACGAATTGATAATCTGTGAGGAGCGGGATGTACACGGTGATATATCGGAGGATGATGATGAGGTGGACATCTTGCCTCTGTAGAGCCAGTTTGTGCAAGGAGAGATTAATTGCTTCTTTTTCGGTGGGGGTCCAAACCAACCCGTCATTTCAGTCACAGTCGTGTGGCAGACCCTGTCACTGAAATGATGGGTTGGTTAAAGTGTGCATGTCCTGTTTATACAACATAAGGGTGGGTGGGAGGGCCCAAGGACAATTCCATCTTGCACCTCTTTTTTCTTTCATTTTTATTTGCGTCATGTGCTGTTTGGGGAGTGTTTTTTGGAAGGGCCATCCTGCGTGACACTGCAGTGCCACTCCTAGATGGGCCAGGTGTTTGTGTCGGCCACTAGGGTCGCTTAGCTTACTCACACAGCTACCTCATTGCGCCTCTTTTTTTCTTCTTTGCGTCAAGTGCTGTTTGGGGAGTGTTTTTTGGAAGGGCCATCCTGCGTGACACTGCAGTGCCACTCCTAGATGGGCCAGGTGTTTGTGTCGGCCACTAGGGTCGCTTATCTTACTCACACAGCTACCTCATTGCGCCTCTTTTTTTCTTCTTTGCGTCATGTGCTGTTTGGGGAGTGTTTTTTGGAAGGGCCATCCTGCGTGACACTGCAGTGCCACTCCTAGATGGGCCAGGTGTTTGTGTCGGCCACTAGGGTCGCTTAGCTTACTCACACAGCTACCTAATTGCGCCTCTTTTTTTCTTCTTTGCGTCATGTGCTGTTTGGGGAGTGTTTTTTGGAAGGGCCATCCTGCGTGACATTGCAGTGCCACTCCTAGATGGGCCAGGTGTTTGTGTCGGCCACTAGGGTCGCTTAGCTTAGTCATCCAGCGACCTCGGTGCAAATTTTAGGACTAAAAATAATATTGTGAGGTGTGAGGTATTCAGAATAGACTGAAAATGAGTGGAAATTATGGTTTTTGAGGTTAATAATACTTTGGGATCAAAATGACCCCCAAATTCTATGATTTAAGCTGTTTTTTAGGGTTTTTTGAAAAAAACACCCGAATCCAAAACACACCCGAATCCGACAAAAAAAATTCGGTGAGGTTTTGCCAAAACGCGGTCGAACCCAAAACACGGCCGCGGAACCGAACCCAAAACCAAAACCCGAAAAATTTCAAGTGCACATCCCTAATAATAAGTCCCTTACAGTGTTGCTGTGTTGTCCTGTATCAGACCAGTGGTAGTCTCCCGCACTGTATATTGTTTACTCCAAATAAAGGGGTTGTTAACATTTAAACCAAATATAATTTTTGCAGGGTTTGCCCTGTGTGATGTAGGGGTACGCTTGCCTGTGCTGCATATTAATATAATAGCTCCAAATAAAAGTGTTATTATTATCCAAATTAATTTTACAGGCTTTGCCGTGTGTGTGTGTGGTTTAGGGGTACGCTCTCCTGTGCCACCAATATTGTGCATGTATTACATCTGGGCAAATTCAAGAACGTCCAATGTTGTTTGTGCCGCACACTTGTGTCGCTTAGCTTAATCATACAGCTACCTCATTGCACCTCTTTTGCTTCTTAGCATGATGTGCTGTTTGGGGCCTAGTATTTTTAAGTGTCACCCTGTCTGCAACTGCAGTGCCACTCCTAGATGGGCCATGTGTTTGTGGCGCACACTTGGGTCACTTAGCTTAGTCATACAGCTACCTCATTGCACCTCTTTTTCTTCTTTGCATGATGTGTTGTTTGGGGCCTAGTTTTTTTAAGTGCAATCCTGTCTGCAACGGCAGTTGCACTCCTAGATGGACCATGTGTTTGTGACACTTAGCTTAGTCATACAGCTACTAGAGATGAGCGCCTGAAATTTTTCGGGTTTTGTGTTTTGGTTTTGGGTTCGGTTCCGCGGCCGTGTTTTGGGTTCGAACGCGTTTTGGCAAAACCTCACCGAATTATTTTTGTCGGATTCGGGTGTGTTTTGGATTCGGGTGTTTTTTTCCAAAAACACTAAAAAACAGCTTAAATCATAGAATTTGGGGGTCATTTTGATCCCAAAGTATTATTAACCTCAAAAACCATAATTTACACTCATTTTCAGTCTATTCTGAATACCTCACACCTCACAATATTATTTTTAGTCCTAAAATTTGCACCGAGGTCGCTGTGTGAGTAAGATAAGCGACCCTAGTGGCCGACACAAACACCGGGCCCATCTAGGAGTGGCACTGCAGTGTCACGCAGGATGTCCCTTCCAAAAAACCCTCCCCAAACAGCACATGACGCAAAGAAAAAAAGAGGCGCAATGAGGTAGCTGTGTGAGTAAGATTAGCGACCCTAGTGGCCGACACAAACACCGGGCCCATCTAGGAGTGGCACTGCAGTGTCACGCAGGATGGCCCTTCCAAAAAACCCTCCCCAAACAGCACATGACGCAAAGAAAAAAAGAGGCGCAATGAGGTAGCTGACTGTGTGAGTAAGATTAGCGACCCTAGTGGCCGACACAAACACCGGGCCCATCTAGGAGTGGCACTGCAGTGTCACGCAGGATGGCCCTTCCAAAAAACCCTCCCCAAACAGCACATGACGCAAAGAAAAAAAGAGGCGCAATGAGGTAGCTGACTGTGTGAGTAAGATTAGCGACCCTAGTGGCCGACACAAACACCGGGCCCATCTAGGAGTGGCACTGCAGTGTCACGCAGGATGGCCCTTCCAAAAAACCCTCCCCAAACAGCACATGACGCAAAGAAAAAAAGAGGCGCAATGAGGTAGCTGACTGTGTGAGTAAGATTAGCGACCCTAGTGGCCGACACAAACACCGGGCCCATCTAGGAGTGGCACTGCAGTGTCACGCAGGATGTCCCTTCCAAAAAACCCTCCCCAAACAGCACATGACGCAAAGAAAAAAAGAGGCGCAATGAGGTAGCTGTGTGAGTAAGATTAGCGACCCTAGTGGCCGACACAAACACCGGGCACATCTAGGAGTGGCACTGCAGTGTCACGCAGGATGTCCCTTCCAAAAAACCCTCCCCAAACAGCACATGACGCAAAGAAAAAAAGAGGCGCAATGAGGTAGCTGTGTGAGTAAGATTAGCGACCCTAGTGGCCGACACAAACACCGGGCCCATCTAGGAGTGGCACTGCAGTGTCACGCAGGATGTCCCTTCCAAAAAACCCTCCCCAATCAGCACATGATGCAAAGAAAAAGAAAAGAAAAAAGAGGTGCAAGATGGAATTATCCTTGGGCCCTCCCACCCACCCTTATGTTGTATAAACAAAACAGGACATGCACACTTTAACCAACCCATCATTTCAGTGACAGGGTCTGCCACACGACTGTGACTGATATGACGGGTTGGTTTGGACCCCCCCCAAAAAAGAAGCAATTAATCTCTCCTTGCACAAAGTGGCTCTACAGAGGCAAGATGTCCACCTCATCTTCACCCTCGATATATCACCGTGTACATCCCCCTCCTCACAGATTATCAATTCGTCCCCACTGGAATCCACCATCTCAGCTCCCTGTGTACTTTGTGGAGGCAATTGCTGCTGGTCAATGTCTCCGCGGAGGAATTGATTATAATTCATTTTAATGAACATCATCTTCTCCACATTTTCTGGATGTAACCTCGTACGCCGATTGCTGACAAGGTGAGCGGCGGCACTAAACACTCTTTCGGAGTACACACTTGTGGGAGGGCAACTTAGGTAGAATAAAGCCAGTTTGTGCAAGGGCCTCCAAATTGCCTCTTTTTCCTGCCAGTATAAGTACGGACTGTGTGACGTGCCTACTTGGATGCGGTCACTCATATAATCCTCCACCATTCTATCAATGTTGAGAGAATCATATGCAGTGACAGTAGACGACATGTCCGTAATCGTTGTCAGGTCCTTCAGTCCGGACCAGATGTCAGCATCAGCAGTCGCTCCAGACTGCCCTGCATCACCGCCAGCGGGTGGGCTCGGAATTCTGAGCCTTTTCCTCGCACCCCCAGTTGCGGGAGAATGTGAAGGAGGAGATGTTGACAGGTCGCGTTCCGCTTGACTTGACAATTTTGTCACCAGCAGGTCTTTCAACCCCAGCAGACCTGTGTCTGCCGGAAAGAGAGATCCAAGGTAGGCTTTAAATCTAGGATCGAGCACGGTGGCCAAAATGTAGTGCTCTGATTTCAACAGATTGACCACCCGTGAATCCTTGTTAAGCGAATTAAGGGCTGCATCCACAAGTCCCACATGCCTAGCGGAATCGCTCCCTTTTAGCTCCTTCTTCAATGCCTCCAGCTTCTTCTGCAAAAGCCTGATGAGGGGAATGACCTGACTCAGGCTGGCAGTGTCTGAACTGACTTCACGTGTGGCAAGTTCAAAGGGCATCAGAACCTTGCACAACGTTGAAATCATTCTCCACTGCACTTGAGACAGGTGCATTCCATCTCCTATATCGTGCTCAATTGTATAGGCTTGAATGGCCTTTTGCTGCTCCTCCAACCTCTGAAGCATATAGAGGGTTGAATTCCACCTCGTTACCACTTCTTGCTTCAGATGATGGCAGGGCAGGTTCAGTAGTTTTTGGTGGTGCTCCAGTCTTCTGTACGTGGTGCCTGTACGCCGAAAGTGTCCCGCAATTTTTCTGGCCACCGACAGCATCTCTTGCACGCCCCTGTCGTTTTTAAAAAATTCTGCACCACCAAATTCAAGGTATGTGCAAAACATGGGACGTGCTGGAATTTGCCCATATTTAATGCACACACAATATTGCTGGCGTTGTCCGATGCCACAAATCCACAGGAGAGTCCAATTGGGGTAAGCATTCCGCGATGATCTTCCTCAGTTGCCGTAAGAGGTTTTCAGCTGTGTGCGTATTCTGGAAAGCGGTGATACAAAGCGTAGCCTGCCTAGGAAAGAGTTGGCGTTTGCGAGATGCTGCTACTGGTGCCGCTGCTGCTGTTCTTGCGGCGGGAGTCCATACATCTACCCAAGTGGGCTGTCACAGTCATATAGTCCTGACCCTGCCCTGCTCCACTTGTCCACATGTCCGTGGTTAAGTGGACATGGGTACAACTGCATTTTTTAGGAGACTGGTGAGTCTTTTTCTGACGTCCGTGTACATTCTCGGTATCGCCTGCTAGAGAAGTGGAACCTAGATGGTATTTGGTAACGGGGGGCACACTGCTCAATAAATTGTCTAGTTCCCTGTGAACTAACGGCGGATACCGGACGCACGTCTAACACCAACATAGTTGTCAAGGACTCAGTTATCCGCTTTGCAGTAGGATGACTGCTGTGATATTTCATCTTCCTCGCAAAGGACTGTTGAACAGTCAATTGCTTACTGGAAGTAGTACAAGTGGGCTTACGACTTCCCCTCTGGGATGACCATCGACTCCCAGCGGCAACAACAGCAGCGCCAGCAGCAGTAGCGTTACACGCAAGGATGCATCGGAGGAATCCCAGGCAGGAGAGGACTCGTCAGACTTGCTAGTGACATGGCCTGCAGGACTATTGGCATTCCTGGGGAAGGAGGAAATTGACACTGAGGGAGTTGGTGGGGTGGTTTGCGTGAGCTTGGTTACAAGAGGAAGGGATTTACTGGTCAGTGGACTGCTTCCGCTGTCACCCAAAGTTTTTTGAACTTGTCACTGACTTATTATGAATGCGCTGCAGGTGACGTATAAGGAGGATGTTCGAGGTGGTTAACGTCTTACCCCTACTTATTACAGCTTGACAAAGGGAACACACGGCTTGACACCTGTTGTCCGCATTTCTGGTGAAATACCTCACACCGAGAGCTGATTTTTTTGGTATTTTCACCTGGCATGTCAACGGCCATATTCCTCCCACGGACAACAGGTGTCTCCCCGGGTGCCTGACTTAAACAAACCACCTCACCATCAGAATCCTCCTGGTCAATTTCCTCCCCAGCGCCAGCAACACCATATCCTCCTCATCCTGGTGTACTTCAACACTGACATCTTCAATCTGACTATCAGGAACTGGACTGCGGGTGCTCCTTCCAGCACTTGCAGGGGGCGTGCAAATGGTGGAAGGCGCATGCTCTTCTCGTCCAGTGTTGGAAGGTCAGGCATCGCAACCGACACAATTGGACTCTCCTTGTGGATTTGGGATTTCAAGAACGCACAGTTCTTTGCGGTGCTTTTGCCAGCTTGAGTCTTTTCAGTTTTCTAGCGAGAGGCTGAGTGCTTCATCCCTCATGTGAAGCTGAACCACTAGCCATGAACATAGGCCAGGGCCTCAGCCGTTCCTTGCCACTCCGTGTGGTAAATGGCATATTGGCAAGTTTACGCTTCTCCTCCGACAATTTTATTTTAGGTTTTGGAGTCCTTTTTTTACTGATATTTGGTGTTTTGGTTTTGACATGCTCTGTACTATGCCATTGGGCATCGGCCTTGGCAGACGACGTTGCTGGCATTTCATCGTCTCGGCCATGACTAGTGGCAGCAGCTTCAGCACGAGGTGGAAGTGGATCTTGATCTTTCCCTAATTTTGGACCTCAACATTTTTGTTCTCCATATTTTAATAGGCACAACTAAAAGGCACTCAGGTAAACAATGGAGATGGATGGATTGGATACTAGTATACAATTATGGACGGGCTGCCGAGTGCCGACACAGAGGTAGCCACAGCCGTGAACTACCGCACTGTACTGTGTCTGCTGCTAATATATAGACTGGTTGATAAAGAGATAGTATACTCGTAACTAGTATGTATGTATAAATAAAGAAAAAAAAACCACGGTTAGGTGGTATATACAATTATGGACGGGCTGCCGAGTGCCGACACAGAGGTAGCCTCAGCCGTGAACTACCGCACTGTACTGTGTCTGCTGCTAATATATAGACTGGTTGATAAAGAGATAGTATACTCGTAACTAGTATGTATGTATACAGAAAGAAAAAAAACCACGGTTAGGTGGTATATACAATTATGGACGGGCTGCCGAGTGCCGACACAGAGGTAGCAAGCCGTGAACTACCGCACTGTACTGTGTCTGCTGCTAATATATAGACTGGTTGATAAAGAGATAGTATACTCGTACTAGTATGTATGTATAAAGAAAGAAAAAAAAACCACGGTTAGGTCACTGGTATATACAATTATGACGGGCTGCCGAGTGCCGACACAGAGGTAGCCACAGCCGTGAACTACCGCACTGTACTGTGTCTGCTGCTAATATATAGACTGGTTGATAAAGAGATAGTATACTCGTAACTAGTATGTATGTATAAAGAAAGAAAAAAAACCACGGTTAGGTCACTGGTATATACAATTATGGACGGGCTGCCGAGTGCCGACACAGAGGTAGCCACAGCCGTGAACTACCGCACTGTACTGTGTCTGCTGCTAATATATAGACTGGTTGATAAAGAGATAGTATACTCGTAACTAATATGTATGTATAAAGAAAGAAAAAAAAACCACGGTTAGGTGGTAATACAATTATGGACGGGCTGCCGAGTGCCGACACAGAGGTAGCCACAGCCGTGAACTACCGCACTGTACTGTGTCTGCTGCTAATATATAGACTGGTTGATAAAGAGATAGTATACTCGTAACTAGTATGTATGTATAAAGAAAGAAAAAAAACCACGGTTAGGTCACTGGTATATACAATTATGGACGGGCTGCCGAGTGCCGACACAGAGGTAGCCACAGCGTGAACTACCGCACTGTACTGTGTCTGCTGCTAATATATAGACTGGTTGATAAAGAGATAGTATACTCGTAACTAGTATGTATGTATAAAGAAAGAAAAAAAAACCACGGTTAGGTCACTGGTATATACAATTATGGACGGGCTGCGGAGTGCCGACACAGAGGTAGCCACAGCCGTGAACTACCGCACTGTACTGTGTCTGCTGCTAATATAGACTGGTTGATAAAGAGATAGTATACTACTAATATTATATACTGGTGGTCAGGTCACTGGTCACTAGTCACACTGGCAGTGGCACTCCTGCAGCAAAAGTGTGCACTGTTTTAATTTTAATATAATATTATGTACTCCTGGCTCCTGCTATAACCTATAACTGGCACTGCAGTAGTGCTCCCCAGTCTCCCCCACAATTATAAGCTGTGTGAGCTGAGCAGTCAGACAGATATATAATATATATAGATGATGCAGCACACTGGCCTGAGCCTGAGCAGTGCACACAGATATGGTATGTATGTGACTGAGTCACTGTGTGCTGTGTATCGCTTTTTTCAGGCAGAGAACGGATTATAAATAAAAGTGGTGGTCACTGGTCACTATCAGCAAAACTCTGCACTGTACACTACTGAGTACTCCTAATGCTCCCCAAAATTAGTAAATCAAGTGTCTAAACGGAGAGACGCCAGCCACGTCCTCTCCCTATCAATCTCAATGCACGTGTGAAAATGGCGGCGACGCGCGGCTCCTTATATAGAATCCGAGTCTCGCGATAGAATCCGAGCCTCGCGAGAATCCGACAGCGTCATGATGACGTTCGGGCGCGCTCGGGTTAACCGAGCAAGGCGGGAAGATCCGAGTCGCTCGGACTCGTGAAAAAAAACATGAAGTTCGGGCGGGTTCGGATTCAGAGAAACCGAACCACGCTCATCTCTAACAGCTACCTCATTGCACCTCTTTTTCTTCTTTGCGTGATGTGCTGTATGGGGCCTTTTTTTAAATCTGCCATCCTGTCTGCAACTGCAGTGCCACTCCTAGATGGGACAGGTGTTTGTGCCGCACACTTGTGTCGCTTAGCTTAGTAATACAGCCACCTCGGTGCAACCTTTTGGCCTAAGAACAATATTACGAGGTGTGTAAGGTGTTCAGAATAGACTGGAAATGAGCTGAAATAAATGTTATTGAAGTTACTAATGCCGTAGGATCAAAATTACTCCCAAATTCTGTGATTTTAGCTGTTTTTATGTTTTTTTCAAAAACCATCCAGATCCAAAACCAAAACCACGAAAGGGTGATATTGGCAAAACCAATTCAGATCAAAAACACGAGGATGGAACCAGAACCAAAACCAAAACACAAACAACACGAAAAGTGCCCACGGTGTTCAGAATAGACTGGAAATGAGTTGAAATGAGTGTTATTGAAGTTAATAATACCGTAGGATCAAAATTACCCCCAAATTCTGTGATTTTAGTTAGCTGTTTTTATGTTTTTTTCACAAAACCATCCAGATCCAAAACCAAAACCAAACCCGAAAGGGTGGTTTTGGCAAAACCAATACAGATCCAAAACACGAGGATGGAACCAAAACCAAAACACAAAACACAAAAAGTGCCCGCCGCACATCTCTAATGAAACACAACTCCTCATAGGGGTCTATTGATGAAGCAGTGAAAAGAGTGGAGAAACAGACCATTGAGAAGTGCCCATGGCAACCATCAACATCTCCCTTACATTGTATAGAATGTACTTGATAAAGGCTCCCTACAAGGATGATTGGTTGCTATGGGAAACTTCTCCACTGGTGCTTTTCTCCACTCTTTTCACTGCTTCATGAATAGACCCCAATGTGTACTAGAGATGATGGCAGCGACTTTAACTGCACAGGAATTCTTTTTAACATGTAAAAAGTTGCAGCACAACTGAACTTGGCATTGTGACTGACAGACAGAGGCGTCCGGGGGGGAAGGGGGGGGGGGGGAGGGGGTACGGGGTTGGCCGGCCCAGTGTCAACCCCTTTTCCGGGAGTGGGCCGCGGGACGCAGTCTGCTTGGCCTAAAGAGCAGCTTGGCTATGAGCAGCTTTACAAATGCAATCCTTACTGAATTAGGCCCTTTTTTTCATTGAATTTCCAGTGCTTAGGCAGTTACCATAGTTATCTGGGACATTGTTTATTGCATTTCAGTGTTTTCAGCATTTATTAGTGTTATCGGGACTTTGTTCATTTTCATTCATCTTCTTCTGTATTCACCTGTTTATTAGCCTTTCCTAAGTACTAGAGATGAGCGGGTTCGGTTCCTCGGAATCCAAACCCGCCCGAACTTCATGTTTTTTTACACGGTCCGAGCGACTCGGATCTTCCCGCCTTGCTCGGTTAACCCGAGCGCGCCCGAACGTCATCATCACGCTGTCGGATTCTCGCGAGGCTCGGATTCTATCGCGAGACTCGGATTCTATATAAGGAGCCGCGCGTCGCCGCCATTTTTCACACGTGCATTGAGATTCATAGGGAGAGGACGTGTCTGGCGTCCTCTCCATTTATAGAGATTCGAGAAGAGAGTGAGACAGAGAGAGACACAGTAGTAATTTGGGGAGCATTAGGAGGAGTACTACTACTACTAGTACTTGCTGAAGTGATAGAGAGAGATAGTGTGACTGTATTATCTGACTTGTGGGGGAGACACTGACAGTGGGGGAGCAGTTAGAGTCTGAGAGCAGGACTCAGGACTCAGGAGTACATATAACGTACAGTGCACACTTTTGCTGCCAGAGTGCCAGCCACACTGCCATTGTTTGTGACCACACTGACCACCAGTATAATATATATTGTGATTGTCTGCTTAGGACTCAGGAGTACTACTTGCAAGTTGCTGATAGTGTGACCAGTGACCTGACCACCAGTTTAATAAATCACCACCAGTTTATGAGTTTAATATATATTATATATATATAATTGTATATAATATATATATAATATTGTATACCACCTAGCACCTACCCGTGTTTTTTTTTTTTTTCTTTCTTCTTTATACATACTACTATAGTAGCTTACTGTAGCAGTCTGCGGTGCTGCTGAGACTGACAGTGTCCAGCAGGTCCGTCATCAGTCATTACATAATAAATATATAATATATACTGTCCGGCTGCAGTACTAGTGATATTATATATACATATATATTGATTTCATCTCATTATCATCCAGTCTATATTAGCAGCAGACACAGTACGTTAGTCCACGGCTGTAGCTACCTCTGTGTCGGCACTCGGCAGTCCATCCATAATTGTATACCACCTACCCGTGGTTGTTGTTTTTTTCTTTCTTCTTTATACATACTACTATAGTAGCTTACTGTAGCAGTCTGCGGTGCTGCTGAGCTGACAGTGTCCAGCAGGTCCGTCATCAGTCATTACATAATAAATATATAATATATACCTGTCCGGCTGCAGTACTAGTGATATTATATATACATATATATTGATTTCATCTCATTATCATCCAGTCTATATTAGCAGTAGACACAGTACGTTAGTCCACGGCTGTAGCTACCTCTGTGTCGGCACTCGGCAGTCCATCCATAATTGTATACCACCTACCCGTGGTTGTTGTTTTTTCTTTCTTCTTTATACATACTACTATAGTAGCTTACTGTAGCAGTCTGCGGTGCTGCTGAGCTGACAGTGTCCAGCAGGTCCGTCATCAGTCATTACATAATAAATATATAATATATACCTGTCCGGCTGCAGTACTAGTGATATTATATATACATATATATTGATTTCATCTCATTATCATCCAGTCTATATTATCAGCAGACACAGTACGTTAGTCACGGCTGTAGCTACCTCTGTGTCGGCACTCGGCAGTCCATCCATAATTGTATACCACCTACCCGTGGTTGTTGTTTTCTTTCTTTCTTCTTTATACATACTACTATAGTAGCTTACTGTAGCAGTCTGCGGTGCTGCTGAGCTGACAGTGTCCAGCAGGTCCGTCATCAGTCATTACATAATAAATATATAATATATACCTGTCCGGCTGCAGTACTAGTGATATTATATACACATATATATTGATTTCATCTCATTATCATCCAGTCTATATTAGCAGCAGACACAGTACGGTAGTCCACGGCTGTAGCTACCTCTGTGTCGGCACTCGGCAGTCCATCCATAAGTATACTAGTATCCATCCATCTCCATTGTTTACCTGAGGTGCCTTTAGTTGTCCTATTAAAATATGGAGAACAAAAATGTTGAGGTTCCAAAATTAGGGAAAGATCAAGATCCACTTCCACCTCGTGCTGAAGCTGCTGCCACTAGTCATGGCCGAGACGATGAAATGCCAGCAACGTCGTCTGCCAAGGCCGATGCCAATGTCATAGTACAGAGCATGTAAAATCCAAAACACCAAATATCAGTAAAAAAAGGACTCCAAAACCTAAAATAAAATTGTCGGAGGAGAAGCGTAAACTTGCCAATATGCCATTTACCACACGGAGTGGCAAGGAACGGCTGAGGCCCTGGCCTATGTTCATGGCTAGTGGTTCAGCTTCACATGAGGATGGAAGCACTCAGCCTCTCGCTAGAAAAATGAAAAGACTCAAGCTGGCAAAAGCACCGCAAAGAACTGTGCGTTCTTCGAAATTCCAAATCCACAAGGAGAGTCCAATTGTGTCGGTTGCGATGCCTGACCTTCCAACACTGGACGTGAAGAGCATGCGCCTTCCACCATTTGCACGCCCCCTGCAAGTGCTGGAAGGAGCACCCGCAGTCCAGTTCTGATAGTCAGATTGAAGATGTCAGTGTTGAAGTACACCAGGATGAGGAGGATATGGGTGTTGCTGGCGCTGGGGAGGAAATTGACCAGGAGGATTCTGATGGTGAGGTGGTTTGTTTAAGTCAGGCACCCGGGGAGACACCTGTTGTCCGTGGGAGGAATATGGCCATTGACATGCCTGGTGAAAATACCAAAAAAATCAGCTCTTCGGTGTGGAAGTATTTCAACAGAAATGCGGACAACAGGTGTCAAGCCGTGTGTTGCCTTTGTCAAGCTGTAATAAGTAGGGGTAAGGACGTTAACCACCTCGGAACATCCTCCCTTATACGTCACCTGCAGCGCATTCATAATAAGTCAGTGACAAGTTCAAAAACTTTGGGTGACAGCGGAAGCAGTCCACTGACCAGTAAATCCCTTCCTCTTGTAACCAAGCTCACGCAAACCACCCCACCAACTCCCTCAGTGTCAATTTCCTCCTTACCCAGGAATGCCAATAGTCCTGCAGGCCATGTCACTGGCAATTCTGACGAGTGCTCTCCTGCCTGGGATTCCTCCGATGCATCCTTGAGTGTAATGCCTACTGCTGCTGGCGCTGCTGTTTTTGCTGCTGGGAGTCGATCGTCATCCCAGAGGGGAAGTCAGAAGACCACTTGTACTACTTCCAGTAAGCAATTGACTGTCCAACAGTCCTTTGCGAGGAAGATGAAATATCACAGCAGTCATCCTGCTGCAAAGCGGATAACTGAGGCCTTGACAACTATGTTGGTGTTAGACGTGCGTCCGGTATCCGCTGTTAGTTCACAGGGAACTAGACAATTTATTGAGGCAGTGTGCCCCCGTTACCAAATACCATCTAGGTTCCACTTCTCTAGGCAGGCGATACCGAGAATGTACACGGACGTCAGAAAAAGACTCACCAGTGTCCTAAAAAATGCAGTTGTACCCAATGTCCACTTAACCACGGACATGTGGACAAGTGGAGCAGGGCAGGGTCAGGACTATATGACTGTGACAGCCCACTGGGTAGATGTATGGACTCCCGCCGCAAGAACAGCAGCGGCGGCACCAGTAGCAGCATCTCGCAAACGCCAACTCTTTCCTAGGCAGGCTACGCTTTGTATCACCGCTTTCCAGAATACGCACACAGCTGAAAACCTCTTACGGCAACTGAGGAAGATCATCGCGGAATGGCTTACCCCAATTGGACTCTCCTGTGGATTTGTGGCATCGGACAACGCCAGCAATATTGTGTGTGCATTAAATATGGGCAAATTCCAGCACGTCCCATGTTTTGCACATACCTTGAATTTGGTGGTGCAGAATTTTTTAAAAAACGACAGGGGTGTGCAAGAGATGCTGTCGGTGGCCAGAAGAATTGCGGGACACTTTCGGCGTACAGGCACCACGTACAGAAGACTGGAGCACCACCAAAAACAACTGAACCTGCCCTGCCATCATCTGAAGCAAGAAGTGGTAACGAGGTGGAATTCAACCCTCTATATGCTTCAGAGGTTGGAGGAGCAGCAAAAGGCCATTCAAGCCTATACAATTGAGCACGATATAGGAGGTGGAATGTACCTGTCTCAAGCGCAGTGGAGAATGATTTCAACGTTGTGCAAGGTTCTGCAACCTTTTGAACTTGCCACACGTGAAGTCAGTTCAGACACTGCCAGCCTGAGTCAGGTCATTCCCCTCATCAGGCTTTTGCAGAAGAAGCTGGAGACATTGAAGGAGGAGCTAACACAGAGCGATTCCGCTAGGCATGTGGGACTTGTGGATGGAGCCCTTAATTCGCTTAACAAGGATTCACGGGTGGTCAATCTGTTGAAATCAGAGCACTACATTTTGGCCACCATGCTCGATCCTAGATTTAAAGCCAACCTTGGATCTCTCTTTCCGGCAGACACAAGTCTGCTGGGGTTCAAAGACCTGCTGGTTAGAAAATTGTCAAGTCAAGCGGAACGCGACCTGTCAACATCTCCTCCTTCACATTCTCCCGCAACTGGGGGTGCGAGGAAAAGGCTCAGAATTCCGAGCCCACCCGCTGGCGGTGATGCAGGGCAGTCTGGAGCGACTGCTGATGCTGACATCTGGTCCGGACTGAAGGACCTGACAACGATTACGGACATGTCGTCTACTGTCACTGCATATGATTCTCTCACCATTGAAAGAATGGTGGAGGATTATATGAGTGACCGCATCCAAGTAGGCACGTCACACAGTCCGTACTTATACTGGCAGGAAAAAGAGGCAATTTGGAGGCCCTTGCACAAACTGGCTTTATTCTACCTAAGTTGCCCTCCCACAAGTGTGTACTCCGAAAGAGTGTTTAGTGCCGCCGCTCAACTTGTCAGCAATCGGCGTACGAGGTTACATCCAGAAAATGTGGAGAAGATGATGTTCATTAAAATGAATTATAATCAATTCCTCCGTGGAGACATTGACCAGCAGCAATTGCCTCCATAAAGTACACAGGGAGCTGAGATGGTGGATTCCAGTGGGGACGAATTGATAATCTGTGAGGAGGGGGATGTACACGGTGATATATCGGAGGATGATGATGAGGTGGACATCTTGCCTCTGTAGAGCCAGTTTGTGCAAGGAGAGATTAATTGCTTCTTTTTCGGTGGGGGTCCAAACCAACCCGTCATTTCAGTCACAGTCGTGTGGCAGACCCTGTCACTGAAATGATGGGTTGGTTAAAGTGTGCATGTCCTGTTTATACAACATAAGGGTGGGTGGGAGGGCCCAAGGACAATTCCATCTTGCACCTCTTTTTTCTTTCATTTTTATTTGCGTCATGTGCTGTTTGGGGAGTGTTTTTTGGAAGGGCCATCCTGCGTGACACTGCAGTGCCACTCCTAGATGGGCCCGGTGTTTGTGTCGGCCACTAGGGTCGCTAAGCTTAGTCACACAGCTACCTCATTGCGCCTCTTTTTTTCTTTGCGTCATGTGCTGTTTGGGGAGGGTTTTTTGGAAGGGACATCCTGCGTGAGACACTGCAGTGCCACTCCTAGATGGGCCCGGTGTTTGTGTTGGCCACTAGGGTCGCTAAGCTTAGTCACACAGCTACCTCATTGCGCCTCTTTTTTTCTTTGCGTCATGTGCTGTTTGGGGATGGTTTTTTGGAAGGGACATCCTGCGTGACACTGCAGTGCCACTCCTAGATGGGCCCGGTGTTTGTGTCGGCCACTAGGGTCGCTTATCTTACTCACACAGCTACCTCATTGCGCCTCTTTTTTTCTTTGCGTCATGTGCTGTTTGGGGAGGGTTTTTTGGAAGGGACATCCTGCGTGACACTGCAGTGCCACTCCTAGATGGGCCAGGTGTTTGTGTCGGCCACTAGGGTCGCTTAGCTTACTCACACAGCTACCTCATTGCGCCTCTTTTTTTCTTCTTTGCGTCATGTGCTGTTTGGGGAGTGTTTTTTGGAAGGGCCATCCTGCGTGACACTGCAGTGCCACTCCTAGATGGGCCCGGTGTTTGTGTCGGCCACTAGGGTCGCTAAGCTTAGTCACACAGCTACCTCATTGCGCCTCTTTTTTTCTTTGCGTCATGTGCTGTTTGGGGAGGGTTTTTTGGAAGGGACATCCTGCGTGACACTGCAGTGCCACTCCTAGATGGGCCCGGTGTTTGTGTCGGCCACTAGGGTCGCTTATCTTACTCACACAGCTACCTCATTGCGCCTCTTTTTTTCTTTGCGTCATGTGCTGTTTGGGGAGGGTTTTTTGGAAGGGACATCCTGCGTGACACTGCAGTGCCACTCCTAGATGGGCCAGGTGTTTGTGTCGGCCACTAGGGTCGCTTATCTTACTCACACAGCTACCTCATTGCGCCTCTTTTTTTCTTTGCGTCATGTGCTGTTTGGGGAGGGTTTTTTGGAAGGGACATCCTGCGTGAGACACTGCAGTGCCACTCCTAGATGGGCCCGGTGTTTGTGTCGGCCACTAGGGTCGCTTATCTTACTCACACAGCTACCTCATTGCGCCTCTTTTTTTCTTTGCGTCATGTGCTGTTTGGGGAGGGTTTTTTGGATGGGACATCCTGCGTGACACTGCAGTGCCACTCCTAGATGGGCAAGGTGTTTGTGTCGGCCACTAGGGTCGCTTAGCTTACTCACACAGCTACCTCATTGCGCCTCTTTTTTTCTTCTTTGCGTCATGTGCTGTTTGGGGAGTGTTTTTTGGAAGGGACATCCTGCGTGACACTGCAGTGCCACTCCTAGATGGGCCAGGTGTTTGTGTCGGCCACTAGGGTCGCTTAGCTTACTCACACAGCTACCTCATTGCGCCTCTTTTTTTCTTCTTTGCGTCATGTGCTGTTTGGGGAGTGTTTTTTGGAAGGGACATCCTGCGTGACACTGCAGTGCCACTCCTAGATGGGCCAGGTGTTTGTGTCGGCCACTAGGGTCGCTTAGCTTAGTCATCCAGCGACCCCGGTGCAAATTTTAGGACTAAAAATAATATTGTGAGGTGTGAGGTATTCAGAATAGACAGAAAATGAGTGGAAATTATGGTTTTTGAGGTTAATAATACTTTGGGATCAAAATGACCCCCAAATTCTATGATTTAAGCTGTTTTTTAGTGTTTTTTGAAAAAAACACCCGAATCCAAAACACACCCGAATCCGACAAAAAAAATTCGGTGAGGTTTTGCCAAAACGCGGTCGAACCCAAAACACGGCCGCGGAACCGAACCCAAAACCAAAACACAAAACCCGAAAAATTTCAAGTGCACATCTCTACTAAGTACCTGCTTCACTCCTGTACTACCCTGTGTGACAATAAAACATTACTATTAATAAAGTAACTTTTACAACTAATGATAAATTATTTGGAGTATTTAAAAAAGTTGATATTTCAATAAAAAGTATTACAGCAAATCAGCCATTATATATTGAATATATTCACATTCATATTTCAATCCAAAAAGCTACACAAAGGTTGTGCGTGGTGGATTTTATTTCCTCACAGCTCATTAGCTCATGACTATTTATTATTATGTTTTATGTGGTGATCCAAATTCCCAGAACAGGAGAGATACAATCTCTCAAAGTGAAAAGTCTGCAATATAATTGGTAGAAGAGAGTCTGTGGCAACAGACATTCAGATGTCATTGGTCAGACAATCCAAATGTCCATCCATCAGGTGCCAGCAGTACCGAAACTCATATTCAGGTGTTGCTTCATCTTGGTCAGATTGGTCGACCACGAAGGCATGTTATCAGCGACTGTTATCTGCATCATCTGCAAAAGCTAACGGCAACACCTTCAGACAACCTAAAACTGACACTATCTATATGTACTTCATACAGGGGTTCATTCCGAGTTGATCGTAGCTGTGCTAAGTTTAGCATAGCTACGATCCTTAATTCAGACATGTGGGGGGACGGCCAGCACAGGGCTAGTCCGCCCCGCATGTCAGTGCCGGCCCCCCTGCACAAATACAAAAGCATCGCACAGCGGCGATGCCTTTGTATTTGAGGAGTAACTCCCGGCCAGCACAGCTCCTGCGGCTGGCCCGGAGTTACTCGTCGCTCCCGCTGGCCGCAGCGGCTGCATGACATGTCACGCAGCCACCGCGGCCCGCCCCCTAAACGGTCCGGCCATGCCTGCGTTGGCCGGACCGCTCCCCCTAAACGGCGGCTAAACGCCGCCATTCAGCCCCCTCCTGCCCAGCAACCGCCTCTATCTCAGAGGCGATCGATAGGCAACGATGACTGCCATGTGCGCCGGCGCATGCGCAGTTCCGACCCGATCGCACGGCTGCGAAGAAGTGCAGCGTGCGATCGGGTCGGAATGACCCCCACAGAGCAAAAATTCAGCCTTGCCGACAATTTTTCCTAACAATACTCAGAGACAGCTAACAGAGCAAGTGTATCTTAACCACAAAAATAGCACCTGTCATAACTTCTAGCCTGACTAGAAACTTGTGTCCTAACAAGCCATCATATTAAACATAACCAAATCTTACATTCCTACTATTGCTAAGTATATAACTATCATAATGATCATCATATAAATGCATCTTCATTTGAACTATTATTATATTCAGCCAGACATAACATACTTACTCTAGATTTTATTTAATATAACATAAATCAAGCATCAATCATTTAATTATTAAGGTTAATAGGTCATTGGAGGTAAGAGTAAAACATCCCTTATAGCTCTCGGCAAGATCAGGGACCTACCACTTTTTCACCAAAACCCCAGGTTCAACACAGGTTTCCGGACACAGGCCCTCATTCCGAGTTGTTCGCTCGCTAGCTGCTTTTAGCAGCATTGCAAACGCCAGGCCGCCGCCCTCTGGGAGTGTATCTTAGCTTAGCAGAATAGCGAACGAAAGGTTAGCAGAATTGCTACTAAATAATTCCTTGCAGTTTCTGAGTAGTTCCAGACCTACTCCTAGATTGCAATCACCTCGGTCCGTTTAGTTCCTGGTTTGACGTCACAAACACGCCCTGCATTCAGCCGGCCACTCCCCCGTTTCTCTAGCCACTCCTGCATTTTTACCTGGCACGCCTGCGTTATTTAGCACACTCCCTGAAAACGGCCAGTTTCCGCCCAGAAACACCCATTTCCTGTCAATCACACTACGAACACTCGAGCGTTGAAAAAACGTCGCTCGAGCTTGTGTAAATCTCCAAAGTTTTGTGTTAAATTACTTAACGCATGCGCGCTGCGTACCATGCACATGCGCATTTTCCACCTAATCGCTCCATTGCAAAAAACGGCAACGAGCGAACAACTCGGAATGACCACCACAGTTCCAACCTTGGTAAGACCACTGCACATTGGTTATTCCCAGGTCAGCCCCATTTATACCCCTTTCACACCGCACAAATAACCCGGTATCGACCCGACAAATTGCCGGGTCGACACGAGTCAGCATACGGTGTGAAAGGGGCATAGCCGAAATCCCAGGTCGCCTGGCCCAGCAAATTCAACCCAGGAATAAAGCAGTGTTATACCTGGGTTGAATACCGGGTCAATGGCAGCATAAACGGGCTCCCGGGTCGATGCGACCCGGGACCCGTTTACTACAGCAGGGAGAGGCAGCGCGGACATGATCTCATCTTCCAGTGCCGACTCCACCTCCACCCCTGCTGCCGGCTCTGCCCCCCGCTGCTATGGCAACCCGCCTGGCATATTGCCAGGTCGGGGAGTACAGCAGCAGCGGCCAATGCCGGATTCCACTCGGGAAGGACCCGTTTCCAATTCCCGGGTGGGATTCGGCATTGGCAGTGTAAAAGGGGTATTACACTGAACCCAGGTCTGCCCTTCATGTCACTCTCAGACTCCCTTAAGGTGGACCTCTGAATACACAGCCAATTAGCAGCTTTTAAGCATAACCCAGGTCAAATAACCCGGGTTGAGCTGTTTACACTAGTTCAACACTGGTAGCTACCAGGGTCGGATTCCCTGGTCACTTGACATGGGTTATTTTTCAAGGACCATTTTACACCAAGCTGTGACCTGGGTAAACCCAGGAATAATAAAGCAATAACCCAGGTTAAAAGCTCGGTATGATACCGCTTTCACATCGCTATACCGGGTCGCACCTGGGACTTGTGCTCGCATCCTTCCCATGTGTGACCCGTTTGAGACCCCTTTCAGACTGGCGGCACCAGCAGTGACATGTGTGGAGGTGGCGCCTGGAGATCAGACCATGTCCAAGCACCACCTGTCCCTCTAACGCCGCCTCTGCCTATACTTTGAACGAGTCCCGGGACTTATCGACCTGGCAATATGTCCACACTGCACCTGACCCAGTAATAACTTGGGAATAACTCTGCTTAATTCCTGTTGAAATACTGGGTCAGGATACCAGTGATGAGCGGGTTCGGATCCTCGGGATCCGAACCCGCCCGAACTTCACCTTTTTTTGCACGGGTCCGAGCAACTCGGATCCTCACGCCTTGCTCGGTCAACCCGAGCGCGCCTGAACGTCATCATCCCGCGGTCGGATTCTCGCGAGATTCGTATTCTATATAAGGAGCCGCGCGTCGCCGTCGCCATTTTTCACTCGTGCATTGGAGATGATCATGAGAGGACATGGCTGGCGTCCTCTCAGTTTCTATGTTCAGTGGGCTGCAAATATCTGTGCTCAGTGTGCTGCAAATATCTGTGCTCAGTGTGCTGCAAATATCTGTGCTCAGTGTGCTGCAAGTGCAAATGTCTACGTTCTCTGCCTGAAAAACGCTCCATATCTGTGCTTAGTGTGCTGCAAATATCTGTGCTCAGTGTACTAATTGCTTTATTGTGGGGACTGGGGACCAGCAGTATTATATAGTAGGAGGACAGTGCAGAGTTTTGCTGACCAGTGACCACCAGTATTATACGTTCTCTGCCTGAAAAACGCTCCATATCTGTGCTGCATTGTAGTATATAGTAGGAGGACAGTGCTGAATTTTGCTGACCACCAGTATAACTATATATATAGCAGTACGGTACAGTAGTCCACTGCTCTACCTCTGTGTCGTCAAGTATACTATCCCATCCATACCTGTGGTGCATTTCAGTTTTGCACAGTTTGCTGACCACCAGAATATAATATATAGCAGTACGGTACAGTAGTCCACTGCTCTACCTCTGTGTCGTCAAGTATACTATCCCATCCATACCTGTGGTGCATTTCAGTTTTGCACAGTTTGCTGACCACCGGTATATAATATATAGCAGTACGGTACAGTAGGCCACTGCTCTACCTACCTCTGTGTCGTCAAGTATACTATCCATCCATACCTGTGGTGCATTTCAGTTTTGCACAGATTGCTGACCACCAGTATATAATATATAGCAGTATGGTACAGAAGGCCACTGCTCTACCTACCTCTGTGTCGTCAAGTATACTATTCATCCATACCTGTGGTGCATTTCAGTTTTGCACAGTTTGCTGACCACCAGTATATAATATATAGCAGTACGGTACAGTAGGCCACTGCTCTACCTACCTCTGTGTCGTCAAGTATACTATCCATTCATACCTGTGGTGCATTTCAGTTTTGCACAGTTTGCTGACCACCAGTATATAATATATAGCAGTACGGTACAGTAGGCCACTGCTCTACCTACCTCTGTATCGTCAAGTATACTATCCATCCATACCTGCGGTGCATTTCAGTTGTGCGCAATATATATAGTAGTAGGCCATTGCTATTGATATATTACTGGCATATAATTTCACACATTAAAAAATGGAGAACAAAAATGTGGAGGGTAAAATAGGGAAAGATCAATATCCACTTCCACCTCGTGCTGAAGCTGCTGCCACTAGTCATGGCCGAGACGATGAAATGCCATCAACGTCGTCTGCCAAGGCCGATGACCAATGTCATAGTAGAGAGCATGTAAAATCCCAAAAAAATAAAGCTCAGTAAAATGACCCAAAAATCGAAATCAAAATCGTCTGAGGGGAAGCGTAAACTTGCCAATGTGCCATTTATGACACGGAGTGGCAAGGAACGGCTGAGGGCCTGGCCTATGTTCATGGCTAGTGGTTCAGCTTCACATGAGGATGGAAGCACTCATCCACCTGCTAGAAAACTTAAAAGAGTTAAGATGGCAAAAGCACAGCAAAGAACTGTGCATTGTTCTAAATCACAAGTCCCCAAGGAGAGTCCAATTGTGTCGGTTGCGATGCCTGACCTTCCCAACACTGGACGGGAAGAGGTGGTGCCTTCCACCATTTGCACGCCCCCTGCAAGTGCTGGAAGGAGCACCCGCTGTCCAGTTCCAGATTGTCAAATTGAAGATGTCACTGTTGAAGTACACCAGGATGAGGATATGGGTGTTGCTGGCGCTGGGGAGGAAATTGACAAGGAGGATTCTGATGGTGAGGTGGTTTGTTTAAGTCAGGCACCCGGGGAGACACCTGTTGTCCGTGGGACGAATATGGCCATTGACATGCCTGTTCAAAATACAAAAAAATTAACTCTTCGGTGTGGAATTATTTCAACAGAAATGCGGACAACTGGTGTCAAGCCGTGTGTTGCCTTTGTCAAGCTGTAATAAGTAGGGGTAAGGACGTTAACCACCTAGGAACATCGTCCCTTATACGTCACCTGGAGCGCATTCATCATAAGTCAGTGACAAGTTCAAAAACTTTGGGTGACAGCGGAAGCAGTCCACTGCCAACTAAATCCCTTCCTCTTGTAACCAAGCTTTGCAAACCACACCACCAACTCCCTCAGTGTCAATTTCCTCCTTAGACAGAAAAGCCAATAGTCCTGCAGGCCATGTCACTGTCAAGTCTGACGAGTCCTCTCCTGCCTGGGATTCCTCTGATGCATCCTTGAGTGTAACGCCTACTGCTGCTGGCACTGCTGTTGTTGCTGCTGGGAGTCGATCGTCATCCCAGAGGGGAAGTCGGAAGACCACTTGTACTACTTCCAGTAAGCAATTGACTGTCCAACAGTCCTTTGCGAGGAAGATGAAATATCACAGCAGTCATCCTGCTGCAAAGCGGATAACTCAGGCCTTGGCAGCCTGGGTGGTGAGAAACGTGTTTCCGGTATCCACTGTTAATTCACAGGGAACTAGAGAATTGATTGAGGTACTGTGTCCCCGGTACCAAATACCATCTAGGTTCCATTTCTCTAGGCAGGCGATACCGAAAATGTACACAGACGTCAGAAAAAGAGTCACCAGTGTCCTAAAAAATGCAGTTGTACCCAATGTCCACTTAACCACAGACATGTGGACAAGTGGAGCAGGGCAGACTCAGGACTATATGACTGTGACAGCCCACTGGGTAGATGTATTGCCTCCCGCAGCTAGAACAGCAGCGGTGGCACCAGTAGCAGCATCTCGCAAACGCCAACTCGTTCCTAGGCAGGCTACGCTTTGTATCACCACTTTCCAGAAGAGGCACACAGCTGACAACCTCTTACGGAAACTGAGGAACATCATCGCAGAATGGCTTACCCCAATTGGACTCTCCTGGGGATTTGTGACATCGGACAACGCCACCAACATTGTGCGTGCATTACATCTGGGCAAATTCCAGCACGTCCCATGTTTTGCACATACATTGAATTTGGTGGTGCAGAATTATTTAAAAAACGACAGGGGCGTGCAAGAGATGCTGTTGGTGGCCCGAAGAATTGCGGGCCACTTTCGGCATTCTGCCACCGCGTGCCGAAGACTGGAGCACCAGCAAACACTCCTGAACCTGCTCTGCCATCATCTGAAGCAAGAGGTGGTAACTAGTGATGAGCGGGTTCGGTTTCTCGGAAACCGAACCCCCCCGAACTTCACGCTTTTTACACGGGTCCGAGGCAGACTCGGATCTTCCCGCCTTGCTCGGTTAACCCGAGCGCGCCCGAACGTCATCATCCCGCTGTCGGATTCTCGCGAGGCTCGGATTCTATCGCGAGACTCGGATTCTATATAAGGAGCCGCGCGTCGCCGCCATTTTCACACGTGCATTGAGATTGATAGGGAGAGGACGTGGCTGGCGTCCTCTCCGTTTAGATAGAGAGTGAGACACTTGATTTACTGGAGCATTAGGAGTACTCAGAGAGTGCAGAGTTTTGCTGATAGTTATACTAGTGACCACCAGTTTTATTTATTATTTAATATAATCCGTTCTCTGCCTGAAAAAAAACGATACACAGTCACATACCATATCTGTGCTCAGCCTCAGTATGCTGCATGATAATATCATCTATGTATATCTGACTGTGCTGAGTAGTGCTCACTGCTCACACAGCTTAATTGTGGGGGAGACTGGGGAGCAGTTATAGCAGGAGTACATATTTAACAGTGCACACTTTTGCTGCCAGAGTGCCAGTGTGACTGACCAGCAGTGACCACCAGTATATTGTCTGCCTGAAAAAGTTAAACACTCGTGTGGTGTTTTTTTTTTTTATTCTATAAACGCATTCTGCTGACAGTGTCCAGCAGGTCCGTCATTCATTATATTTCTATCTTCTTCATACTAGTAGTTTAGGAGTCTGCAGTGCTGACAGTGTCCAGCAGGTCCGTCATTATACAATATATACCTGTCCTGCAGTAGTGATATATATATTTTTTTTTATATCATTATCATCCAGTCTATACTAGCAGACGCAGTACGGTAGTCCACGGCTGTAGCTACCTCTGTGTCGGCAGTCGCTCGTCCATAATTGTATACCTACCTGTGGTGGGTTTTTTTTTTCTATCTTCTTCATACTAGTAGTTTAGGAGTCTGCAGTGCTGACAGTGTCCAGCAGGTCCGTCATTATACAATATATACCTGTCCTGCAGTAGTGATATATATATTTTTTTTATATCATTATCATCCAGTCTATACTAGCAGACGCAGTACGGTAGTCCACGGCTGTAGCTACCTCTGTGTCGGCAGTCGCTCGTCCATAATTGTATACCTACCTGTGGTGGTTTTTTTTTTTCTATCTTCTTCATACTAGTAGTTTAGGAGTCTGCAGTGCTGACAGTGTCCAGCAGGTCCGTCATTATACAATATATACCTGTCCTGCAGTAGTGATATATATATATTTTTTATATCATTATCATCCAGTCTATACTAGCAGACGCAGTACGGTAGTCCACGGCTGTAGCTACCTCTGTGTCGGCAGTCGCTCGTCATCCATAAGTATACTAGTATCCATCCATCTCCATTGTTTACCTGAGGTGCCTTTTAGTTGTGCCTATTAAAATATGGAGAACAAAAATGTTGAGGTTCCAAAAATAGGGAAAGATCAAGATCCACTTCCACCTCGTGCTGAAGCTGCTGCCACTAGTCATGGCCGAGACGATGAAATGCCATCAACGTCGTCTGCCAAGGCCGATGCCCAATGTCATAGTACAGAGCATGTAAAATCCAAAACACCAAATATCAGTAAAAAAAGGACTCAAAAATCTAAAATAAAATCGTCGGAGAAGCGTAAACTTGCCAATATGCCATTTACCACACGGAGTGGCAAGGAACGGCTGAGGCCTTGGCCTATGTTCATGGCTAGAGGTTCAGCTTCACATGAGGATGGAAGCACTCAGCCTCTCGCTAGAAAAATGAAAAGACTTAAGCTGGCAAAAGCACAGCAAAGAACTGTGCGTTCTTCGAAATCACAAATCCACAAGGAGAGTACAATTGTGTCGGTTGCGATGCCTGACCTTCCCAACACTGGACGTGAAGAGCATGCGCCTTCCACCATTTGCACACCCCCTGCAAGTGCTGGAAGGAGCACCCGCAGTCCAGTTCCTGATAGTCAGATTGAAGATGTCAGTGTTGAAGTACACCAGGATGAGGAGGATATGGGTGTTGCTGGCGCTGGGGAGGAAATTGACCAGGAGGATTCTGATGGTGAGTTGGTTTGTTTAAGTCAGGCACCCGGGGAGACACCTGTTGTCCGTTGGAGGAATATGGCCATTGACATGCCTGGTGAAAATACCAAAAAAATCAGCTCTTCAGTGTGGAAGTATTTCAACAGAAATGCGGACAACATTTGTCAAGCCGTGTGTTGCCTTTGTCAAGCTGTAATAAGTAGGGGTAAGGATGTTAACCACCTCGGAACATCCTCCCTTATACGTCACCTGCAGCGCATTCATCATAAGTCAGTGACAAGTTCAAAAACTTTGGGCGACAGCGGAAGCAGTCCACTGACCAGTAAATCCCTTCCTCTTGTAACCAAGCTCACGCAAACCACCCCACCAACTCCCTCAGTGTCAATTTCCTCCTTCCCCAGGAATGTCAATAGTCCTGCAGGCCATGTCACTGGCAATTCTGACGAGTCCTCTCCTGCCTGGGATTCCTCCGATGCATCCTTGCGTGTAACGCCTACTGCTGCTGGCGCTGCTGTTGTTGCTGCTGGGAGTCGATGGTCATCCCAGAGGGGAAGTTGTAAGACCACTTTTACTACTTCCACCAAGCAATTGACTGTCCAACAGTCGTTTGCGAGGAAGATGAAATATCACAGCAGTCATCCTGCTGCAAAGCGGATAACTGAGGCCTTGGCATCCTGGGTGGTGAGAAACGTGGTTCCGGTATCCATCATTACTGCAGAGCCAACTAGATACTTGTTGGAGGTACTGTGTCCCCGGTACCAAATACCATCTAGGTTCCATTTCTCTAGGCAGGCGATACCGAAAATGTACACAGACCTCAGAAAAAGACTCACCAGTGTCCTAAAAAATGCAGTTGTACCCAATGTCCACTTAACCACGGACATGTGGACAAGTGGAGCAGGGCAGACTCAGGACTATATGACTGTGACAGCCCACTGGGTAGATGTATTGACTCCCGCCGCAAGAACAGCAGCGGCGGCACCAGTAGCAGCATCTCGCAAACGCCAACTCCTTCCTAGGCAGGCTACGCTTTGTATCACCGCTTTCCAGAATACGCACACAGCTGAAAACCTCTTACGGCAACTGAGGAAGATCATCGCAGAATGGCTTACCCCAATTGGACTCTCCTGTGGATTTGTGGCATCGGACAACGCCAGCAATATTGTGTGTGCATTAAATCTGGGCAAATTCCAGCACGTCCCATGTTTTGCACATACCTTGAATTTGGTGGTGCAGAATTATTTAAAAAACGACAGGGGCGTGCCAGAGATGCTGTCGGTGGCCAGAAGACTTGCGGCACACTTTCGGCGTACAGGCACCACGTACAGAAGACTGGAGCACCACCAAAAACGCCTGAACCTGCCCTGCCATCATCTGAAGCAAGAAGTGGTAACGAGGTGGAATTCAACCCTCTATATGCTTCAGAGGTTGGAGGAGCAGCAAAAGGCCATTCAAGCCTATACAACTGAGCACGATATAGGAGGTGGAATGCACCTGTCTCAAGCGCAGTGGAGAATGATTTCAATGTTGTGCAAGGTTCTGCAACCCTTTGAACTTGCCACACGTGAAGTCAGTTCAGACACTGCCAGCCTGAGTCAGGTCATTCCTCTCATCAGGCTTTTGCAGAAGAATCTGGAGAGATTGAAGGAGGAGCTAAAACAGAGCGATTCCCCTAGGCATGGGGGACTTGTGGATGGAGCCCTTAATTCGCTTAACCAGGATTCACGGGTGGTTAATCTGTTGAAATCAGAGCACTACATTTTGGCCACCGTGCTCGATCCTAGATTTAAAACCTACGTTGTATCTCTTTTTCCGGCAGACACAAGTCTGCAGAAGTTCAAAGACCTGCTGGTGAAAAAATTGTCAAGTCAATCAGAACGTGACCTGTCAACAGCTCCTCCTTCACATTCTCCCGCAACTGGGGCTGCGAGGAAAAGGCTAAAATTCTGAGCCCACCCGCTGGCGGTGATGCAGGGCAGTCTGGAGCGAGTGCTGACATCTGGTCCGGACTGAAGGACCTGCCAACGATTACTGACATGTCGTCTACTGTCACTGCATATGATTCTGTCACCATTGAAAGAATGGTGGAGGATTATATGAGTGACCGCATTCAAGTAGTGTGCCGTCAGACAGTCCGTACGTATACTGACAGGAAAAAGAGGCAATTTGGAGGCCCTTTCACAAACTGGCTTTATTTTACCTAAGTTGCCCCCCCTCCAGTGTGTACTCCGAAAGAGTGTTTAGTGCAGCCGCTCACCTTGTCAGCAATCGGCGTACGAGGTTACTTCCAGAAAATGTGGAGAAGAGTATGTTCATCAAAATGAATTATAATCAATTCCTCCATGGAGACATTCACCAGCAATTGCCTCCAGAAAGTACACAGGGACCTGAGATGTTGGATTCCAGTGGGGACGAATTAATAATCTGTGAGGAGGGGGATGTGCACAGTGAAAGGGGTGAGGAATCGGACGATGAGGAGGAGGTGGACATCTTGCCTCTATAGAGCCAGTTTGTGCAAGGAGAGATTGATTGCTTCTATTTTGGTGGGGGCCCAAACCAACCAGTCATTTCAGTCACAATTGTATGGCAGACCCTGTCGCTGAAATGATGGGTTTGTTAAAGTGTGCATGTCCTGTTTATACAACATAAGGGTGGGTGGGAAGGCCCAAGGACAATTCCATCTTGCACCTCTTTTTTCTTTCATTTTTCTTTGCATCATGTGCTGTCTGGGGACAATTTTTTTTAATTGCCATCCTGTCTGACACTGCAGTGCCACTCCTAGATGGGCCAGGTGTTTGTGTCGGCCACTTGCGTCGCTTAGCTTAGTCACACAGCTACCTCATTGGCCTCTTTTTTTCTTTGCATCATGTGCTGTTTAGGGACTATTTTTTTGAAGTGCCATCCTGTCTGACACTGCAGTGCCACTCCTAGATGGGCCAGGTGTTTGTGTCGGCCACTTGGGTCGCTTAGCTTAGTTACACAGCTACCTCATTGCGCCTCTTTTTTTTTTGCATCATGTGCTGTTTTGGGGACTATTTTTTTGAAGTGCCATCCTGTCTTACACTGCAGTGCCACTCCTAGATGGGCCAGGTGTTTGTGTCGGCCACTTGGGTCGCTTAGCTTAGTCACACAGCTACCTCATTGCGCCTCTTTTTTTCTTTGCATCATGTGCTGTTTGGGGACTATTTTTTTGAAGTGCCATCCTGTCTGACACTGCAGTGCCACGCCTAGATGGGCCAGGTGTTTGTGTTGGCCACTTGGGTCGCTTAGCTTAGTCACACAGCTACCTCATTGCGCCTCTTTTTTCTTTGCATCATGTGCTGTTTGGGGACAATTTTTTTAATCTGCCATCCTGTCTGACACTGCAGTGCCACTCCTAGATGGGCCAGGTGTTTGTGTCGGCCACTTGGGTCGCTTAGCTTAGTCACACAGCTACCTCATTGTGCCTCTTTTTTTCTTTGCATCATGTGCTGTTTCGGGACAATTTTTTTAATCTGCCATCCTGTCTGACACTGCAGTGCCACTCCTAGATGGGCCAGGTGTTTGTGTCGGCCACTTGGGTCGCTTAGCTTAGTCATCCAGCGACCTCGGTGCAAATTTTAGTACTAAAAATAATATTGTGAGTTGTAAGGGGTTCAGAATAGACTTGAAATGAGTGGAAATTATGGTTATTGAGGTTAATAATACTATGGGATCAAAATGACCCCCAAATTCTATGATTTAAGCTGTTTTTGAGGGTTTTTTGTAAAAAAACACCCAAATCCAAAACACACCCGAATCTGACAAAAAATTTTCAGGGAGGTTTTGCCAAAACGCGTCCGAATCCAAAACACGGCCGCGGAACCGAATCCAAAACCAAAACATAAAACCCGAAAAATTTCCGGTGCACATCACTAAAGGATACCCAGGATTTCGGGACTTCAGAGCACACATGGACCAGGGTTGACCAAGCAATACACCAGGTTATTTGTGCGGTGTGATAGGGGTATAAAAGGGAGATGTGGTGCTCATCTCACCAGGTTGGGTAAAACAAATGATTGAGGATCTAGGTAGATTAGAGGAATGGTCAAGAGTCTGGCAATTACAGTTTAATGCCAAAAAATGCAAAATCATGCACTTGGGTCTCAAAAATCCTAAAGCTAAATACAGTATTAATGGCACTATACTGGAAACTACTGAGGAGGAAAGGGATAAAGGAGTCACTATTTCAGATGACTTAAAGGCAGGTAAGCAATGTAACAAGGCAATGAGGAAGGCTAGTCAGATGCTTGGCTGCATTGGGAGAGGAATCAGCAGCAGAAAGAAAGAAGTAATAATGCCACTGTATAGGTCATTGGTACGGCCTCATCTAGAATACTGTATTCAGTTCTGGAGGCCATATCATCAAAAGGATATTAATACATTAGAAACTGTACAAAGGAGGGCAACTAAAGTGGTGCATGGCCTACATCACAAAACATACCCAGAAAGACTAAGAAATCTCAATATGTATAGTTTGGAGCAGAGAAGGGAAAGGGGGGACATGATAGAAACTTTCAAATATATCAAGGGTTTTAACAAAGTCCAGGAGGGAAACATTCTCCAAATGAAGAGAAGCAATAGGACACGAGGACATGCACTGAGACTGGAGGGGGGGAGGTTCAGGGGAAATTTGTGGAAAAATTATTTCACAGAAAGGGTAGTGGACAAGTGGAATAGCCTCCCATCAGAGGTGGTAGAGGCTAAGACAGTAGAGCAATTTAAACATGCATGGGATAGACATAAGGATATCCTTACAAAGAAATAAGGATCAAATAAGGTTAGAGATAAAAATAATATAAAAAAAAAAAAAAAAGGGGCAGACTAGATGGGCCAAGTGGTTCTTATCTGCCGACAAATTTTATGTTTCTATGTTTCTATGTTTAAAGGATGTTTGGGGAATTAAGCAACCGAGACTGTTAGGAAGGGCTGTAAATTTGGTGACATCAGGTGTAATATTCATTATGTAATAGGAATATGTATGGCTAAGCATATTCACATATTTTCTCCTTAACACAATTCACTTATAACAGCATTATTAATATTCTCTGCTAAGCATGTTTACACAGGGAAAACCTTGGTGAGCCATGAAAACTATACAACCTTCGATCACTAATACCACTTTTACACCAAAAATCCAGGTTTGACACAGGTTTTGGCACAGGGCCAGGGCCGTCTTAACAGAAGTGTAGGCCCCTGGGCACAGCAATGCACTGGGCCCCCTACCCATCCTCCAGCGTTAGGGGTGGGGGGTGCTATCATTGGCAGCTTTGATGTCCCGCGGGTGGTAGGGGGTGTTCTATCTTCCGCTCAACATGTACGAACTGGAGCAGTAATTTCTGCTAATTACTCCTTTACTGCACAGATGGAGCAGGAAGGAGAACACTACACTGTAGAAGGGGGCATTGGGCTGAATGAAGGGACCCTGGTACATGACTTCCAGGGTGGTAGAGGTGTTTAATACGTAGGGGAGGGGTGGATAGTGGAGTTGGCTTAATATTCATCATTTTTTGGTGGGAGGGCAGCTTGTTTGACTGCAGATATCTCAAGTTCCTGGAAATAGTTTTCTTAGCTGTGAATGGGACTAAAAGAGATCCCCACCTTTCAGGAGGTACTGGGGACTTGGGGATCAGAGTTCAGGAGCCAGAGCAATCCAAATATGAAAATATAAAACTGCATATTATGCGAGAGGAGCTGAAGCAGGGACCAGCTGCTTGAAGGCTGATAGCTCTGGTTCTGGGCATAGTAGATACAAGGTGCAAGTGTCCACCAAAAGGGGGTAGTCCCATCTTTTGAAGTATACCCTCAGAAAAACTCTAAGTCAGACAAAACCCAAGATATCTGGCTAGGAAGAACAATTAACAGGCTTGGATGGGGACCACTGCTTTAAAGTCGAATATCTCTGGTTCCCCAGGGCCGATTTTCAAAAATCTGGCACCCCTGGAAAGATGGGACCCTCAGCTATAAGTATAAGACCCTTATACTCCTGGGGCCCGTAGGCAAGTGCCAATTGAGCCCATATGAAAATACGGCCCTGCACATGGCCTAAATCCGACCTGATCGTAGCAGCAAATACTTTCTCCAATGGGCAAAACCATGTGCACTGCAGGTGGGGCAGATATAACATGTGCAGACAGAGTTAGATTTGGGTGGGGTGTGTTCAAACTGAAATCTAAATTGCAGTGTAAAAATAAAGCAGAAGTATTTACTCTGCGCAGTAACAATATAACCCACCTAAATCTAACTCTCTCTGCACGTTATATCTGCCGCACTTGCAGTGCACATGGTTTTGCCCATTAGAGAAAGATTTTGCTTTTGCGATTAGATCTAAATTAGGCCCACAGTTCCAACCAGGGTCAGACTGTGTTTACACTGCACACTGGACCCAGGTTTATTCCCGGGTCAGCCCCATTTACACTGAACCTGGGTGTGCTCTGCATGTCACCCACAGACACTCCTATATAAAAAGAATGAAAATCACTAAGGTGGTAGAACAAACTGTGTTCAGAACCATCACACATACCTGAGAAGAGTCTAGGGGTGTCCATATTAGCTATGTGTGAGTCTGACATTATTCACACTGTCCTCATAGAGCCTCTTTCACCATTGCTGCACCATCTGCAAATGTGGGGAGCAGTACAAGTAATGATGGCACTGAGGACATAATAGAAATTGAGCACGCTTGTGTGGAAGTGGAACAGGATGAGGGGGATATGTGTGTACTACTACTACTACCTGACACTTAAGAGGTTGATGATGATGTTTTTGTAAGTCAGCCACCAGTGGCTGCAGTACTTGCCTGTGATAAAATGACAGCCATTATGATCCCTGGGCATTACATCAAAAAAGTAACCTCTTGGGTGTGGAATTATTTTGACAAAATCCTGACAACGTTTGTAAAGGCACCTGCTCCATTCGTGAAACCAAAGTTAGTCATTTTGGCACCTCCTCCATGTTTTGTCATTTGCGATGAGTTCATGACATTTATTTTACAAGATTATAATGTAATTAACACCCACATCATCAACCTCCTCATTACTGATCAGAGGTTGTCCATAATTTTTTTTTTCCTGTGGGCCCAAACAAACCAAGCACTTCAGCCACAAAAGTGTCATTCTCTGTCACTGAAGTGCTTGGTTTGTTAAACTGTGCATGTCCTTTTTAACATCCAACATAAGGGTGCATGGGGTAGTCCAAAGACAATTCCATCTTGCACCACTTTTTATTTCTGGCACACCTGTATGGCAAAGTTACCTAGATGTGCTATAAACTGCCATGAATTTGTGCTGCTGCTCTGTCGCTTAGTAACCAGCCAGCTTGCTGCAGCCTTTGGACAATATTGGTGAAAACAATATTTCGAGGTGGTCATAATTGGCTGTAAATTTATGTTATTGAGGTTAATAATACTCTAGGAACAAAAAAGCCCAAATTATGTAATTTTAGCTTTTTTTGTAAAAAAATTTTTTAAATACAATTCCAAAACCAGTCACTGTACTTTGGCAAATCCAAATGCAAAGCCAGACAATGAACCAGAGCCAAATCTAAATCCAGCAAAAATGGTCTGGCGCACATCTCTAGATCTATTGTGGACTTATAAATATAAACAAGGTGTAGCAGCCATTGACTTTTTGTGTATACTAGTACTTGTAGCACTACAAGTACCTTCAATCCCATGATTACTACTTGTTCCTTGACCCGGATGGAGCTTTTGTACCTACAAGCATCTGCTTGCCCTGGCAAGCATGGCCCACAACAATATTTTATTCCTGAAGTACTGTAGCACATACAGTATGGAATTTTTATCAAAAGCAGAAAATAAAATAAAAACACAATAGGTGAACATAACTGCTCTTTAAGGAACCCCAATGCTAAATGGCATTGTGGAGAGGAGCCAGAAAAACCTTAGGTGATCTGCCAAAGTGTAGTGTTATGTTGCATGTACTGTATGACACACAGTTTGTTTGTTTTGGATGTAACCAGTACTATTTTTGTAGGAAAATAGATTTAGGAACTGTGGGCGGGCAGAGGTGGTCGGCGATGTGGGTGGAGCTACCAAAGGGGCAAGGTATTAATTGGCTTATAAACTTTTTTTTGCCCCAAGTAGTGTCATATATACACATACTGCCCAGTAGTGAAATATATACACATAATTATCCCAGTAGTGCTAGATACACATAATGCCCCCAGTAGTGCCAGTTACACAATGCCCTCAGCAGTGCCAGTTACAGAATGCCTCCAGCAGTGCCAGTTACAGAATTCCCCCAGTAGTGCCAGTTACACCATAACCTCAGCAGTGCCAGTTACACAATGAGATCAGCAGTGTCAGTAACATAATTCCCCCAGCAGTGCCAGTTACACAGTGCCCCAAGCAGTGCCAGTTACACAATGCCCTCAGCAGTGTCAGTTACACAATAACCTCAGCAGTGCCAGTTACACAATTAGATCAGCAGTGTCAGTTACATAATTCCCCCAGCAGTGCCAGTTACACAGTGCCCCAAGCAGTGCCAGTTACACAATGCCCTCAGCAGTGCCAGTTACACAATGCCACCAGTAGTGCCAGTTACACAATGCCCCCAGAATATTGCTTACCTTTGCTGCTCCTGCTGCAGCCGATTCCTGTGTAGTGGAGAGGAGGGGAGCACCACGTGCATCTCTCCTGCTGCCCACTATGTCCCATCTCCGGCGTATATTTTAAATATGGCGCCAGCTTGTGAGCCAATGAAAGCTTGTGGCCCAGCAGACAATCAGGAGCTGCCGCTGCTGGTCCACGAGCTCTGAATGGCTGACGGCTGAGTGACATTTCAAATGGCAGCCAGAGACTGGGACACAGTGAGGGACAGGAGAGATGCATGCTGCGCTCTCCTTCCCTCAGACACGGGAAACGGCGGCAGCAACAGCGACAGACGTTCCTGATGATGTCATTTTAGAAAAGATGTTCAGGAATAGTGAGAAAAAATGTGACTGCAGCGGCTAATGGGCATATGATCGGAGCAACAATTGAATAGCTTCTATAGATGTCCATTCCTATAGACATCCAGCAGGGGGCGCAGGAAACAATTGAATCGGCCTCTAAAAGTCATATTGTGCTGCAAGGGGACAACTACAAAATGTAAGGGGCATATTTGATAATAAATATGCCTCAGTTAGGGGCATATTTATTATCATTCGTGGTTTTTGTTCATTTTAAAAGTAATAATATAATATTGCACCAATTCGTAATAAGATATACTGTATGCAAATTCCGCTTGAATGTATTATTCTGGAAGCGATAGGAAAGCCCTTTATGGAAGGTCATGTTCCAGCGATTTATTTCCTCTTCAGTTCTCACTCTTCCTTCAGTTTCTTGTTCTGTCCCTCCAGCTGCTTCACTTTGCAGAAGGATCCAGCCAGCTCTGACTGTTAGATGAGGAAAGTTTCTTCTGCAGCTCAGCTACAATATCCCCACAAGTAGATTAACCCTTATACCTCTGGCTGTAACTTAGCAGCGATCACCACTGCCATTCTCTGCTCTCTGTTTTGTGTAATAGAAGTTAGTATAAGGATATGCTGCAGAGAGCTGAAAAAGAGGATTCGTTTGTTTAAAAACTAAATAGGAGGGGGGGCGTGGCCTGACCGGGATGAGGGATAGCAGCATTTACAGCCAGCTCCTGCCTCACAGTCTACAAAACCCATCTTACAGCCCCTGTACACCGGAACTTGTGTCCCCCACACCGTCCCCTATCCCTACTGACGCCAGCGACTAACCTGGCAGAGCGCTGCGGAGCCGGGAGACACTTTTACAGGTCTCTGCGGGTTGCGGCCTTAACTTCCACCCAAGCCGGGGACTCGAGTTGCGTGGGTGCCCGACGGCCGAGCTCCAAGCCGGAGGCCGCGGGAAAACGGACCCGCGGACGCCGCAGATCCTCCAGCGGACATCACCTCTCTCCCCTCAGGGGCCCGACGAGCACCACTAGCACTCAGGACAAATAATCCTCCACAATAAAAGAGGTGAGAGAAGTATTTAACATCAGAATATACTCCCTGGATTGTGCTGCTGCGGCAGCCATTTTAAAAATCTTTCATTCTTCTTTCTCCCTCCTGGTGCTGGTTCTTTCCTGGACAGTGTGGTGAGACATTGAACGCACCACAGTAGAAATAACAGGAGCATTTATCATTTATCAATAGACAAATTTTCACCTCTGAACAAGATAATATATTTATTTATCTCATGGTAAATATATTAATCCTATATACCCGGTCTGTTGCTACCTGAGGATTTTAACATCTCCTAATCCTCCCCCACGTTTCCCGTGCACTCAACAGCTATAATTCTGAATATACTGATTAAGGTCCCTGTGATTTATTGCATACTGTGGAGAAGCTTGCGGTGCTGCTGGTCAGACCATTGGCTATCACCACAACACGTACAGCCCTTTTAACTCTATCAGGGATACATCCACGGGAAAAATCATCTACGAGTTTTGATATGTAACCTCGCATATACAATGCGCAAATAGCCTTCCCTGCAGGCCTTGGCTAGATAAATCACTCTCTCTCATTTCGAATTTGTTACCTACCTCCCTGGTCCAAGATATTGCTTATATGGAAAAATACCTTACATCCTCTGCATCCACGCAGCCGCTTCAACAACGCCAAGAAAAACGCAGGGCTGACGCAAACATAACCTCAGACGCAGACACCATGGCTCTATCCCCAGCAGCCAAAAAATCTGTAGCTCCTCCAGACTCATATGTTACCTACAATGATGTGGTGGAAGCAATCAAGGCGACTATGGGGCCGTTATTATCACAAGCAGTGTCAGATATCACTTCACAATTAAATCGGCTGACTCATCGAGTTGAGGAAACGGAACACAGAGTAGGCACCTTGTTTCAAGACGTCTCACAGCTTACTCAGGTGGTCCCCAAATTGGAGAAAGACAATTACTATCTCTGGAATAAAGTAGACGACCTGGAAAATCGATCGAGAAGAAATAACATCCGCCTCGTTGGACTACCAGAGTCAGTAAAAGGCCCGGCACTGGCCCACTTTGTAAGGTCTACCTTACCAACCATCTTGGGAGTAGAAGCGGAATGCAGTGATCTTGTCATAGAGAGAGTTCACAGAGTGGGTCATCAGTCCCCCACCGCGGCTAACCGTCCACGGTTAGTCCTTTTTCGCTGTCTTAATTACCTACATAAACAGACGTTGTGGGCGGCCTCCCGTAACAAGAACCCTTTAATTTGGGAATCAGCTAAACTTTATCTTTTCCAAGATTTTTCAATTGAACTATCCCGAGCACGAAAAGCTTTCTCTCCCATTTGTTCTCGCCTGGTGGAACAGCACCGAAAATTCGCTCTGATGTATCCAGCCAGACTTCGTCTATTTGATGGAACGTCCTACAAAGACTTCAACACCCCCGCTGATGCCGAAGCCTTTTTGGCTGAAGCCGACAACACCAA